>NC_134483.1:427413958-427738958 GCF_040206685.1 Ascaphus truei
AAACATTATTATTAACTCTTTCAATGCCTCAGGTACCTGACAAAGAACTGTATCTGTCTCATTTATATTATTTAATTTCCCACCATACTGCAAAATGTTTAGAAGCAACATTTTGTTGAATTTAGTTTTGAAAATATGCATATATATATATATATATATATATATATATATATATATATATATACACTACCGACACGCTTTATTACTCTGCGGCCAGATCCGCAAGCCGGGAGATTTCCCGGCTTGCTAGTGGCCGCCCCTCGGCGTGCCGCGCGTCATAGACGCGCGGTCACGCGTCTTCGGGAGCGTGCGCCCCCTGCACGCGCGTCCAGGGGCTCCCCGAGGGAGCCCTGGTGTCCCGCAATCGCGGGACAGCGGCAGGGGGTTCCGGGGGACCCGGCGGACCCGGCAGCGGTAGGGAGAGCGCCCCGATCGGAGGGCGCTCTTCCGCTGCTTCGGCGCGCGCCCGTCACTCTCGGGCGCGCGCCAGGCTACTGCTGCGGCCAAGAATGGGCAATGCTCGAATAAACTTGGCCGCAGCAGTAGCAACTGTAAATATTCCTGTATATTCATTTGCATGTCTTAGACAGGTCTGCAACCTGTCTTTGACCATTATCACCCAGCACACAGCACTTCCACTGCAGCAAGGGATTCTGGGAAATGACATGCAAATGAGCACACAGTGCCACCTTTTATCTCAAGCTCACATTACATGTATATGTAATGTATATTACATATATATATATATATATATATATATATATATATATATATATATATATATATATATATATATATATATATATATATATTATATATATATCCATGTAGAGGTATCAGTACCGTGTTAGCCGAGCTTCAATAATCAAAAAATAAATAGATGATACCGTTCTGTGGCTAACGAAATGCTTTTATTTGTGCGAGCTTTTGAGATACACTGATCTCTTCTTCCGGCGATGTTACAATGAATGAAGCAAAATGTATACTTAAAAACAGTGTCTCTTGGAATGTTATCTATGCTGTTCCTTCCCCCGGTGTGGATGTGTTTTATGGCTAAAGGTGTTAGATGGTTACTGAAAGAAAGTGAAGAAAGAGTGTGTATGTGTATCAGTGTGAATAAAAATGAATGGAGAGCCGACAGTATATACAGTGCTTTACACAAGGTGTGTGTGAAGTGGGAGTGGATATAAATGGTGTGGGTGGGTGTGGAAATGTGAGAGTTTGTAGCACAACTAAAAGTGTGTGTGGATATTTAGTGGTCCCTATTGGTGTATAGGGATGGAAAAACAAGGAGTATTAGTATGTGTGAGAGACAGCTGTGTGTGCATACATATAGCACAGTATGTACAGACATGGCCTTTAGCGCTTATGGGACGAGAGTTCATTACTGTCAGTAATGACTCATAAAATTTCGATCTCTGTTTAGGCCACTGCTTAGAGACCGAAAGAGAGACGGTTGCATGAATACAAATTTATGCAACTGTTTGGGACACTGGGTTTTCTGGGTATGCACCTTAACACTGTCTGTGCTCAAAGCTGTGACCATGCATCAAGCTTAAGCCTATAGGGAACCATGTTAAAAATTGTTATTGAGGCAAAAAGTGACACTGTGTGCTCATTTGCATGTCATTTCCCAGAATCCCTTGCTGCAGTGGAAGTGCTGTATGCTGGGTGATAATGGGGAAAGGCGGGGTTGCAGACCTGCCTAAGACATGCAGATGAGCATACAGTTATATTTGCATATTTGCTTTCCTGTGGAGGGTTTTTGTCACTTTTTTTACTCACCATAACTTAACTCAGTATTATGGTTTAGCCTATCCCATAGCCTCTCTTGCATTCCCAGTAAAATCAACCCCACACTGATGAGACCCATCAAGGTCGAAACGGCTGTCTGTGGGTGGTTTTCTGGGTATGCACCTTAACCCTGGCTGTGCTCAAAGCTGTGACCATGCAGCAAGCTTAAGCCTATAGGGAACCATGTTAAAAATGGTTATTGAGGCAAAAAGTGACACTGTGTGCTCATTTGCATGTCATTTCCCAGAATCCCTTGCTGCAGTGGAAGTGCTGTATGCTGGGTGATAATGGGGAAAGGCGGGGTTGCAGACCTGCCTAAGACATGCAGATGAGCATACAGTTATATTTGCATATTTGCTTTCCTGTGGAGGGTTTTTGTCACTTTTTTTATTCACCATAACTTAACTATATATATATATATATATATATATATTGGGGCACATTAAAATATGTCTACAAAGCAAATTCTACAGTTCTGTTCATCATTTAAATAACTTGTATTGAGTTGTTAAGTAAAGATTCATTCCTTTTCCAATTTTTATTTTTTCACTTACCCTTTTAAAACATTTTTAATGCTAGAGGTATTCTGGCAGCAGAGCAAGTCCCCTGCTCTCTGGTTGATGTCAAAAGAAGTGGAGAGGGCTCCACTGCCGTTTCCATTGAGCCATCAGTTAACCGATTCAACCCTTTGAAAATGCGATTTTTCTGCCGTGACGTACGGTACCTAGTAATAAGACCTATGGAATGACAAGACCTGTGTCAATAGGGCACTATAAGAGTTAAATCAATTCTCAGATTCAAATTTTTATTCCAGATGAATGTCACAACACATGAAAATTACAGAGCAGGATAAATATAGAGACTATGCTGTTTGAAATTTATGATATTTCCATGCAGTGTTTTAGAGCACTTGTCTACAGTCTCATTAAACTCTCAGCATATATTACATGTACTGAATTTATCACGGAATAAAGAATTTTGATAATATATGATGATTTAACAATTTAATATATTATCATAACCTTTTACAATCACATCCTTGAAAGGTTACATACCAATTGATTAGGATTTCAACAAGCATTTGAAAATATTTAAAAAAATATATATATATCATACATGGAATGCTTAAATTATTACTATTGCTTTCTGGTTTGCTAACTCTTCACTGCTTCACTGACATGAAAACATGAAAACATGAAAAAAGAAACAGAAGTGTAATAAATAATACAGGTGTATGTCAATATTGATGATAAACAATGCTGTGGGTGGGGGGTAGAGAAAGTGTTGATAAGAATAGAGGCAAGCAGGATAATTACAAACAATTTGATATGGTGTGTATCAAACATTTTGATATGGTGTGAGAAAACCCATGTCCGCATTAAGTCCTTTGGTTTTGGTGTCAAAGAGTCTTATCATTCTGAGTTCAAATGTTTTCTGTTCTTGGGTGCGTTTAAACATTCCATTGAAGATTTTGATTTTTAAATCATTTATGGAATGATCTGGCTGTGAGAAATGATGTCCCACAGGTGAGCAGTATCTTCCTTCTACGTGATGGAGTATGGAGTGTCTGTGCATATTCATTCTGCCTTGTAGTTTTTGGCTGGTATCCCCAATGTAGCAACCTTGGTCACATTTGTTGCACTGAATCATATACACTATATTCCTGGATGTGCAGCTGTATGATCCTTTAACATTGAATGTTCCATGGTTGTGACTGGCTGTGGGATCTTGGCATATATGTTTGCAGAGTTTGCAGCATTTGTTGTTGCACGGTTTTGTGCCATTATCAGTGTCTTTAAGTTCATTGTGAAGTTTTCTGCTGACTCATTTCTGTTTGAGGTTTGGTGGTTGCCGGAATGCAAGAATGGGAGGTTTGGGAAAGATTTCTTTTAATGTCACATCCTCTGCCAGCATGGGTTGCAGATCTTTGATTATTTTTCGTATACTGCACCGACACACTTTATTCGAGCAAATACCCAGTATGTACCTGGCAGATACCTGGAATGCGCCGCTCCTCACCTCTGACAAGCCCCGTTGCGTTTGCCCTTCCAGCCTGGGTTCATGCCTGGCTGACGGGCGGCTGATCTGTTAAATGATAATGATTAGGATTTAATAGGCTGCAATGCTTCGCGTGTCTACCAGATGGCATAAATTCATGAATTGTAATGCAGTATATATATATATATACTGTGCAGTATTGCAGCCAGCGGGAATAAAATGCTTCAATCCCTGCTTGGAAAATACCTCAATGCACTCGGGCAGAAAACAGTCACAAACCTCAATACACCCGGGTATACCCGAATTCGTGGGACTAGCCGAGCTCGAATAAAGTGTGTCGCCAGTGTACACTCTAGGGTAGGGTTGTATGTGGCCACTAGTGGTATGCATGTGGTAGGTTCTTTCTGTCTGTATTGAAGCAGGTGTTCTCATGGGGCTTTTAGTGAAGATGTAATAGTTTTGGCAATGGTCTTTGGTTTGTATCCCTTCTGTCTGAACGATTCGGTCAGGGTTGTGAGATGCCTGTTTCTATCTTCAGTGTCAGAGCATATGCGGTGGTATCTTATAGCCTGGCTAGGTATGATACCTTGTTTGGTATGAGTGGGATTGAAGCTGGAGTTGTGGAGGTAACTGCATCTGTCTGTTGGTTTCTTGTATACAGATGTGTGTAGTTTTCCATCTTTCAGTGTTACTGTTGTATATAGAAAGATAACTAGGTTTGCCGAATAATCCATTTTGAGTTTAATTGATGGATGGAATGAGTTCAGGGACTCGTGGAATTGTTTTAGGTTTCCTTCACCCTCTGTCCATATTATAAACAGGTCATCAATGTATCTGTAGTATTTGTAGGATTTGTGGGGGCATGTAGTTAGGAATTTTTATTTGCCATGAAAAGATTGGCATATTGCGGTGCCATCTTGGTACCCATTGCAGTCCCCATTCATTGTAGGTACATTTCCTTGTTGAAGCTGAATTAGTTGTGTATGATGATGTATTCTATCAGTTTGGTAATTACATCAGCGCTGTATTTCTGATCCAGAGGAGATGTTGTAAGGAATTGCAGGCATGCCTCAATGCCATCCTTGTGGGGGATGTTGCTGTAAAGGGATTCTACATACATGGTAACTAGCAGTGTGTTGGATGGTAGTTGGTTGATGTTGTTAAGATTATTGAGAAAATCTGTGGTATCTTGTATGAAGCTGTTGGTTCTTCTGACTAAAGGTTTAAAGATATTCTCCACTAAGCCTAATATTTTTTTGTGAGTGTATCCATACCTGTTATAATAGGTCTGCCGGGGTTTCCTGGTTTGTGGATTTTGGGAAGCATGTAGAAGATTCCAACTCCTGGGTTGTCAGGTATTAGTTGCTTCAATTGTGGTTGCAGGTGGTTAGGGAATGTTTGAATGAGATTCATGAGTTGCTTTGTATATTCCTGGGTTGGATCATGTGTGAGTTTCTTGTAGTAGGTGTTGTCTGTGAGTTGTCTATTGCCTTCTTCTATCTATTACAAGTATTAAATGTTTTTGCAGAAATAGTCTTTCAGCTTTAATTGACGATGTAATCTGTAGAGATCTAGTTCCCAGTCAAAGAGCTGTTGGGAATCAGTGGGGACAAAGGAGAGTCCCTTCTGGAGCACGGAAACTTCCACAGGTGTAGGGGCGTACTCCGATAAGTTAAAGATCACCAATTCTGTCGTCTTCCTCTCGCCCGTCTTCTTTGACTCCCGTGGTAGGAACCTTTGGTTTCCAGCCACCCCTTCTGATTGTTCCCCGGCGTCGGAATCTGGTAACGGAGGTTACCGGCCGTTGGTCGGTCGTTGTCCTAAAAAAGGCTCCGCAGATGTATGGTCTTGTGAATCAGACAAGTCCGTATCGCTGGTATTGTATCTGGAACCCCTGAAGGCTTTTTTCCTTTTACCCAGGCCAGTAAATAAAGGTATTCTGCCCGGCTGGGTGCCCCTGAGTCATATTGGGAACGTAAAGTGTCAGCTCTGCAACCCAATAATGGCTGCAAACCTGTATTGTATATAAACTGTCTGTGTGTGTACTGCTAGGCATAAGGGACCGCATCATTATGCTGAGTTACATTGTATCAGTTATGTATCCTGTTTCACTGCCAACCGCAAGAAAGGGAAAAAGTTTTTAAACCACAGCAGCTTGCTGCATTGCATATAAACAGTGGAGCTAACTCTAGCTAGGAACATCCAAGCGCTTTGAAATTTGCTGTGCTAGCGGTTGGGGTTTAATCATTAAAACAGTCATAGTTTATGTTTTATCAACTTTCATAAAATGTAATGAATGAAAGTCCCGTCTCTTTTTGGTGTATTAAAATTATAAGATCAAGGGCATTTACAATCAAACAGGCGGAGCAGCGGAAACACTTGGTTCACAAGTACAGTGATTCCCAGATATATGGCCAGCCATTCTGGCCAGTGAGTCATGCTTAACTTAAATCAGGACTTCTAAGACCTCACGCTGAGATGGCTCCAGAATGTCTAGGAAATCCGGATTTAAAAAGTTACTGACATTTTAAAGTGTTAAGTGAAGGGAAGTAAATGTAAACATCTTTTCCTGCCAGATGTTTCAGATGTCCCGGGTCAGGTAGACAACATGTCGCCAGGGAAGTGGGCTTAGTTAGGTATACTTAGCGGCTCAGTGTGACGAGGAGGGAGGTGATCAGGACAGAATAAAGGTGTTTTACCCGGCTGGTCATCCTCCCCTCGCATTGGGAATGAAGAGGTTAAACTTGTTTGCCAAGCATTAATGTGTTTGCCCTTTCCAAGCCGTTTTTACCCCCCATTTGCAGGCCATTCCCTGCCTGCTGTGTTAAAAGAAAATGTATTGCCTGCTATTTTCTGTGGAGACACAAGATGGGAGTAGTGAGCACCACAGTAAGCACTGATTGAATAAGCATGGCTGTGGTTACGCCGTCTATGTAAAGCATGGGTATCCATTTACTATTAGTTTGACTTGTAACCACAAGTCAATTGGATAAGTGGTTTGCGGTTAGAGTTACCGATAGACTGTATCCGTTCCACGGTTAGCTTTCTAACTTGAAAGGCGGCCAGTCAATTGATGTTGGAACTGTGTCAACTGATGTGAGAATTCGGTGAACTTGAGTTCCCGAAGCCGGCATTTCAATTGGAAAGGCTAACTCGAGAACGGAAGCACCCAGCACCCTGGTTTTTGGAGTGCATATGTAATAAAACACAACATGACTTAACATGAAAGTATTACAGTAAAAATACACCCAGAACATAGGGCTCTATGCATTAAGCGCCGAAAAAGTGCTGTCGCCAAATGTTCCCTATTGGCATGATTTTGGCGATTTGCCCTCGTAGTATTCAGTAAGGGCCAAATCCCTGCCGAGTCCCTGGCGAATCAATGCGATAGCAAAACGCAGATGAGCAGGTGATAAAAAAGCCTGGCTCCCGATAACCTGGCGACAGGCTGTTTCTGCCGATATGTGTTTGCAGCAGAGAGAGATCCGCCACTCTCTCTGTGCAAACATCGGCAAAATAAAAAGATATCAAAACAACTTTTACTCATAGTGTACATGTGCAGGGGGTCTTCGGAGATGAACCGCATTGGTTTCATGTCCGGGGACCCCCTGCTTTCTGAGATACAGGCCCATTTATGAGGTGCCGGTATCCCTCTGCATTTAAAGGTCCCGATCAGGTGACCGCGGAATGTAAACAAAGCAGAGGGATACCGGCACCCCATAAAGGGGCCTGTATCTCGGGAAGCAGGAGGTCCCCGGACCTAAAACCAAAGCGGTTCAGCTCCGAGATCCTCTGCCAATCTACACTATGAGTAAAACACACATATAAATAAACAATCATTCCTTACCTTAGCGGCTATCCACTATAGTAATTAAGCAGCATTAATGTATTTTTAATAATATTGTGCGGGAGCAGGGGGTCCCCTGAGCTGAACCGCATTGATTTGTGGCTCAGGGACCCCCTAGTTCCCGAGTTACATGCCCCGGTATGGGGCATCGGGTGCAAGTGTCGCCGCCATCTTTATAGAGCCCACGTCGCGTCTTGGAGGCTTAAAAGATGGTGGCGACACTGGCACCGATGCCCCATACCGGGGCCTGTAACTCGGGAAGCAGGGTTCCCTGAGCCACAAATCAATGCGGTTCAGCTCAGGGGACCCCCTGCTCCCGCACAATATTATTAAAATACATTAATGCTGCTTCATTACCATAGCGGCTATCCGCTAAGGCAATGAAGGGGTTAAGGAATAATAGCATGTTTATAGGGGACAATTGCCCCCAATAAACATTGCAATAAACAACATACACCCCCTGTGCCCCCAACAACCCCTATACCCCCATTACATATATCACATTTTTGGGATGCACAGCAATGATACTAGAGGCCGGCGGGGGCCCTCGGGTGTTCGCCGCAGGCCTGCAGTACCAATTCAGAGCCCCCCAAAAAAATACAACAACACAAATACTTTACAATAAATACATCCCCGCTAAAACATACAATACAGTAATGGGCACACTTACTATTATCCACAAATGGATAATAGTGAATGTGCCCATTTTAAATACATAAAGAACAATAAAATACATTAAATATATATTGCACTCAATCTTGTCTGGCAGCGAAGGTTGAAGGCCATCCTCATCTTCAACACCGTCCATACCCACTCTGATGCTGCAAAACATAAACAAGAATAAAAACAGCCAATGTAATGTCCCCTAACCCCTTAATCACCATAGCGGTTATTAACCGCTACAGTCATTAAGGGGTTAACCCACCCTCACCCACCACTCGGGAGGCCTACATACCCTCCCCCACTACCCCCCCCCCCACCCCGTAAGACCTAACCACCCTCACCCAATACCCAGTCGGGAGGCCTACCCACATACCATTGGGGCCAAGACCCCCTCCCCCCACCCCCAGTACCCACAATAAAAACAATACACAGTTCCACAATAAACATCATTATATTTATTAAATACCTAACCCACCCCCTTTGCCCCCCCCATAAATACATGATTAATTATTTTACATACAGGGTTAATACCCCAGGCCCACTTGAGTCCCCGGTAGGCCTGACGGGTCACCTCACAGACCTACAGGTGCTCAGCATCATGTTTCACACAGGGTCTGGAGGCCTGTTGGTGGGTCCCGCCAGGAACCATGGTCCACCAGGTTGTCTCTGCGGGTCACCGTGGGCCACAATGGGGTCTCCACGGTAGGCCCGCGGATGTCTGGGGGGCCCCGGGTCAGACCCACAGGTGTCTGAGGGACCTTGGGTGGTTCCCACGGGGGTCTTGGGACCCACTGGTGGTCCCTACGGGTCCGTGGTGCCCCCACAGATGTGGGGCCACCAGTTCTTCCCCGCAGGTGTCCCCCGTGGATAATAGATTACTTGCCCATTATTAAACACATTAACTAGCATAATAAAATAAATAAAGTTCTACTCACCTCATCAATAAGAAGCCCCCTCGAAAGCATAATCCTTGTCCTCCGTTGCCAACAAAATACATAGCCAATACATTGCAATTACATTCAGATATCAATTAACCCCTTAATCACCTTATCGGATAATAACCGCAAAGGTAATTAAGGGGTTAAATCACCCTGGCCCGATACCAACCCTTCACCCATTCATTTGTACAGTGGCTTCATCATGCAACTATATATATACATATATATATATATATATATATATATATATATATATATATATATATATATATATATATATATATATATCGAGAGAGAGAGAGATATACACACATGATGAACCAATATACAAATAACTGTTGAAGGGTTATCAAAAACATGCTCTACTACAAATACCACTTCTCCATACAGACACAGTACAATAAAATCATATTTCCTAAAAAAAATCCAATCTCATCTTCCAATCAAAATCCTCAAATGCCAATCAAAACATTGCATTTACATTGTATACATGATGCATACAATCTATGCACCATGTACACACTGCAAATCAATGTTAACAATAAAATATTCCAAAAAAAATACCAATACATCCAAATCAATTAGCATTCATTAATCAAATCACTAAACAATTTAAATAGCATCCATAACAATTAAACAATTAACTATTTCAATCGTTAAACAGAACAAGTTACCATCAGACAAAATATAAGTACCAAAAAGAATACAATATACAAAAGCAAGCCTCACCATGACCTAAAATACAACATACAAGACCAAAAATCACATCTATCTAATTAGAAAATACATTACACACATGTTTATGCATAGCAGCATAGCCAAAATCATTTTAAATACTGTAAAACAAGTTTTTAAAACAAAATTATTTCATACCCTGTATGTACAGTATATATCGATCTAGACATACATACATACATATATACATACATACATACATACATACATACATACATACATACATACATACATACATACATACATACATACATACAGTGGCAAGAAATGATCTTAAAAAAACAAAAAAAACACATGTAAAAAAACAAAAAATAAATAAACAAGTTAAGAAAAATACATTTCTTTTGTTCACTTACCATTACTTGACCCACTCACGACTCCCGTTGAACCGCTTACTCTCGAACCAATCCACGCACAGGAACCCATAAAATAAAAAAACATAAAATAATAAACCATAAAATAATAAACAAGGACAATCCAGGGGTCTTCTATTTGTAATCCATCTTCATCTGAATTCTTTTTTCTTATATCTTCCGCTCTATTCCGGGGTCTTCTTGTCTTCTTCGGCCACACCCTGGTCTTCTTTCTACTGTAGGAGGTCCTTCCTCCTTGGCATCTGCCTTCAAAATGAGACGACATAGGCTTTTATAGGCCTATGACGTCACATTTTCGTCATAAGGTTCCCACGGCCCTGATTGGGCCGTGAAAAACATGTAATTTGGGGGGGGGATTCATTTTGATGACGTCATTTAAAGGCAATGATGCCAGCCAATCGGAATGGCTGTTCTACAATTGCATTTAAGATGACGTCATGAAAAGAAAGATGGCCGGCCTAACATGGTACGGTAGCCAATCAGAGCGTGGGAAATACATCCCAAATCTGATTGGCTCTAGTACCATGTGACAGGCTTTCAATGACGTCACATCCGTTCTCCCCAAAGCCTCTGTCACATGGTCTACTAGAGCCAATCAGAGTAGGGATGTAGTTGTGGTATTTGTAGTAGAGCATGTTTTTGATAACCCTTCAACATTTATTTGTATATTGGGTCATCATGTGTGTATATCTCTCTCTCTCTCTCTTTCTCTCTCTCTCTCTCTCTCTCTCTCTCTCTCTCTCTCTCTCTCTCTCTCTCTCTCTCTCTCTCTCTCTCTCTCTCTCTCTCTCTCTATCTCTCTATCTCTCTCTATATATATATATATATATATGTATGTATGTATGTATGTATGTATGTATATATATATATGTATGTATGTATGTATGTATGTATGTATGTATGTATATATATATATATATATAGTGAGAGAGAAAAAGGCCCTAAATAAAGCACTCTAGTATTTGTATCAGTACAAATCACATAAGGTTTATTAATGTATTGTCACAGAACAATAATAGTTAAAACAAAGCACAGAAATGTTTAAAATACAGCATGGATCCCCTGTACATTACAAGGCTAAACAGTTCCCTCAAAGAAGATGCCCAAGATACACTCAGATAGTATTCTGAAACACCTAACAAAATAAACCTGGTGTGACACCCAACAGACTAAATAGTCACGGCTAAGGCTATGTAATCATCTGCAAAGAAGTCTAATATGCCTACTAACCCCTGCAATATAGGGTTTGTCTGAAGCGACAATAAGTGGCAGGTAAGTGACAGCAGAGATACACAGATTAAAGCCAGCAAAATACATGTAAGCCTATAGCTAGAGATAGTGATACATCACCTATGGTCAGGTACAGTGTGGTCGGTACATTCAGGGTGGAACAAGGAGGGATGTTAGAGCATAGTAATGTGACCCAAAGAGGGGACAAACCAGGGGATCCTGCCTGCTGGACCTGCTCCTACGCGTTTCGGCACACAGCCTTCTACTGGGAGTGGTGATCTAAGCAGGGTAACATGCAGGTTTAAAAAGGGAACTAATTGGGTTAGTGGGTGTAATCACCTGGCAAAAATCAGACTGACATAGATTAAGCAGAGGACAAACAGGTGTAAGCTAAGATTGAGGCTAATGGAGTCAGAGATGGTCATAGGTTATCTGCCAATGAAAAATTCTTATTGTAGGTGCACTCACACTCCTCCGAAATAGTCACTAATTACATGAGTACCTGCCTGGTGTATCCAATATATGGCAGTAGCAGAAAGCTTATCCTCAGGCTGTAGCACATAATGTACCTCAGAGCCACAGATGTAGTGAATTGATGGCATAATGTCGACCTTCTGCCCTCCATGGCAGATTTGCCCTCCAGTGGAAGTATTCCTGAAAATGGTCACGGAGGATCTCAAGAAAATATCTACTAAGATGGATGACGCAAACCTCACAAGATCAGAGTCTGTGGCGATCAAGGAATTGAAGGAGATGCGGGATATCGTCATCAAACCCAGCGACAAAGGCGGCAATATAGTCATCTGGCCTGAGGTGATGTATGAAAAAGAAGCTTACAAACAACTAAAAAATCATACCTGTTATTCAGAAATTGCCTCAGACCCCACTATCCGCTATAAAGCTGAGATCGACCGCATATTGAGGTCAGCAGTATTAGACAACTATATCACTGAACGTAATAGTCAGGCCTTAATCACCAAATTTCCTAGAGTCCCCACGTTTTACTTGTAGCCGAAAGTGCACAAGGATCCGACCCACCCCCCGGGAAGGCCTATAGTATCAGGCATGGGTGGGTTATGCGAACCCATCTGCAGATTTATAGACTCTTTTCTGCAATGTTCAGTGGAGACTTTACCATCTTATATTCGAGATACCATGGACGTGTTGGCGCGCTTAGCCCACATCACAGTCGATGAGAATATTCTTCTGGCGACTTGTGATGTGGAGTCTCTTTATACATGTATTGATCATGAGGATGGTCTGCGCGCCACACGATTTTATCTGTCCATGCAGAATGTCTCCACTGGACTGATGGACCTTATCCTGAAGTTATTGAGATTTATTCTCACTCATAATTACTTTATCTTCAGGAGTAGGTACTATCTGCAGAAAAGAGGTACTGCGATGGGGGCCACCTGCGCACCCTCCTATGCCAACCTCTTCCTGGGCTGGTGGGAACGGGAGGTTGTGTTCTCTGAGGATAACGTTATATTCACTCAACACGTGTTGTTGTGGTTGAGATACATCGATGATGTGCTGATCCTCTGGCGGGGTACCGCCGCGGGGTTCAGGGACTTCGTCGATGTTCTCAACCACAACAACATGAACATCAAACTCACCTTTAGCTGTAGCAGTGCGCAGGTAGAATTTTTGGACCTTTATATCAATATAGGTCCTGATGGCACACTGCATACTGACATCTTTCGCAAAAAGACAGCCACAAATTCCATACTTCACGCATCCAGCTTCCACCCTGAACACCAAATCAGAGGCATCCCAAAAAGTGAATTCCTGCGACTTAGACGCAATGTCTCCTCAGAGAGAGACTTTTCCACAAGGGCAGGAGAGATGAGGGAAAGATTCAGCCAGCGAGGGTATAGCAAACGCAGTGTGGACAAGGGCTATAAATTAGCTCTAGCTACCCCCAGAGACACTTTATTGTACCCTAAAAGCAAAGCCCATGCAGACTGTAAAATCCGCTTTATAGGTACTTATAACCGACAATGGTGCCAATTACGTACTACACTTCAAAATCATTGGCAGATTCTAATGACAGACCCCGATCTAAAAAAAGCCTTAGGCGACAGAATTACAATGAGCAGTCGCAAATCGCCCAACCTTAGAAACAAACTAGTGACTAGTCATTTTGTTCCTACCATACAAACAACTTTCCTCTCAACAGCTAAGAGAAAAAAGGGTTTCTATAAATGTAAAAATTGTTCTGCCTGTCGGTATATGTATCAGACAGAGGTATTCACTGACTCTTCCAAGAACCATACCTTTAAAATAAGAGACTGTCTGGGATGCAAATCTAAAGGCGTCATTTATTGTGTCATCTGCCCTTGCGGGCTCCCTTATATAGGGATGACAACCCGTGAAGTAAGGTTTAGAATACTTGAACATGTAAGGAACATCAAAAACGCCTCAAAAGACCTTCAGGCGTTTAAGAAAATCACCTCGGTAGCCCGACATTTGCTTGAGGTACACATGTCAGACTTTAACCTCTTACAAGCATTTGCGATTGAGAGGGTAAGTTTGGGACTCAGAGGAGGCGACTTAGAAAGGGCATTATTACGCAGGGAGTCGAGGTGGATTGTACAGATGGATTCAATGATTCCTAGGGGTCTTAATGACTACCTGGGTTTCGCAATGTTTATATAGGCATTGCACTATCCTGTACTATACCATACTGCCATTATCATCCTTTGAATGTTTTTGACATCCCCTGGCTTTTTAAGTACAAATTTAGTGATGAGAATCTCATACACTTCTCTCTGTCTCCCTTTCCCCAACCCCTGTTTTTATATCCACAGAGTCCTGGGTTTGCATATTACATGGCTGGTTCCCAACCATACACGACTCTCATCGCCTCACCGTTTGGATATTTCCATAAAGACTCTTGGCTGTCTTGTTCAGGACTGCTCCACACTCTACTTGAACCATTCAAGAAGGACTAATTTCTGATTTATGCATCATCATGACGTTTATCATCTTACGTCTTTATTTGAAGACTAATATCCGGAAGGACACCATCTGACGTTATTACAGCAAAAAGAAAACCACACACCATGTTTATTCTTCCAAGTCTGGACGTTAATTTGGGCATTGGAGCCTATGTACTTTTACTGATATGTCAATATCATATATACTAATAGTGATCTATTGAAGAACTCTATTGCCCCGTTCCATCATGTATGTGCTATCATACTGTTAGTCCACAGTTTTGTGGATGATTATCTTTCATTGAATCCCATTTGTGCACAAGTCTATACATTTATGGATGTACAGGTATGGATCATACATACATGCACTTACCTGTTAATAACAATTGTACAACATTATATCACTCCTATAGCATCCCTTAATAGTTATCTTTGGATGTTATATGTCATGCCTTAAGCAATATGTGCTTCATCTATTCTTATGGCTTCCACAGTGATGCGGACCACACAATTGTTTGCCTGGTTGCCCTTCTGGGGGCTATTTTTGATGAGCTTTTAATCCTTAGGTTCCCTTTGCACTTTGAATGAATTAGGCTAATCCTTATGTACATTGTGCTTACATTAGCTATATTTGTGGGCGCTTTGCGATCGTGGTGAGCGGATATGTGTGCTCTTTTGACTGCTCATTATATTTGAGACCATTATGCAGAGGCGCGCATGCGCGAGACGTGATGCAGGGCTTATTCAGCCTGCCTAATTCACGGATATACCAGACACAGAGCCGCGCATGCGCAGTGAACTGCCCATAGACACTTTCTGCCTCACTAGTGCCCATTACTAAGCTCAGGGCGCCCTGCCTTACCAGACGCGACGTTATGACGTCACGGACATGCGCAGTGACATATGGAGGCCCGTTTTCTGCCCTTAAACACATTATGCCATCAATTCACTACATCTGTGGCTCTGAGGTACATTATGTGCTACAGCCTGAGGATAAGCTTTCTGCTACTGCCATATATTGGATACACCAGGCAGGTACTCATGTAATTAGTGACTATTTCGGAGGAGTGTGAGTGCACCTACAATAAGAATTTTTCATTGGCAGATAACCTATGACCATCTCTGACTCCATTAGCCTCAATCTTAGCTTACACCTGTTTGTCCTCTGCTTAATCTATGTCAGTCTGATTTTTGCCAGGTGATTACACCCACTAACCCAATTAGTTCCCTTTTTAAACCTGCATGTTACCCTGCTTAGATCACCACTCCCAGTAGAAGGCTGTGTGCCGAAACGCGTAGGAGCAGGTCCAGCAGGCAGGATCCCCTGGTTTGTCCCCTCTTTGGGTCACATTACTATGCTCTAACATCCCTCCTTGTTCCACCCTGAATGTACCGACCACACTGTACCTGACCATAGGTGATGTATCACTATCTCTAGCTATAGGCTTACATGTATTTTGCTGGCTTTAATCTGTGTATCTCTGCTGTCACTTACCTGCCACTTATTGTCGCTTCAGACAAACCCTATATTGCAGGGGTTAGTAGGCATATTAGACTTCTTTGCAGATGATTACATAGCCTTAGCCGTGACTATTTAGTCTGTTGGGTGTCACACCAGGTTTATTTTGTTAGGTGTTTCAGAATACTATCTGAGTGTATCTTGGGCATCTTCTTTGAGGGAACTGTTTAGCCTTGTAATGTACATGGGATCCATGCTGTATTTTAAACATTTATGTGCTTTGTTTTAACTATTATTGTTCTGTGACAATACATTAATAAACCTTATGTGATTTGTACTGATACAAATACTAGAGTGCTTTATTTAGGGCCTTTTTCTCTCTCACTATCTATTATACTGCCCTTATAGCACCACCGACAACTCACTGTAGTTTGAATTTTTCCAGTGTCGGTATTTAGTAGTGTTTACATGTCTTGTGGATGCGGGGTCCTCTCTTTCTCTCTTGCATATATATATATATATATATATATATATATATATATATATATATATATATATATATATATATATATATATATATATATATATATATGTGTGTATATTTATAGTTGCATGATGAAGCCACTGTACAAATGAATGGGTGAAGGGTTGGTATCGGGCCAGGGTGATTTAACCCCTTAATTACCTTTGCGGTTATTATCCGATAAGGTGATTAAGGGGTTAATTGATATCTGAATGTAATTGCAATGTATTGGCTATGTATTTTGTTGGCATCGGAGGACAAGGATTTTGCTGGCGAGGGGGCTTCTTATTGATGAGGTAAGTAGAACTTTATTTATTTTATTATGCTAGTTAATGTGTTTAATAATGGGCAAATAATCTATTATTCCTATCTGGATAATCGTTATTTTGCACATTATTGTACTGTATGTGTTGTGGGGTGGGGGGGGGGAGATTGATGTATTTAATATATAGGTCAGGTTTATTTTTTTTACATACTGTACAGGGTTGGTTCCTTTTGGTCTGCGAGAGACCTCTGGAGACCACCTGCGGTATCCTCGGGCTTCTCACGGGTACCAGGCTGCCGGGTCCACGGGGGACACCTGCGGGGAAGAACCGGTGGCCCCACATCTGTGGGGGCACCACGGACCCGTAGGGACCACCCGTGGGTCCCCAGACCACTGTGGGATCCACCCGAGGCCCCTCAGACCCCTGTGGGTATGACCCAGGATCACCCAGACATCCGCAGGCCTACCGTGGAGACCCCATTGTGGCCCACGGTAACCCGCGGAGACCACCTGGTGGACCATGGCACCTGGCGGGACCCACCAACAGGCCTCCAGACCCTGTGTGAAACATGATGCTGGGCACCTGTAGGTCTGTGAGGTGACCCGTCAGGCCCACCGGGGACTCACATGGGCCTGGGGTATTAACCTTGTATGTAAAATAATAAATCATGTATTTATGGGGGGGCACAGGGGGTGGGTTATGTATTTAATAAATATAATGATGTTTATTGTGGGACTGTGTATTGTTTTTATTGTGGGTACTGGGGGTGGGGGGAGGGGGTCTTGGCCCCAATGGTATGTGTGTAGGCCTCCCGACTGGGTATTGGGTGAGGGTGGTTAGGCCTTACAGGGTGGGGGGGTAGTGGGGGAGGGTATGTAGGCCTCCCGAGTGGTGGGTGAGGGTGGGTTAACCCCTTAATGACTGTAGCGGTTAATAACCGCTATGGTGATTAAGGGGTTAGGGGACATTACATTGGCTGTTTTTATTCTTGTTCATGTTTTGCAACATTGGAGGGGGCATGGACAGTGTTGAAGATGAGGATGGCCTTCATCGTGGCAGGCGGACAAGGGTGAGTGCAATATGTATTTATTTTATTTATTATTCTTATTGTATTTAAAATGGGCACATTCACTATTATCCATTTGTGGATAATAGTAATTGTGCCCATTACTATACTGTACGTGTTAGGGGGGGGGGGTTATTTCTTTATAAGTATGTATATGTTTTGACATTAATTTTGGGGGGCACAGAATTGGTACTGCAGTCCTACGGGTAACACCTGAGGGCCCCCGCCGGCCTATAGTATCATAAATGTGCATATATGTGTATGGTAGGGGGGTATAGGGGTTGTTGTGGTAATATATATATATATATATATATACTGCTGCGGCCGAGTTTATTCGAGCATTTGCCCGTTCTCGGCCGCAGCAGTAACCTGGCGCGCGCCAGAGGGTGCCGGGCGCGTGCCGAAGACTCGGAGGAGCGCCCTCCAATCAGGGCTTTCTCCCTCCCGCTGCCGGGTCTGCCGGGTCCCCCGGAACCCCCTGCCGCCGTCCCCCACATCGCGGGACACCAGGGCTCCCTCGGGGAGCCCTGGACGCGCGTGCAGGGGGCGCAAGCACCCGATGACGCGTGACCGCGCGTCGATGAGGCGCGGCACGCCGAGGGAGTGCGGCCAGCATGCCGGGGCATCCCCAGGCTTGTGGAGCTAGCCGCACTCAAATAAAATGTGCCGCCTCTGTATATATATATATATATATATATATATATATATATATATATATTTATTTATTTATTTAGTGTGGGGCTGTTGTGCATTTTTTTAATTGTGGGTAGCGGGGGTGGCCGAAGTGGGAATTAGCCCCAATGGTGGTTTGTTTAGGGCTTGCAGGAGGGTAGCGGGAGGGCTTAACCCCTTCATGACCGTAGCGGTATTAACCACTACGGTCGTGAAAGGGTTAAGTGCACCCGCAACCCCCCCGCAAGCCCTAAACAAGCAACAAGGGCCAAATACTCCGTTCACCCACCCCTCTACCCACAATAAACCTGGCACGGCGGGTTAACCCCTTCATTGCCTTAGCAGTTAGCTGCTAAGGTAATGAAGTGGGCTTTAAATGCATTTTACCTGCCTCGGATGCATGCCGGGGGGCTCCGGTGCTGGTATTAATGGGTATCAGCTCCGGAGACCCCCTGCATCAATCCCATGCAGGAAAAAGGCCTGATTTTTTCTAAGTGTCGACCTTGCCGATGCTTCTCCTCCACTAACTTGCCAATTTGAGCTGGCGGGACGGATTGGCGTAAAACTCTCAATTCTAGAGTTCCGATCAGCAGCAAAAAGCTGATCGGAACTACTTGAATTCAGATGATTTCAAAAAGTGCCGAAAATTTGCTTATCGGCACCTGGCTGCCGATTAGTTTTTATCGGGAACCAAAATTGCCGATATTTGCCACTTTTCGGCGCTTACTGAATTGGGAAGGCATTTTTGGCGGAAAAATTGCAAAAAAAGCCTTATCGGCGCTTACTGCATGAGACCCATAATGTTTTAATAAAGCATGTAAACGTTGTGTTTAAACTGCATGGTCAGGACTTGATCCTATAAGCCCGGGAAAAATTCCTTTGACCTGTAAATAGGTTAGGGGTGAATGAGCTGCGGGTATTTTATTCCTGATGCTTCAAAGGGATTCCACTGACCAGGCAACCCTCAGGCTAATGAAGTGTCAGGGATGAAAGACCGCAGAGCACCCTGGTGTAAACATGACCGGATTCCTGAGTAGTCGTAGATCCCGGGCCATTGACACCTTCGCACCAGACCTCAGACTAAGAGGCGCCAGAAAGTGGGTGTACACCAGGTATGCTTGTGGTGAGGATGGAGGTGATCAGGCCTGATTAAAGGTGTTATACCCGGCTGGTCATCCTCCCCTCGCATTGGGAATGAAGGGGTTAAATGTATTTGCCATGCATTGCTGTGTTTGCCCTGTCCCAGCCGTTTTTATTCCCCATTTGCAGGCCATTCTCTGCCTGCTGTGTTAAAAGAAAAATGCATTGCCTGTTATACCCTTTTTAAAACCAAAGACAGTACATGAAACAGAGACACAGCTCAGTGCTACATCCAAGTTATACCCTTTCCCAGACACAAGATTGCGTAGTGAGCGCCCAACGCTAGCGCAGATTGAAGACGCGTGGCAAAAGTTTAAATGGCCGTCTGTGAGATGGGTATCCATTACTATCGGTTTGACACGTAACCACAAGATAATTGAATAAGTGGTTGCGGTTAGAATCTCAAGTGTTTTACCGATAAAATGTATCCGTCCCTTGTTAACTTTGTAACTTGAAAGGCAGAAAGCCTA
Organism: Ascaphus truei; assembly: GCF_040206685.1. Classification (NCBI taxonomy): domain Eukaryota; kingdom Metazoa; phylum Chordata; class Amphibia; order Anura; family Ascaphidae; genus Ascaphus; species Ascaphus truei. Next base: position 427,434,076 of record NC_134483.1, read on the forward strand.
TTGCCGTGGGAAGTGGGTCAATTGACGTGAGAAGTGGGGGAACTTCGCTTCCCCTGGCCCGGCTTTTCAATTACAAAAGCTAACCCTGGAACAAAAGCACCCAGCACCCTGATTTTAGGGGTGCAAGTGTGATTAAACACTACATGCACCTACATATAATAAAATTACAGTTGTAGCACAAGCAGGGCATGATGTTTTAATAAAGTGTGTAAAAACTGCAGATTTAAAATATAAGGCAGGATCTGTTCTGTAATCCTGGGAAAGAATTCCTCGGACATACAGATGTGATATGGTTGAATGAGCTAGGGGTATTTTCCTGCCTGCACTTCAAAAGGGTTTCGCTGAATTGGCGACCCCCAGTCTAAAGAAGTGTAAGGGATGAAAAGGCCCAAGGTCCCATAATGTATACACGGCCGGCATTCTGATGTATAACAGATGCCAGGCCAATGATACCCCTGGGCCAAATCTCAGACTCAGAGGCGCCAAGGTATGGGTATATCCCAGGTATGATAAGTGGCATGGGTGTCAACTGACCCATGTGCTTTGCACACCGGAAAGTCTTTTTGCCCGGTCTTATGAACTGTGGGCTATTGGTGGGTTAAATTGTTCCCACGAGGGGGATTGGGTCCACATGTTAGTGATAGCCTTGGCCAGTCTATAACTGCGGCGCCCGAGGTATCCCCAGGGTTTTCGTGATTTACTATCCATGATGAAAAGATGAAAGACTTTGTTCCAGCACAGCGGCAACCGGTCCCAGAGAGAAGGGGGTTAATAACACCGTAACTAAGGATTTGCCCCAAACTTCGGAATTCGTTAGCCCTAGTAACACTTGAACGAATTCTAACGAATCTCTACGAAATTCTTTGAGGTTGCTGAGATATGAGATCGGCAACTTGCGATCTGGCCCTGGGAACTTTAAATCAAGACTGCATTTCTTGCGCTTGCAGGCAAAGGACAATTTATTTTGTTCCATTATCCCAGTAAGTGTAGTTTTAAGTGTATTCTGCAGATGTCGTGTGTTTGTCTATTAAGGAAATAAATCACAATTTATTTTGCAACTTGTTCTGTTCAATTGAGTACCCAGAAATATAAATGTGTTGGTAAAGTTGGTGTCCATCGTGACAATGCTAAGTTGCCCGGGTGTTAAGACAACACATGCGCTTTGCAAACTGGGAAGCCTTTTTGCCTGGTTTTGCAAACTGCGGGCAATGTGGCTATTGGTGGGGTAAATCTTCTCAGGATGTGGATTGGGCGCTCATGTTAAAGGTAGGCAGGAATTGTCTATAACTGTGCCTACCGAGCTATCCCCAGAGTGTTCGTGATTTTTGATCCATGATGTGAATACGCAAGACTTTGTTCCAGCACAGCGGCAACCGGTCCCGGAGAGAAGGGGTTAATAACAACGTAACTAAGGATTTACCCCAAACTTCGGAATTCGTTAGCCCTGGTGACTCTTGAACGAATTCTAACGAATCTCTACAACATTCTTTGAGGTTGCTGAGTTATTAGATCGGCAAGTTGCAATCTGGCCACGGGACCTTTAAATCATGACTGCATTTCTTGTGCTTGCAGGCAAAGGACAATTTATTTAGTTCCCTTACCCCAGTAAGTGTTGTTTTAAGTGTATTCAGCAGATGTCGTGTGTTTGTCTATCAAGGAAATAAATCCCAATTTATTTTGCAACTTGTTCTGTTCAATCGAGTACCCAGAAATATAATTGTGTTGATAAAGTTGGTGTCCATCGTGACAGGCTTTTAAATAACTGGTGGCAGCGTGTGGGATACTAATTGAACCTATATTGCAGTTTCCTGCGGGGTTCTGTAATTTAGTGAAGACCTCGTAGTTTGCGAGCACCTCGGACAAGTAGCAACTGACACACACTTCTAAAGAGCACAAGAGACTTCACTGTCCCTTTACCCATACCCCAAAGGCACCATGAGTAACCGCTCAGGAAGGTTCAGATCGTGGACCAGAGAGAAGGTCGTGGAGAGATGTGCGGAGTATGGCTTACCGACAGATGGGCGGTCGAAGGTACAACTGGGAGGATTTGCAGCATCATGAGGACCGCATCATGAGGATTTGGAGCACCAGAGTGCAAGTCCCCATAGCTGCTGTGGCGGCGGCCGCTATTCAGCCCGGAGTGCAGGAGGTCCCTCCAGCTCCGGGGCTGCAAGGACATGAGGAGTGTGCTAGTGACACCCCGTTCCTAGTTGATTTGGCTCAAGGAAGTGTGGACGAAGTAGAAGCTGCGGCTGCCGAGCGTGCCGTCCCTGGGCTCACTGCACTTCTGGCTACATGGGGAACAGATGTTAGACCTGCAGAGCGGGTACAGATCCTGACAGCAGTGCTCGGAAGGACCCACGACTCCTACCTTGAAAACGGGGAACAAGGGCTTTCCCGGGCGGATCATCACAGCTTCAGCAAGTTCGTGAATGGCACAGATGACCTCGATGTGTTCCTGAATGACTTTGAGACGCAGTGTTCCCGGTTCCGTATTCCAAGAAGGGACTGGGTGGTCAGACTTCGACCATTATTATCTGGAAAAGCCAAACAGACTGTGATGGGTATTCAACACGTGGATACCGATGACTACCATCATGTAAAGAGCAAGCTGCTGACACAGTATGCCCTGACCCCCGAATCTTAAAGGGGCAAGATCGATCTTTTGCCCCATAGAATTTTCAAGGATATCGCCACAACATAACCCATTCAGCATGCAGACGAACGAGCTGGATCTGGTGCGAGGAGTGCTGTAGACATCTGCGCTGGTGGGTGCTGGAACAGGTGACCGGGGGGTTCCCAGCAGCAGAGCATCGTAGGGGATGGGTGCTGGAGCAGGCGACCTGCGGGTTCCCAGTAGAGCAGCTTCGTGGATGGGTGAAGGAACAGGTGACCTGGGGGTTCCCAGTAGAACAGCGTTGTGGATGGGTGCAGGAGCAGGTGACCTGGGGGTTATAGGTAGGGCAGCGTCATGGAAAGGTGCAGGAGCAGGTGACCTGGGTGTTCCCAGGAGTGTAGCGCATCGTGGATGGGTGCTGGTGGATTCCAAGCCTGTTGCTTTCTTTGTACGCCAGCAAATTTGTTCTTGACATAATAAGGCCCAGGCTTCTTAGCCTTTGGTGTCGTCTGAACGTTTTCTTTATTATCCTTTTGCTTTGGCTTTGGCTTGGAAAAGGCTTCCACCTTTCGCTTTTTCGTGGTCGGCATGGCAGAAGAAAGCAGATTGCTGCGTCCTTAGCATCGGGGTTGATCCATGGAAGCAGATGGCATAATGCACATTGCAGTATCTGGACAAGAGCAAGTTCAGATACAGATCAGCGTGTGATAGGCTACGCAATTTGTGTCACCTTTTATACACTGTGTCCCTATTTGAATTTTTCCACGTGCATGGACACGAGGTGCAGGTGTTAAAAGTGCGCATACAGTGTATTAAACCTGTCGAGTGAGGTTGAGACACATTAAAGTATAAATACACCATCCATTTTGTTTATTCACTGCACATTGAATACACATCAATTACAGCGGTTGCCCCTTTTATTCTCCAACATCTCCAAATTTTTTCAGGAATTTTTTCCGAATGCCACGCACTTCACCGCACTTCACCCCGTTCATGCCGCATTCTGACCGCATTCATACCGCATTCGTGTTGCATTCACTCCCGCGGTTGATGCACAGCTGATGTGTTTACTGATAATGGTTCGTATTTAATTGGTTGCAATTCTCCGCGTATCTGCCTGATGGCAGATATTCATAAATTGTAATGTGCATGCGCTTCAGTAATGTGTCTACTTGCATGTGTTTAAAGAATACAGTGGTCCATTGTAAATTGGCCTTTGGACTGAAGAAGTTACAATAATGTATAAATTTAGGCTTTTCATATTAAAAAAAGACAAGCACAGTTTCTGGTCTGGTGTTCTATTGTCCTGAGAGTCCTGCCATGAGTGCACAACTGCAGTCCGTGTTCCAAAAACCCGACAGGATGTACGCTTATTTAATATGGGCCGCGATTAATGCAACAGATGATAAGATGGAAACAGTTGTTCAAATTTATCAGTATTTTATCGAAAACTATGACTTTTACAAATTTTCGCCAGATGCTCATATGTGGAAGCGTGCAATAAGGAAAAAGGTATGTAGCGATCCATGTTTTTTTCGTATTGATCCCGATGTTATTGGAGGGTATTGGTGTGTATCACCGGGTTTTTCCTGTATCTATGATCATGGAGACTGCAAAAGGCGAAAGGTCATGTTAAAACCAACTAAGAAACGTCAGTCGCTGGCAAGCAATGCGACAGCGAAAGCGACAGCTTCCAATAACGGTCCGACCGTCAGTGAAAACCTGGTGACCGGCAACCCTTGCTGTCTGTCCCTGCCCGGCTTCCTGCAGCCTGAGACGGATTTCCCATATAGATTCGAGCAAGCTTGCATGTACCTAAGTGATTTCCAGCCTCATCAGCTGACTACAGGTGTAGTAGTCCCGCTGTCACCTGTCAACGACGTGTATGATCAAGAATACGGAACTGGCAGTGGCTCGACGCCAGCTGATTGGCAAAGTCTATGGTGAGTAATGTTGCCGTATTTATTCTGTTTTTGAAATATCAATATCAATGCGATTCAAAAGTCAAGCGATTCTCCTGTAAGCAATATCATTGGCTGAGCAGCTTGTACAGTAGATACTGCACATTTGGTGAAAAGCTAGGTGCATGTGCATTGGAACCTTCTTGAAACGCATATGCATGTCATCACATCGACAGTAGGCGCATGCGCATGTGAACAGGAGACGCCCCCCGAGAAATTATTGGTGGGACTGACTGTGGGAACATCTTTAGGTGACTGACTGACCATTACAGTAAAACTTTTACTTTTTTTTTGTTCATATATTGAAGTGCATGAACACCGCTAATAGGTACTGGAGGGGGGTACTTATCTGCCGGTGCACTGTGTCCAGGGAGGTCCAGACATCCCAAAGGAGATCAGCAAAGAAAATGGAAGCAGGCACACGGTCTTCTGAAGATTCAATTTAATGTGCCACCAAAGGGTCCAACGTTTCGGCACAAATTGCCTTTATCAAGGAGAGGGCTACAGGATACACATAACACACCACTATATATACACTGATAGGTACTCACCCCTCCATGATTACTGCTGCCATGCTCCTGGATGTCGATGCCCACATCGTGACATCAGAACGCCAGTGCGACGTGGCGTGATGATGTCATGCACCACCAGAGGGGGATCATGGGTACCTGTGAAGAGACAGCCTCCCTGATGCCTGTAACAGGCAAAGATGGCAATCCTGCAGCATGCTGGACATGCAGAGAGCAGCCCCAACACTCTGCAGCAAAATCACAATCTCACTGTATCCGAGACCAGCATAAAGAAGATGAGACGCAGAATTGGATGGAAATATGGACGTGTGAGGTTAGTACTGGACAGTACAGGAGGTTAAAGTGTTGTTTAAGAAACGGTACTGTACCTATAAAATTATTCCTTGTCATTACAGAGCGTACCCTATGATAAGAGACGTTAACAAGATCAAGAGAGTGGTCCAGGCCCTGGCATGGATCGACAGTGGAGAAACGTTCCAGGATTGCATCTTCACTGATGAGTCTACTGTTTCGCTGGAGAGATTTGCCACCTTTGCATTCCACAAAAAAGGTTGCATATCTATGAAGCCACGTCCAAAACACCCAGTGCAGATGCATGTGTGGGGTGCCATCTCTAGGCGTGGACCAAGATGCATCGTCATCTTTGAAGGTACAGTAAAATGTATGTCCCACGCTTTTGCCTTATTCACTGTACTTTACTAGTGTGCAGTTTTTTGAGCACTTTTCTTTTCTTGTTATAGGAATCATGAATAAAGCTTTCTTCCAAGAGAAAATTGTGCCTGAGATTGTGGAATACATCACACATGAGTTCTAGGATGGTCACCATTTCTACCAGGACAACGATCCGAAGCACACCGCGTCAACAGCGCATATTCTTGAGCGCGGTATCAACTGGGTGAAGACGCCAGTGGAGTAAGTGCGGTAACCGTGTCTCATTTTTTCCCACTGTTTTTACTGTGTACTGTATCTCTTTAACTAATTGTCCTTTTTTTCCCCCTCCAATGACAGATCGCCAGACTTCAATCCTATCAAAATGGCCTTGCATCAGCTGAAGGACCATATCCGAAAAGTCGTGAAACCCTCCAAAAAGGATGAGTTGGCGCAAGGCATAATGAGTTTTTAGAACGATGTGCTCACCGTGGAACAATGAAATAAATATATTGACCATATTGCGACTGTGTTGCACATTGTGATCGCGCGTAATGGGCGAGCATCAGGAAGGTAGTATGTTATAGTACTGTACTGTAGTATTGTAAGTACTGTATGATACAGGTAAGTATGGCACAGATTTTTTTTCCCTGAGAGAGCAGCGCTAGCCATCTGGTTGCAAAGTATTTAACAGTAGTCAGAGTAAATAGTAGTTCCAGTATAGATTAGTTTGACAGTACTAACTGCATACTGTAGTCCAATATGGATTAGCTACAGTGGCGACACACTTTATTCTCATGCGGCTAGAGCCGCAAGCCGCGAGGTTTCCCGGCTTTGTTATTGAATTCCCTCGGCGTGCCGCGCATCACCGATGCGCGGTCACGCTTCATCGGGAGCATGCACGCACGGCGTGTGCGTGCCCAGGGCTCCCCGAAGGGAGCCCTGGTGTCCCGAGATGTGGGGGATGTTGGTGGGGGGCTCCGGGGGACCCGGTGGACCCGGAGAGGGGAGGGGGGTGCCTCGATCGGAGGACCAATCCTCCGAGGCTCCGGCGGGCGCACGGGACACCACGGCACACACCCGGTATCTGTCGCGAGACCGGGTAAATGTTAGAATAAACTCTTCTGCGACAGTATACAGTACACAATGCCATAATACTACTATACTGTACACAGAATGAAGAAGAAGATAAAGACGGAAAAAATTATATTATTATATATATATATATTATTATATATGATATATTATTAATTAATTTTTTTTATCAATGTGCATTATTCATGATTATCCACCGGCCCTCAATTTTCATCTGACAGAAGAACTGAATAAAGACTGCATTTTATATTATTCATGATTATTTGTATATTTGTATTTTTTGTTCCTGATAAAATAAAATAAATATTTCTTTACATTCATGATAATCATAATCATTGACAACCCCCCCCCCCACACCTACACCACAGAAAAAGAAAGAATTACCAAAAAGTGGTAATTTACTGCATCAACATGAATCAGATAATGTTTTTTTTAACTCTCAATTTCACAGTGCTGTGCAAATCAGATTTACATATCAAATTCGAGAATAGATTATCATAAGCGTTACCGTAAACAAAGCCTCAAAGGGTTGGGGGGGTGGATGGGTGAGTCATGCGCAGTAATCATCAGCTAGCTCCCTCCCCAAAGAGGATTATAGAGAGGTGACTCAAAGCCAACAATTGGAAAATTAGGCACGCAGGTGCAGAGAGGTGATGCTCGGCTAGGGACGGACGATTAAAAACACAATGGCAAGCTTTAGAAATGGAATGGTTCTGGAGAGGTGTCTGTCGATAAGAGGTTCAAATCCTTTAGCGAGCCTTGTGTGTGTGCGTAGGGGAGGGGGGTACAGGGTACAGCTGCATGAAGGATTAGCTGTTCTGCAGTTCAAAGAAATGGCATATTTTCAAAAGACGGTCATCATAATAATTTGATCCCTATACCCCCAAATACATAAAAAGCACACAAATCCACCATGTGCAGTCAAACGCACAGTGTCGCAGTCAAAAGCTACAGCACAGATTGAAAATCATAATATCAAGATGATTTAGGCAGGCTTGCGGAGAAAATAAAAATAAAATGAGGAGAAAAAAATAATATATATATTTTTTTTGGTCACTCACTCTTGAACTTCGCAAGCATGCAGTGGTGAACTTAAATGCGCAGTAATCATCAGCTATCAAGCAGGAAGGTGATTGAAACCAGAAAGACACACATTCAAAGGAATGGTGTGGGAGAGGTGTACTGTACTGTAGATAAGATGTGTGGTATTCCATCCCTATACACCAATAGGGACCACATAGTATCTACACACACTTTTTGTTATGCTAAAATCTCTCACATTTCCACACCTACCCACACCATTTATATTAACTCCCACTCCACACACACCTTTTGTAAAGCACTGTATACACCGTGGGCTCTCCATTCATTTATATTCACACAGATACACACACACTCTTACATCACTAACTTTCAGGAACCATTTAACACCTCTAGCCATAAATCACATCCACACACGGGGGAGGGACGAGCACAGATAACATTCCAAGAGACACTGTTCTTAAGTATACCCTTTGCTTTCTTCATTCATTGTAACATCGCTGGAAGAAAGATCAGTGTATCTCGAAAGCTCGCTCAAATAAAAGCATTTCGTTAGCCACAGAACAGTATCGTCTATTTATTTTTTGATTATATATATATATATATATATATGTATATGTATATATATATATATATATATATATATATATATAGGAACAAAGAAAGAGGGGGATTGAAAGTAGCGCCAAAATGACGTGTTGAAATAATGTGAAAATTAATGGAAAATATATATTTATGTGTGAAAATCTATAAAATATAAAAATTATAAATATATACACTAATAATATTAATAAAGGTATAACATATATAGTGCTCCTAGTAGTGAACTACAATTTTAAGACAACACATCAATTACATATAAAATACATGCGGAAAGAAAACATAATAGTATAAAAGCCAGTCCTTTAAATGGAAGTCCTTAATTGGAAGAATAGTATTGGTATGAGGGGATCTCCAGCAGCTCTCTGATAGGATGAACCACATCCAGATAATACCTATTGGAGAAAAAGAAGAAATAGCGCACGCCCCATAGCGTAATACAGTACATTTATTAGGAAAATAGGGAAGGGAAGGTGGGGGGTAGAAAATTCACTCACAAGGGTAAATTAAAATCAAGCAGTGTGTCATAATATCACTGCCAACTCTGGTCACTCAGCATACAGACCCTGCAGTCCAACTCTCACTTGAAGCTGCTGGTAGATGTTCTCTGGTGCGGGTGTCGAAAGGCTCCTTAAAATCCAAAGTGCAGTCTTTGAGTTCGGGTACTAACTCCAATGTAAACTGGCCGCATCGAGCGCAGATCCACACTGTGTGCTCATTTGCATGTTATTTCCCAGAATCCCTTGATGCAGTGAAAGTGCTGTGTGCTGGGTGATAATGGTGAAAGACAGGGTTGAAGACCTGTCTTAGACATGCAAATGAATATACAGGAATAATTACAGTTGCTTTATGCTTTACTGTGGAGGGTTTTTGTCACTTTTTTTACCCACCATAATCTTAATGTGTGGTGATTACCGACTCTTATCTCATTTGAGCAAATGCCAGCAACCAACCACACACTGATGATACCCATCAAGGTTGAAACATGTCTGTGAGTGGGTTTACTGGCTTTGCATCTCCCAAGCCCTTGCTTAAAAGCTGTGTCTAAAGCAGCATGCATTGGCTAAGGGTTGCTCATGTAATGTGAGTTTCAGATAAAAGGTGGCACTGTGTGCTCATTTGCATGTCATTTCCCAGAATCACTTGCTGCAGTGAAAGTGCTGTGTGCTGGGTGATAATGGTGAAAGACCGGGTTGCAGACCGGTCTAAGACATGCAAATGAATGTACAGGAATATTTACAGTTGCTTTATCTATCTATCTCTATATTATTTTTGTAGCTAGAGTGCTGAGAGAGAGAGAGAGAGAGAGAGAGAGAGAGATTGTGTTCCAAAAAGCAAGGAATATAAAATCATTACTAGCACCAAGTAGATTAAAAACTCCAGATTTGAAACTTACAAATAATATGGAACAAACTGATGGCAACTTTCTATGTAAACGTACGAGATTTTTAACTTGTAAACATCTAAAAACATCTAATAACCTCATCATTTTCAAACGGGTCTATACAATCAGTAAAAGGACATATTGATTGTTTATCCACTTTTTTGGTTTATGCTATCATATGTCCGTGTGGTGTCCAATATATTGGGAGGACTGCACGCTCCTTGAGTACGCGGTTCCTAGAACACCGTAGAAACATCATACAAGGTTTACAAACCCACAGTTTGTCTCGTCACTACAAATTAATACACAATCAAGATCCAGCCACATTGGTAGTGATGGGGATTGAAGCCATCAAATCTACTTTACTAAGTGACGATAGACAAAAACTTTTAAATCTACGGGAAACATACTGGATTTATATTCTGTGGACATTGAGTCCAGACGGCATGAATGACTGCATTGACATCAGCACAGTGGTATAACTAGTGTATTCCTCCAATGGTGATGTCGGGACATGGAGGTCAGGTTTGAACCTCCTACTGTAGACATGTTCCCTCCATGTCTGTCTTATGGGGGTTCCATCTTGCATATTCTGTTCATTATTTCACGATAAATTAGTATTTGTATATATATATACATATATTTTAAAACACTTTTATTTCTAGATAGAATTTCATCAATAACATTTCTTTATTCATTTACATTACACGGTCATATAGTCACATTTAATTAATATTTAATATTATCATCAAACACACTTTATATAATTAATAATACTTTATTTTTACATAGACACAATTATATTCACATTAATCATAAATATTAAGTCTTGCACAATCACTATATATAGATTATTTATTTAATAGGTCAGTATTAACATATCACATTTCATCACATAATATTACACTTTTGATCCATAGATCTAGCAGAGATCTGATGTGGACAGTCTTAAACAGTTTGCTTTGCGAGTTAACTCGGATACAAATTCTCTGTCTTGTTTGGTCTTTCTTTCTTTTCTTTCTGTTGCATTTAAAGAAAAAAAATATTAGAGATTACATATGATTTAGACTAGCCTTTGATAGATTACTATATGGTCTGTAGTATATAGAAAAGATTTGGTTATGCACAGACCATACATATCCCTTTCTATATCTTTCGCTGTCTCTGGATTATGTTTCTATAATATCCATAAGATAAAATAAAATAAAATAAATATATTCATCTTTATATAATTGTAATAAACTAGAACAAAATAATTAATTATTTATATACAATATTTATATCAGTGTTCCAACTATTTGTTGTGAAATACTAACCAAAAACAAAAAACAAATATATAGAATTAGTGTTAAATTGATCTTCTTATACAAGCCCTTAATAAATTATGTATTAATTATAATAACATTATTTAATACTAATATATAAGTTGATCAATTAGAAAACATATTATTACGGTTCTATCAGTCCTCCTCCTCTTTTAGACATTAATTTAACTATAATACATATGTATTAATTATTGGTTGTAACTTGTGTGTGATATATGTGTGTGTGTGTGAGCAGATGTATACTGCTGTATGTACAGTATACAGATACATATTTTTTTTTTTTAATCTCATATACCAAATTTCATTTTAAACAATTGACTACTGGTTTCAGCAGTCACATATACAAGCAGTGTACAGATACACACATACGCATGAATATATACATTTCTATGGATATATGGTCATGTCCAGTGTTCGACAAACCTATATATTTGCTCGCCCCGGGCGAGTGGATTTAACCCTCGGGCGAGTAAATATTGGCCCAAGCAGCACACGTTTGGTACTAGGTGGCGAGTAGATTTTTTTGTGTGGCGAGTAGATTTTTTGGTGATTTGTCAACCACTGGTCATGTCTATATATATATGATTAAAATATACACAATTATAAACAAATATTAAAATACAAATAATACAAAAAATACACAAAGTGCACAGTATTGACCATATCAACTTATATATAGACATGACTGTATATCCATAGAAATGTGTGTATTTATTTATATATATATATATATATATATATATATATATATATATATATATATATATATATATATATATATATATATATATATATATATATATATGTGTGTGTATATATATATATATATATATATATATATATATATATATATATATATATATATATATATATATATATATATATATATTAATATATATACACACATATATATTTATATACACATTTCTATGGATATACAGTCATGTCTATATATAAGTTGATATGGTCAATACTGTGCACTTTGTGTATTTTTTGTATTATTTGTATTTTAATATTTGTTTATAATTGTGTATATTTTAATCATATATATTTTCATCACATTTGCTTTATATGGTAGTAATACACTTCAATTGATCCATGTGAAGAGTTAATATCACACAAGTGGTCTGCCAGTCTTATACACTTAGACTTAATTAGCTAGATCGTATGTGATTGGATCGTTTAGATATATATATACCATTGAAGAACACCTAAGATACTAAGACCTGATGAAATCACGTAATGTGAAGAAACGCGTAGGGTGTATGTTGCGTTGTTAATGTGGTATACTATACCTTTAGCATCTGGGACTCTTAGACACTGTCGGCTTCCTTACACGCATCCACGCAATACGCAGATCTGCCCGGAACCCATTGCACAATAGGCTTGTTTCCGGAGGACACCAAGAGAGACTATGTTTCTCCCTGAGTTCCTGCTGTACGGAGACCCAGAGGAGCCTTGCGACTGCATGCGGTGGAGACAACATGTGAGCAGCATAGCTGAGTTCCAGTTGGTGCATGAGTATATCTCATACAATGCTAATTTATTTCTGTTGTTTGTGAGTTCGAATTTGTTGGAATTTTTTATGGGATATTAAATGTTAATTTTTTAGACTTATTGCACTAGGATGTGGCGCTTTCTTTTTTCGTTTTTGTACAGATCTGCTGGGAATTCGTTGGTTCCATGTGGAAGGCTGCCAGTATCCTGATTAGAGTGTCATCATACAACTGATTTATCTATCTTTTGGACTTTATCCATATATGGTTTATGTATTTTTATATTGGGTTTTTTTTCATTCATTTGTATATCCCCAGTTCACTATACTAGTTATAATATTTCAATCACATACACAATACATAGCCATATTTATTTGGTTATTATACACACTGGCATTACATTGACATACACACATATATATGTTGGTAATATACACATATTCAATATAGTTCTTTGGCATATCATCATTTATATTTGCATTGGTAATATACGTATTATCAAATATAGCCCATAGTAGCAAGGGCAATATAGGTTCACCCATTTATACGTATACCTATATATTCAATTTATATACCCATTCATAGGCCCAGTCTTTTGTCTGTAATATATATATATATATATATATATATATATATATATATATATATATATATATATATATATACATACACAGTGGTTGACAAATCACATTGGTTGACAAATCACAGTGGTTGACAAATCACCAAAAAATCATACATACATACATACATACATACATACATACATACATACATATATATATATATATATATATATATATATATATATATATATATATATATATATATATATATATATATATATAAACACACACACACACACACACACACACACACACACACACACACACATATATATATATAAAAACAGGGACTGCGCTTAGATGGATAATGAGCAACACCAATATCCAATTAGTCAGATCTTGTATATATATATGGATAAATTAAAACAATGCTATAATTGAACCATAAAAATAAACTAAATATTATATTATGAAAACACAAATGAATTAATGTTCATATATATATATGAACATTAATTCATTTGTGTTTTCATAATATCATTTTTAGTTTATATATATATATATATATATATATATATATATATATATATAATAATAAAGAATAACTAAGTGCGCAATTAAAACACTATAATCAGACAATGTACCATTAAACGCTGCCAATGTGTTAATACTATACACAATAGTACTGGAAATATAGAAAGGAGAGAGAAAACATAGGCGCAAATAGTGATAAGTGAAAACTGTTGCAATGTATCAGGGAAGAATTAATAGCATATGGACTAAACCAATGAAGATGAATCTGAAATAATAAAAAAGAAGCAAAATATGGTGAAGTATGCTTGTATTCTTCAGAATGCGCAAAAGACAAAAGTCTATTTACAAAGTAGCAGATAAAACAGGCATGTAGGATATCAAGATCCTCTCCTCACTGCTGATCTGTATGGCAGCTAGTTGGTTCTGGCTCCACGTGGAACACCGAGACTCCGCACAGGCTCAAATGTGTCTGCAGCTGCCTCCAGTGTTATCCTGTCTATCCCTCCAGTCTAGCTGGATTGCGAGTATGACGTCAGCGCGTTGTTGTATCCGTTGACAGGAGGAATCGGCATACACTGTCCAGCTAATACTAAACCAATGTTGCCAGATAGAGCTAAGAACTCAGAGAGTCAGGGAGACTTTAACGAAATGCTATTCCAGCCTCCACCCTACGCGTATTGTCTTGAAAAAGACTTAATCAGGGGGATGCATCTGTGTAGCTAGCAAGTGTATTTAAAGGCTGTACTAGCTCCTAATAGGTTAATTGGCTAGCAAATGCCCAAATGCCTTATAGCTGCACAGAGACATATGCTGAATAGTATACAAATACAATGAACCCTTAAAGTTATGCATATACACATTCTAACCAATTTAATAAACATTTTTAATACACATAAGAATAAAAAAACCTTTAAAATAAGGAATGCAAAAACTCTGTTTTAGAGGTATATATTATTTCAACCATAGATCTTGTATAGCATTATTATTATCAGAAAGAACTTTGTACTTTATATTTCAACTTCCTAGTTGCATAAAACATATATATAAAAAATTATACAAAATTGTTTAAAATACATAAAATATAAAACATACATAAACGAAAAAGAATAAGAACAGAGAAATATTTTTTTATTATTATTATACATGTTTGGCTATAGGCATTCATATCTTCGGGACCGAAGGGCTATACATGAGTTATTACAGTACTGTATAAAACACAAATAAGATCACGTTCTATTTAAAATAATTATAAATATGTGTTGGTGATTCAAATAAATATGTCTTGATTTAATATAATTTTTTATACAGCTGCGGCCGCCTTTATACTAATGCGGCCGTAGCCGCTTCGCTCTGACAAGACGCGGCCAGATGCAGCCAGATGCGGTCTGTTTTCTTTTTTTCCATTGTGGTTTTCGATATGTTAGCGCTCGGATATTTAACGCTGTCTGCTAAACTGCAATACCGTCTAAAAACACAGATGGGCGTTCACGAGCTGTTGTTTTAAAAGTCTAATAGCAATTTAACCCTGCGCACACACAAGGCTAAAGTACTATTTCAACTTCTTATCTACTTCTTATCTACAGTACACATCTCCCACACCATTCATTGGAATTTATGGCTTTCTGGCTTCAATCTTAAAGTACTATTTCAACTTCTTATCTACTTCTTATCTACAGTACACATCTCCAACACCATTCCTTTGAATTTGTGGCTTTTTGGCTTCAATCTTACCGAACCTGTCATCACATTCCTGCGTGTATAATGTACAGAGCCTGGTGTCACATTTCTGCGCAGGCGTGTGTAACTTAATATTCATTTAGAAGTTCAAGTCTGAATTTGTTTTTTTTGTGTGTGTTTTTTGGTTTTGTTTCCAGACAAGTGCCTGCATAAAAATTCTTCATATTCTGATATTCAATCGGCACCGTAGCTTTTTAATGTGACACTAGTCATGCACATCCTTTATTGATGTGATTTTTATTTATTTTGGGGTGTGGGTGTGAGGATCAAAACATTACGATGACCTGTTGAAAATATTTATTTGAACGACAGAACAGGTAATCTTTCATGCAGCTTTACCCCCCTCCCCCCCCCCCCCACACACAAGGCTCAATGATTTGATTTCAACTTCTTATCGACGCAGACCATTCATTTTCAAATGGTTGGCTTTGTGTTTTTAATCATCCCGAGCCTGGTGTCACATCTCTGCGCCTGCGTGTAATTCTCTTTAGAACCTTGTTGATTATTAATGCGCATGCGTGTATAACTTCACATTCATTTAGAAGTTCAAGTCTGAATTTTTTTATTTTTTTGTTGTTGTTTTTTGGTTTAATTTCCAGACAAGTGCCTGCATACAAATTCTTGATATTCTGATATTCAATCGGCACTGTAACTTTTTAATGCGACACTAGTTGTGGACATGCTTTATTTATCTGATTTTTATTTATTTGGGGGTGTGGGTGTGGGGATAAAAACATTACGGTGACCTGTTGAAAATATTTCTTTGAACGACAGTACAGGTAATCCTTCATGCAGCTTTACCCCCCGCACACACATAAGACTCATGGATTTGATTTCAACTTCTTATCGACACAGACCATTTATTTTCAAATGGTTGGCTTTGGGTTTTTAATCGTCCCGAGTCTGGTGTCACATCTCTGTGCCTGCGTGTAATTCTCTTTGGGACCTTGTTGATTATTAATGCAGAGACCATTCATACAGTATGACTCATCCACCCACCCCCCTCCAATCCTTTGAGGCTTTGTTTAGGGTAACGCATGCGCACGTGTGATAATCCCTTCTCGAATTTAATATGTTAATCTGATTAGCCCTTCTTGGCAACTACAGAAACTACTGTAGTGTAGACTTGTGAGGTTTACAACGGTACATGTACTGTACTGTTTAGATGAATGGTTTGAATCAAAATCTGTATCCACACATTCCCGAATGCAATATGTTAATCTGATAAGCCCTTTTTGGCAACTACAGTAAGTAGTGTAGCCCACCCCTAAGCACTTCACACACAAACTCAAAGCCTTCTTCAAGAATCCCCTCCACACACACACACATTCAAAGTGAATTTAAAGTTCAAAGAAAAAAAGAGATTTAAAAAAAACATCATTTGAATCATGTTTTTGATAAATTACCAATTTTTGTATAAATGTGTGTACTGTAGATACACTATACACACAGTTCACACAATTTACAAATGATACCCCCTCCAGCCCTTTTTAGTGCAGCTCTCTGTGAAAACGAAAGAAAAAATTAGTGCAGTTACAGTACTGCTGCGGCCGAGTTTATTCGAGCATTTGCCCGGTCTCGGCCGCAGAAGTAACCTGGTGCGCGCTGCAGGGTGCCGGGCGTGCGCCGAAGCCACGGAGGAGCGCCCTCCGATCGGGGCTTTCTCCTCCCCGCTGCCGGGTCCGCCGGGTCCCCCGGAACCCCCTGCCGCCGTCCCCCACATCGCGGGACACCCTCCCGATGACGCGTGACCGTGCGTCGGTGACGCGCAGCACGCAGAGGGAGAGGGGCTAGCAAGCCGGGACATGTCCCGGCTTGCGGTACTAGCCCTACTCAAATTAAACGTGTCGCCAGTGTAAGTGCATATAATGGCATTGTGTACTGTATAGCTACTCCATATTGGACTATGCAGTTACTACTGTCAAACTACTGTATACTGTAACTACTGTATGACTACTGTAAAATAATTTGTAACAAGATTTGGAGTTCAGCTCTCTGAAAAGAAAAAAATATTGCAGTGAAGTGCATGGTGTATACTGTAAAACAATCTGTGCCATACTTACCTGTATCATACTGTACTTGGTGTGCCTGTACTGTACCATACTACCTTCCTGATCCATGCCCATTACGCTATATCACATTGGCAATATGGCAACTGTCGCAATATGGTCGATATATTTATAACATCGTTCCACGGTGAGAACATCGTTCCAAAAACTCAGTATGCCTTTCTATAACTCATACTTTTTGGAAGGTTTTACCACTTTGCGGATATAATCCTTTAGCTGATGCCAGACCATTTTGATAGGAATGCAATTATGATAATAGAGGAAGGAGGTGTAACACAAAAAAAATTGTACAGTACACTTTATCTAATAATTGGTAGGAAAATTATTCTGTTAAAAACAATTAGCAATCTAACCAATAAAAGCGCTATTGCAGTACTGCACGGTACAGAAAACACGCAGTATTCAAAATACTTTACAGTACTTACGCGGTAGTTACCGTTGCTGTCCTCGTGACTTTTTTGTTCTTACCGTGGGCATGATACCTCTAGGTGGCTGCTGGTACAAAGAGGCCAGAAGTACTTAACCAGCGTTGAATATCTGAAATTCATTGTCCTATCGTGTACATCTCCTTTATTCTCATGCTGAGATCCTTAGAAATCTTTTTAACAGGCATCGCTGCGTGTAGAAAGAAATACAAGCACAATAATGTATATTTGATGTTTAGTCGATGTGTGTTCAATTTGCAGTTAATCCACAAAATGGATGGTGTATTTATACTTTAATGAGTCACATTAGAGTACGCCCACTTTTAACACCTACACCTCGGCGCCATACATAAAAGGTGACACACATTGCATAGCCTCCCACTCGATGATCTGTATCTGAGTTTGCCCTTGTCCAGATACTGCATTGTGCCATCTGCTTCCATGGATCAACCCCGAATCTAAGGACGCAGGAACCCACTCTCTTCTGCTGTGCCTGTCGTGCCGAAAAAGCTAAAGACGGAAGCCGTTTCCAAGCCAAGGCCAAAGCGAAAGGCAAAGGCTAATAAAGAAAACCTTCTGACGACTCTAAGGCTAAGGCTTTTAAGAAGCCTTATTATGTCAAGAAGAAATTCACTGATATAGACACAAAGCAAAACAAATGGAAGCCAACCAATCGAACCCACAGGTCACCACCTCCATCACTCCTCGACGACGCTGCCGCTGCTCTCCCGGAAATACACAGGTCACCTTCTCCATCACTCTTCCACGACGCTGCCGCTTCTCTTCCGGAAATTCAAGGGTCACCTTCTCCATCACTCTTCGACGACGCTGATGCTTCTCTCCCGGAAATCCAAAGGTCACCTCCTCTATCACTCTTTGCTGACGCTGCCGCTTCTCTCCAGGGAACCCCCATCTCATCCTCTTCAGAACCCATCCACCCAGATGTCCACAGCACTCCATGCACTAGATCCAGCTCGTTAGACCGCATGCTGAATGGGTTAAGTGTCGATATTCCTGGGAACTCTATGCTGGTAAAGATAGATCTTCTTTTAGAGACCATGCTAAATATGGATCAATGGATGGAGAAGATAGATCAATGGATGGAGAAGATGGATCAATGGATGGAGAAGATGGATCAAAGGATGGAGAAGACAGAGAATGACATAGCGGGAATACATAATTTGCTTGAAGTTCATGCCCCTGTATCTCTGACACAATAGCAGGAGGGTGGCATAGATGGGATGAATGGGACCTTCAACCTTCCATCACCAAGTGCACACCCTCCATCAGAAGAATATTTGTTTATGTATGCCGTTGACGAGGATGACATGACAACCCCGTCAAGACAACGCCAGGAGACAACACTGACAAGGCGACCAAGACAGGAGGAAAGCATCTTCCCAGACAACCTACCCTTGCCCTCCGCCACAAGCACACCCGCTCCCAGAAGCACACCCGCTCCCAGAATCCCACTCACATACGCTTGCATTGAAACAGTACCCGACATCATCTTGCGCGATCTGTCCCAGCCAGTCAGGGAGAAGTGTAGGTTTGCAAGTGGTGGTGTAGCCCAGAAATATGCCATGTACATTTTCATGCAACACGTGCCCTACGTGGTGTACTGTGAGTGGGCCCATAATGTAAACTTCGAAGGGAATCGCGCCAAAAAGGCTCTTCCCGAAAATTTAAGAGAGACTTTTGTGGAGGAATTGCGGCGCTATTTTACAATTAGCGATCATTTACAGTAATGAAAATCGTGAGTGACTCCATAAATGGCATTTTGCGGCGTACAAGGCATCGTCCCTGGAAGGACGATCTGCTGGGGATCAAATTCGCTGCGTGATTGGATTGTATTCATACTGTCAATGTTTTTAAACATGCTGCTTGTTTTAAATTGTATTCTTAAATGTTTTTACTTACAGTACACCAAAAATGTTTTTTTACTGACTCCACCAATAAAAAAAATGCTGCTTGTTTTAAATTGTAATTGTTTCATTGTGTCTCCTTGGGGCGTGGGGGGGGGGGGTTTAACTGGTACTGTCGAAGTGTGTGCAGGATTACTGTACAGTAGTTATTGTAGTAAACACAATAATTTTGTGTTTCAATGAGGCATGAGGCATACTGTACAGTACTGTACTTTATACTGAAGGCATGCGCATTTCATCAAAACAGTATAAAAACGCATTATTGGTATTAGTATTATTATTAGAACACACATACTGTAATACATGAACAGAATAAATGTATACTTTTTATTTTCAGTTTTTATTATACAGTACAGTATGTAAAAAAGTATTGTATACTTTATGAAAATCAATAAAAATGGCACTGATTCAAATTCAGCAGTGTGCAAGCATCATTACAAAATGCGAAATCCCTCCATTTGCCGTTCTCAGCGTGATGACAAAGTTTCTTTTCTGATGAAGAAAAATAAAAGTATTACTGTAATGGTTGGTTCAAATTACTCTGTCCCCTAAAGAAGTTCCCGCAATCCCCTCGGTCAGTCCCAATAATAATTTTCTCGGGGGGTGTCTCTTGTTCACATACACGCATGTGATGAGACGCATATGCGTTTCATGGGAACAAACAAACAATGGGGGAGCATGGGATTAGAAAGACATATACAATAATAATGGTGATGAATATTGACAGTAGTTCCAAAGGTGGGCGGGTTGTAAATATAATAATACTTACACGGCCATGTGTAAGCAACCAGAATTAGTGATCACCTCCTTGAGGGTGAGCTGTGCCTCTCCCAGGTAGATATAGCTGTATGTTGATAGGGTTAGGGGAAATGATATATATATCTATAAGGCTATACTCACACGGCCCTGTGTGAGCTGGTGTAGAAATTGGTTACTTTGGGGTTAAATTTAACCCATCCACATCTATTCGTCACGTAATGGGGGTTTTCTCCAGTATCCAGGGCAGCACGAAAATCAGTGCTAACTCCCAGGCGTCAGCCAGGCTCTCCCCCCAGGTGTTATGATGCGTTTCAACAAGCTTCCAATGCGAATGCGCCTAGCTGTCCACCAATTGTTTAGTATCTACTGTAGAAGCTGTTCAGCCAATGATATTGCTGGACTACATTTTGGCGAATTGTGACAACAAGAACTAAATAACCATAAGCAAAGCGATTGATTACAGTACATTGATATTGATATGGTAAAAAAAGAATTACATACGGCAGCTGTACCCACCATAGACGTTGCCATTCGGTTGGCGCCGAGCCACTGCCAGTCCCGTAGTCTTGATTATACACGTAGTTGACAGGTGACAGCGAGCCTGCTACACTTGTAGTTGACAGCTGAGGAAGCTGTAAATCTTTTTGGTACATGCAAGCTTGCTGGTATCTCTACGTGAAATCCTGCTCAGGCTGCAGGTATCCAGGCGGGGACAGATAGCAAGGGTTGCCGATCAGCAGGTTTTCACTGATGGTCGGACAGTTATTGGAAGCCGGTACTGGTGCTGGCGCTGGCGCATTGCTTGCCTGGGACTGACGATACTTATTTGATTTTACCATGGCCTTTTGAACTCTCCATGATCAAAGATACTGGAAAAATCAGGGGCAACACACCAATACCCTCTTCCTGTAACTCCAGGGTGCAGGAGCAATATGAAAAAAAACACGGATCGATACATAACTTTTTCCTTATTGCATGCTTCCACACATGAGCATCTGGTGAAAATTTGTAAAAGTCATAATTTTAGATAAAATATTGATAAATTTGACCAACTGTGGCCATCTTATCATCTGCTGAACTAATTGCTGACCATATTAAATAAGCGCACGTTATGTCGGGTTTTTTGAACACGGACTGCAGTGGTGTACTCATCTCTGGACCTCTCTGTACAATGGAATAGAACACCAGACACTTTGCATTAAGTTTTTAATATGAAACGCCTAAATAGATACAGTGTTGTAACTTCGTCAGTACCAAGGTCAATTCACAAAGGACCACCGTGGTATTTTTTTAACACCTGCAAGTCGACACATTACTGAAGCGCATGCGCATACAGTACGTTAGAATTCATTACAATTCATGAATATCTGCCATCTGGCGGATACGCGAAGAATTGAACCAATTAAATCCGAACCATTCTCATTAAACAGATCAAGCGCGGGTGACGCCGGCATGATTGCGACATGAATACAGCATGAATGTCGCATGAACGCCGTATGAATGCGGCGAAGCGCGTGGCATTCAGAAAAAGTCACCAGAATATACCCGAGAAGTGTTAAAAAAAAGCGGCCGCGGCTGTATACACATATCTTTGCTTTAGGGGGCATGGTATGTTGGTACAGCACAATCTTGGTAAGATTTGAGATATTTTTGATCAAGCATACAGTACATGTCCGGTCTTTTTCTCTTTCTTTTCTTTTCCTTGCTCTTTAGTTCATTTAAATACATTTAGAGACATTTCATATTAGAATATAATAAAACAAGACACAATATTTATTGATCTTTATTTGATATTCATAATTAATAAATATATTCACCGTAATTTTATTTAAATATTATTCATATCACCCATATTTGCATAAATTATAAAATGATGGATGGTTTCTTTAATATTGACTGACCCATCCAACATCTTATAATAATAACATCTCCACTATGGATTAAATTCTCCCCATCTTTTCTTTCATTATTCTTTCCCTTAGGGTTAACACTGTTAAGTCATCATTAATCAATTAAGATTTACCATCCTCCAAAATAAGCCTGTTCTAAAATTTTGAATTTCTGCTGGACCCAAAGGAACCAGATATTTCACTATGTTCATGTTTTATCCAACATACTGTGTTTCAAGGTATGGGTAAAACCCAGAGGAAATTCCTTTGCATACCAGGGTAGCATATGGCCTGAAAGGCGACCCAATGTCTAGGACTTAAGTATGTTTCAAAGGATTTTGTCACCTCTACTGTTTGCATGAGGGTGGAGACTACTCAAACCAGAGCAGTCTTCACGTGTTCCAGTTCACACCTCACAACAAAGGATTTCCTGCCAGGTACTCCGTTTGGTAGACTAGCTGTCATTCCTGAGGTAGAGGAGGGGTTATAGAAATGAGACCCCAGAGCTCTACTGCAAATGTCCCAACAAGCAGGGGGGCATGGATCAACATGTGTTCCCAGGTTAGTGAGTGGCTGGAGGTAATTGAAAACCAATCACCTGTACTTAAGGTTAAGGATAGGGCCACAAAAGGTATATAATCTGTGGTCAACCCCTTATCTAGTGTTCAGTCTGTTCTATACCATCTTGATTGCTGAGAGAAACGCTATGCACTGTCTTCCTGCCAGAGGTCTTTCATGTCTTTGGTGTCTTGATGACTATGAAGAGTGCTGTATGAACTGCCAGTCCAGATATGACTGCTTCTTCATTTCCATTTTAAGTAAGTGTCTATATTTTGCCTGTTATTTGTACATTTCTGTGTGTTCACCTTTATCAAGGAATAAATTATATTTTATCATATCTACACTGGCGACACACTTTATTCGAGCTTGGCTAGTCCCACGAATTCGGGTATACCCGGGTGTATTGAGGTTTGTGACTGTTTTCTGCCCGAGTGCATTGAGTTATTTTCCAAGCAGGGATTGAAGCATTTTATTCCCGCTGGCTGCAATACTGCACAGTATATATATATAAACTGCATTACAATTCATGAATTTATGCCATCTGGTAGACACGCGAAGCATTGCAGCCTATTAAATCCTAATCATTATCATTTAACAGATCAGCCGCCCATCAGCCAGGCATCAACCCAGGCTGGGAAGGCAAATGCAACGGGGCTTGTCAGAGGTTAGGAGTGGCGCATTCCAGGTATCTGCCAGGTACATTCCGGGTATTTGCTCGAATAAAGTGTGTCGGTGCAGTAAGTCTCGTCCCAGTTCAGACCCAGGGATAAATATATATCAACTGTTATATATATTTATGTGTGACTATACAGCCTGCCATAATATCACCGTGACAGGCTTGTATATTAACTGGTGGCAGCGGCGGGATTGAACTGGACCTAGATTACAGTATTCTGCGGGGTACTGTGATCTAGTGGGGACTCGATGGTAATTGCGAGTTCCTGGGACCAAAGATATTGAACACACAGTGTACAACATATAACACAAGATATGGCACCTCCTCACTGTTCCCCTACTTGTGAGAAGCATTGCCTCCAGAACCAAAGTGCCGGCCATCCGTCTGACTGGAGCCGAGCACCAAGACCGGAGGAGTGCATCAAGTCGGCGCGGGGACCAGCAGCCAGAAAAGCTGAGAGAGAGACAGCGATCGGTGAGCATGAAACCCGGCTGGCTGAGCAAAGATACACAGCTGCAGCCGCTGTAACCATCAAACCGCCCGGAGAGCAGGGAATGGACCCAGCTCTGGGACGGCAGAGACTTGTGGAGGGAGCGGGTGGTCTCAGAGATCACAGAAGTCTTGCACCAGGAGAGGTAACGGCCGTTGAGGTGGCCCGTCCATTTTCCCTGAAAGAGCTAGCACTGGTGTGTGCGTTGGGCAAGACGTGGTTCCTGGCGAAGTGGACTCAGTTCCTGGGGTCGGTACCACACCGACCCGCTTATCCCCTCCCGGAGCCCGGTGCTCCAGCCACTCCGCTCTGGACTCTGTTGCCCCTTGCTGGGGTTAGTCCACCGGTGGCGGAGAAGCACCGGCAGCCGCTCCGGCACTGCCACCAAACGGGCCACAATAATGCCCGGTGCCCTGACCATGCGCGGTCGGGCGAAGAAGCCCCTCAGGGCCAGCGCTCACGAGCTGCGGAAAAGATGACCCAGTTAGCGGCATCCTCTAATGGCTCCTGCCCAGCCAGGGCGACAACCCTCCTCGGGATGTCTCCTGGAGAACCTGGACGGGCTGCATCAGCAACAGCGGCGGAGAACAGCAGCCATCCACCGGATCCCGGCGGAGAATCGGCGGCGGCAGCGAAGAAGAAGCCGCCACTCTGGCATCCTGCCGGCAGCAATTTTTTTGGGGGGGAGGGTTGGGGTGTGCGGGAGGTGGGTGTTTCACATTGTTTGGCGGAGTCGGTGAATACCAGCGATGACCGGAGCCCCACAATCCACGCCGGCGACCCTGCATCACCACCGGGTACTGCTGCGGCAGCTACCCGGGGCTCGCCCACGGCGGCGGCAGAAGAGCCGCGATTCCGGCAAAGTGCCAGAGCCCTTTCTGAGTGGGGGGAGGGACAGGGATTGCGGGAGCGGGTTTTGTTACCTGGTTTGTGTGGAGCTGTGTTTCTCCACTAAGTCCTGGGACCCCGGTCCTGCATCGTTTCCCCTGTGCTAACCCGGGCGCTGCTGCGGCGGCGACCCATTGCTTACCGGCCCAGATGTTGCCGGCCGCGGCCACTCCAGTCCCCCTGCAATTGGGACCAACGAAGGCGGTGGTCTCTGCGGGGACCAGCGAGGTAAGCCAGAAAAAGTCACAGACTGACCCTGACTTATTTGTTCCTATGACTGTACCCTGTTGTTTCACTCTAGGGGTGACTGGGGGGTGGCAGTAGATAGGGGCACCAGGGGAGGGGAAGGAAGGGCAGCTGTAGGGCAGGCAGAATTCCCCATTACCCTGGCGGAGCAGCAAGGGAACTCTCAGTTAAGAGCCCCACTGTTGCAGCCTGGCTATGGGCCGGAGGTAACAGGGGTTGTGGCAGAGTTAGACCACCCCCAGATTTCAGGGGTAGTGGCAAAGTTAGACCACCCCCCGATTACCTGCCGGCCAGAAGCTAAGGTGGGTGCATCTGCACCAGCAGCCCTGAGCTCATCCCCGGTAATGGGGAGACAGTGTCATGTAGATGGCCTCACTCAGGTGTCCCTAGGATCCAGGCTAGGATTAGCTAGGGAGAAGCGGAGTGAGGGGAGGCTGCAGGTAGGTAGCCAGCATCAGTTCTCAGTGGGAGAAGAAGGGCTAGTGGTAGCCGGGGAGGTACAGAAGCAGGTATGGCAGCTAGAGTCCCCCATTACCCTGGCAGAGCCTCAGGGGGTTTCTCAGATCAGCAAACCCCTGTTGCAGCCTAGCTATGGGCTGGGGGTATCATGGGCAGTGGCCAGTTTTTGGCCACCCCAGGGATACCTGCCAGCCAAGAGCTAAGGCGGTTGCATCTGGAGAGATGCCCCTGAGCTCATCCCTGGTAAGGGGGGGACAAGGTCAGTGAGGTAGGTGCACTCAGCTAGTTCCAGGGTCTGGGGTAGGATTGCCCAGGGAGGAGAGGAGTGCAGGTGGGCTGCAGGGAGGTAAGCAGCAGGAGTCATCAGCAGGGGCTAAGGTGCTGGGCCTAGGGGAGGCTAGGCAGGGAGACACCATGGAGCAGGGGGAGATAGGAGGTCAGTGGGGTGCCAGGCAGCTGGCAGAAACTAGGGATGGGCTAGGTAGGCAGAAGGTCCTTTGTTCTGACTGGCCAGGAGTGACCCCTCTGACAGATCCCCCTGGGTTCCCAAAGGAGAGGCTGTGGGTAGAATGGCAGCCAGGGAGGACAGTTAGGAGTATAGCAGAGCAGCTACAGGTGGGCACAGGGCCAGATAAGGTAGGGTCCCTACAGGATAGTGACATAGCTCTTTCCCAGACTTGGTTGACAGGAAAGTGAAGGTCTGTGCTGGATAGATGGTCTCCTGCAGGTGCAGAAACATGCCAGTCTCTGGGCAGTGTGAAGCCTGGTCTGCAACAGGGCCCCTTCACCATGGACTTGGTTCCCAAGGCACTGGGTGGGGAACAGAGGGAGGCAAAGGAGAATGCCCGGTGGCTAAGGGGGAGCCCTGCTCCACAGGATCTGGACTTTACAATCCACTGTGGCCAGGACAATGTACTGGACAATGCCGGAGGACAATTTTGCCAGGCCAACCCCTAAGAACTTATGGAGTGCTTTAAGGGCGCCAGTGGTACCCC
Source organism: Ascaphus truei (assembly GCF_040206685.1). Classification (NCBI taxonomy): domain Eukaryota; kingdom Metazoa; phylum Chordata; class Amphibia; order Anura; family Ascaphidae; genus Ascaphus; species Ascaphus truei. Next base: position 427,460,989 of record NC_134483.1, read on the forward strand.
AGTGCCTGGGAGAGGCGACTGGGGCACCAGGCACCCATTGAGCAGGGGAAGTGTGATGGGCGTGAGGGTTTGGCTCGGGATTAAAAGGGTTACACCCCAATTGGCCACCCTCTAACCTCACCAGGGAGACAAAGGGTTAACTGGGCTGGGGCTAGGTTGTCATAACCTGAAAATGTATATTCCCTGTTCCCCCATGTTTTAATGTTAATCCGTGTCTGCATCACACACACACTGGGATCCATCCGGGAGCACAAGGGTTAATAGAGGTATAGTGATTATAGCCCTTTGTGTAACTTTCCCGCCTTTTCAGGCACCATTTTGCAGGTTCCCATAGGCCGCCATTAGGGCTCAATGCTTTCTAATGGTGAATCTTGCTGTTTGGGTCCTGTTCCTGAGAAGACCAGCAGATGGCGTCCTAGAGGGAGAGCGGCGGTTTCCCATTGAAAGTCAATGGGCTCATTGACTTCAATGGAGAAATCCTCGAGAGAGCTTTCCAGGAACGAGTTGGCTGCCGTCCAAACCGCTTAACCGCAAAGTGGATACATTTTCAATAGGAGAGCTTTGATCACTTACAAGTCAAGTTCAAAGACAAGTAGCGTGGGAATAAACAGTTCTAGGGCACCTAGGAATAAAATTCTTCTGTCCCTAGTTCCTAGACCTCCCCCCACTCGACCACCACCAGGTCCCCATATCCTGGACCCCCGATACGGGTCGAACCGAGAAGAGCGGGCCGCGCCATACTGCACCGACACACTTTATTCGAGCAAATACCCGGTATGTACCTGGCAGATACCTGGAATGCGCCGCTCCTCACCTCTGACAAGCCCCGTTGCATTTGCCTTCCCAGCCTGGGTTCATGCCTGGCTGACGGGCGGCTGATCTGTTAAATGATAATGATTAGGATTTAATAGGCTGCAATGCTTCGCGTGTCTACCAGATGGCATAAATTCATGAATTGTAATGCAGTATATATATATGTACTGTGCAGTATTGCAGCCAGCGGGAATAAAATGCTTCAATCCCTGCCGGAAAATAACTCAATGCACTCGGGCAGAAAACAGTCACAAACCTCAATACACCCGGGTATACCCGAATTCGTGGGACTAGCCGAGCTCGAATAAAGTGTGTCGCCAGTGTAGGTTCCAATGGCGGCGGCAGAAACAGCTCGAGAAAACGACTAAGTGTGAAAAGCTGAATTTTGGTATTCCATAGCTCCGGTTCCGGAGGGCCCAGCGGATCGGGGTTTGGGGTGTCTGTAGCCACTGCTCCGGCATCGCTGCAGAACCATCCTTGACCCGCTTGGACCAACCCGACTGAGTATGAACCCCCTTGAAAGTTCGGGACTTTTCCCATAGACTCCAATTGGCGGCCAAAACCCGTTGACCGGCTACGGCGGAAAACTCCCATTGACTTCAATGACGGCATCGCCCCGTTGAAAGTCTATGGCGGGGATTCCCATAGCCGCCAACGGCAGCGGTTTGCCATTGAAAGTCTATGGCGACGGAACCCGTTGTTTTCAATGGGGATTTAGTGAAAAATCGTGATTTGATTTACAGCGGAGTTTTATGTATTAAAATGTAAAACGGTTTTCATTGTATTTGTGTATCTCCAGTTTCCCAGGTCGTAGCAGGTTGCAAATTGGACCCTGGGGTGTCCCAGTTCCGGCATTGGGAACTGGGAAGTTTGGACCTGCTGGACCCAAAGGAACCGGATATTTCACTATGTTCATGTTTTATCCAACATACTGTGTTTCAAGGTATGGGTAAAACCCAGAGGAAATTCCTTTGCATACCAGGGTAGCATATGGCCTGAAAGGCGACCCAATGTCTAGGACTTAAGTATGTTTCAAAGGATTTTGTCACCTCTACTGTTTGCATGAGGGTGGAGACTACTCAAACCAGAGCAGTCTTCACGTGTTCCAGTTCACACCTCACAACAAAGGATTTCCTGCCAGGTACTCCATTTGGTAGACTAGCTGGCATTCCTGAGGTAGAGGAGGGGTTATAGAAATGAGACCCCAGAGCTCTACTGTGAATGTCCCAACAAGCAGGGGGGCATGGATCAACATGTGTTCCCAGGTTAGTGAGTGGCTGGAGGTAATTGAAAACCAATCACCTGTACTTAAGGTTAAGGATAGGGCCACAAAAGGTATTTAATCTGTGGTCAACCCCTTATCCAGTGTTCAGTCTGTTCTATACCATCTTGATTGCTGAGAGAAACGCTATGCACTGTCTTCCTGCCAGAGGTCTTTCATGTCTTTGGTGTCTTGATGACTATGAAGAGTGCTGTATGAACTGCCAGTCCAGATATGACTGCTTCATCATTTCCATTTTAAGTAAGTGTTTATATTTTGCCTGTTATTTGTACATTTCTGTGTGTTCACCTTTATCAAGGAATAAATTATATTTTATCATATCTAAGTCTCGTCCCAGTTCAGACCCAGGGATAAATATATATCAACTGTTATATATATTTATGTGTGACTATACAGCCTGCCATAATCTCACCGTGACATACAGTACAGTACTGTAATTCTAAAATTATTCCTTGTCATTACAGAGCTTATCCTATGAAAAGGGAGGCCAACAAGATCAAAAGAATGGACCACGCACGGGCATGGATCGAAAGTGGCGAGACTTTTCAGGATTGCATCTTTACTGACGAGTCAAATGTATCGCTTGAGAGATTTGCCACTTTTGCATTAAACAAAAAAGAACGCTTATCTATGAAGCCGCATCAAAAGCACCTAGTGAAGCTGCATATGTGGGTTGCAATCTCTAGACGTGGACCAGGATGTATCATCATCTTTGACGGTAAAATTTTGCACAATGTCACATGCTGTTGCCTTATGCACTGTACTGTACAAGTGTGCAGTATTTGGAGCACTTTTCTTTTCTTGTTACAGGAATCATGAATAAAGCATTTTTCCAAGAGGAAATAGTGCCCAAGATTGTGGAATACATTACATGTGAATTCCCAGATGGTCACCTGTTCTACCAGGACAATGATCCGAAACACACCGCGTCAATTGCGCATATGCTTGCCAGCGGTATCAACTGGGTTAAGATGCCAGCGGAGTAAGTACGGTAACCATTTCTCATTTTTTTACAGTGTTTATCTCTGTGTATCTCTTTATCTAATTCTCCTTCTTTCCCCCCTCCAAATCCAGATTGCCAGATTTCAATCCTATTGAAATGGTATGGCATCAGCTCAAGGATCATATCAGAAAGTGGTGAAACTGTCAAAAAAGGATGAATTGGCAGATGACATAATGAGTTTTTGGAACAACATACTCACTGTAGAAAGATGTAATAAATATATAGATCATATTCCAACCGTGTTGCCCATTGTGATACAGTGTAATGGGCAGGCTTCAGGAAAGTAGCAAGGAACAGTACAGTACTGTAGTATGGTAAGTAGAAGTACACCAAGTATGATACAGGTAAGTATGGTACAGATAGTTTTATATTCACTTTACTGCACTCATTTTTTCTTTTCTTTTCAGAAAGAGCTGTTCTAAAAATCTTGTTATAAAGTAGTTATATAGTAGTTATAATGTAGTATAGAGTTCCAGTATACAGTATAGTTTGAAAGTAGTAACTGCTTAGTCCAATATGCAGTAGTGATACTGTCCGCAATGCCATTAAATGCACTTAACTGCACTCATTTTTTCTTTTCTTTTCAGACAGAGCTGCACTAAAAAAGGAAAGGCGGGGGGGGGTGGTATCATGGGTAAAATTAGTGAACTGTGTCTATTGTGTAGCAACAGTCATAATTTACACAACCCCCCCTCTCTCAATGAATTCCAGAATGCAATGCGGCCATGACGAAGAAGATAAAGACTGTAAATTTGTATTATTCCTGATTATTTGCTTTTTCATTTTTCCATGATTATCCTGATAAAATAAAATAAAAATTCCTTTAAATTCACGAGAATCATTGAAACACCCCCACGCCCCAAAGAAAAAGAAAGAATGGCAAAAATTGTTAACTTATCAAAAACATGATTTGGATTATGGTTTATTTCAATCATTCCTTAAAAAGGGTTTATTTTATTTTGAACATGCAATTCACTTTGAATGTGTGGGGTATTCTCCATGGACTGCTTATCACAGGTGTATTGCTTTGAGTAAAGTTTGGCTTTATGTGTGAAGTGATTAGGGGTGGGCTACAGTATGTGCTGCAGTCGCAGTGTGTGCGGGATTAGTTGTTAAGAGAAATCTTATGGCCATCGGTTAAACTCATCCCATGCCAAAACAAAAAAAAGGAATGACTGTTATTGTGCGTGCGCATGCATGTGTGTGAACGGGGGAAACAACACAGCTCAACAAAGCCTCAAAAGTTTTTGATGAATGGCTCTGTCAGTTGGAGGGGGGGAGGGGGTGGATAAGCATTTCTATTCACGTTGGTTTGTTTGCACGGAAGGCTTTGCCTCTCTGACCTTCAACACATACTTCAGTCTGACTTTTTCAGACTCGAAAACTGGATTTCCCAAAACAAACTGTGCCATGTGACAGGCTTTCAATGACGTCACATCCGTTCTCCCTCAAGCCTCTGTCACATGGTCTACTAGAGCCAATCAGAGTTGGGATGGAGTTCCCACGCTCTAATTGGCTACCGTACCATGTGAGGCCGGCCATCTTTATTTTCATGACATCATCTTAAAGGCAATTGAAGCACAGCCATTCTGATTGGCTGTGCTTGCATTGCCTTTAAATGACATCATCATTTTTTCCCCCCGGGCAAATCACATGTTTTTCACGGCCCAATCAGGACTGTGGGAAACATTTGACCAAAATGTGACGCCATAGGCCTATAAAAGCCTATGTCGCCTCATTTTGAAGCCAATCGCCCGAGGAGGGAACACCTCCCCTCCTAAGAAGAGAAGAAGGGCGTGGCGGAAGAAGATGGAAGAAGACGGAAAAAGACGGAGAAGACCCCAAAGAAGAAAAGAAGACCCCAAGACAGACGGGAAGGATTACAAATAGAAGAAAGAAGACACCATTATGGATTGTAAGGGTTTATTATTTTATGGTTTACCTGTGGATTGGTTCCTGTGCTTCTGGGTCCTCTCTGTGTAGAAAGTGATCAGCGGGCACTGCTTTGAAAAAATGGCAAAAAGGCTGGACTGCGCAAAAATATATTAGCCTTTATTAATTCATGGCAAACATGGATAAAAAAGGGGAGAAGAGGTCCCCCCTCAGAGCTCTTACGCATTTCGCCCAGTATGGGGCATCAGAGCCCAGTGTCGCCGCCATCTTTATAGAGCCCACGTCGCGTTTTGGACGCTATAAAGATGGCGGCGACACTGGGCTCAGATGCCCCATACCGGGGCCTGTAACTCTGGAAGCAGGGGGTCTCTGAGGCAGAAATTAATGCGGTTCAGCTCAGGGGACCCCCTGCTCCCGCACCCTATTATTAAAATGTACATTAATGCAGCTTCATTACCATAGCAGATAGCCACTACGGTAAGGAATTATTGTTTATTGTTATGTGTGTTTTGACAGTAGTGTAGATGTGTAGGGGGTCTCCTGAGCTGAACCGCGTTGGTTTTAGCCTTGGGGACCCCCTAGTTCAGGAGATACAGGCCCCTTTATGGGGTGCCGGTATTCCTAGGCAGAATTTAAATGTCCCAGTCACGTGACGCGGGAGCTTTAAAGTGCAGGGTATACCGGCACCCCATAACGGTGCCTGTATCTTCTGAAGTAGGGTGTCCTCGGACCTGAAAACAATGCGGTTCAGCTCAGGAGACCCCCTGCTCATGTACACTATAATTAAAATATATTTATTTAGTGTACAATCGCCTGTAACAGTCTTGCATGGAGATGGCAAATCTCTATGCAAATGTTACATGCGGCTTTTTTTTTCTATCAGCTAGCATACGGGAAGTTTCAGTGCGCTAGCAGAGGGAAAATACATTGCACGCAAGATAAGCCAGTTTTGGGCACGTCCGATAGAAAATGGGCTCAGGACCATAGTAAATCGCGCCGCCGGCTTCATTTTTTATCGGACGTGCTAATTTTTTTCAGCCCGGTGCGAAAGCTCGGAGCTTAGTGCATAGCCACCTATAAATTCAATGCACAGTGTCTGGTGTTCTATTTTTCAGAGAGTTCCGAGATGAATACACCACCGCAGTACATGTTCAAAAAGCCTGACATAATGTACGCTTATTTAATATGGTCCGCAATTAATGCATGAGATGATAAGTTGGCCACGGTGTGTCAAATTTATCAATATTTTATCTAAAAGTATGACTTTTACAAACATTTTCACCAGATGCTTGTGTGTGGAAGCGTTCAATAAGGAAAAAGTTATTTATTTATTTATTTATAAAATGTTTTACCACGAAGTAATACATTGAGAGTTACCTCTCGTTTTCAAGTATGTCCTGGGCACAGAGTTAAGACAAATAATACATGGTTACAAATACAGTTACATAAATGAACAGGGTATACATTATATACAAGACATTGCATGCACAGTTAAAGAAAATATATGTTATGGGCGAATGAAACAGTTACAGACCAGATTAAAATGTGAGACAGCCTTAGATTTGAAAGAACTTAAACTGGTGGTGGATGTGAGAGTCTCTGGTAGGTTGTTCCAGTTTTGGTGTGCACGGTAAGAGAAGGAGGAACGGCCGGATACTTTGTTGAGCCTTGGGACCATGAACAGTCTTTTGGAGTCTGATCTCAGGTGATAAGTCCTGCATGTAGTAGGGTTGAGGAGCTTGTTCAGGTTGCTGGGTAGCTTGCCTATAAAGAATTTGAAGGCAAGACAGGAAAGGTGAACTTTGCGCCTAGACTCGAGTGATGACCAATCTAGTTCTTTGAGCATTTTGCAGTGATGTGTGTTGTAGTTGCATTGGAGAACAAAACGACAAATTGAATTGTAGAGGGTGTCAAGTTTGCTTAGGTGGGTTTGAGGTGCCGAGCCATATACTATGTCTCCATAATCAATAATTGGCATTAACATCTGCTGTGCTATACGCTTTCTGACCAGGCGACTTAGGGAGGATTTGTTCCTGTAATGTACCCTTAGTTTGGCATAGGTCTTGGTTGTCAGGGTATCAATGTGCATTCCGAATGTTAAGTGGGAGTCAAACCATAAGCCCAGGTATTTAAAACTAGTAACAGGGGTTAGGGTGGTGTTAGTGTTGGTTCTAATCAGGAGCTCAGTCGCTGGAAGCTTTAAGAATTTAGTCTTGGTCCCAAATACCATTGTTACAGTCTTGTTAGTGTTTAAAAACAGTTTGTTTTGGGATATCCAGTTTTCGAGTCTCAAAACGTCAGACTGAAGTATGTGTTGAAGTTCAGAGAGGCTATGGCTGTGTGCATATACAGTAGGATTGTGTCATCTGCATACATGTGTATTGAGGCTTCCTTACAAGCTGTGGGAAGATCAATAATGAACACTGAGAAGAGTAGGGGCCCCAGAACAGAGCCTTGCGGGACACCACAGGTGATATCCAGGGGGTTGGAGTTAGAGCCTGAGATGGACACATGTTAGGATCTTCCTGATAGATAGGACTGAAACCAGTTTAAAGCATGCTTCCCTATTCCAGAGCTCTGGTGTTTGTTAAGCAGGATAGCATGATCAACTGTATCAAAAGCCTTTGCAAAATCTAGGAATACTGCACCAGTGAGTTGTCCCCGTTCCATTCCACACTGGATTTCATTGCAAACTTTTAGCAGGGTAGTTACGGTGGAGTGTTTGGGACGAAAGCCAGATTGAAATTGGCTAGGGAAATTTGTCTTGGTATAGTAGTCGCTTAATTGGAAGTGGGCACATTTTTCCATGACTTTGGATAGAATTGGGAGAAGTGAGATTGGTCTGTAGTTTGAGACAGTCTTTTTGTCCCCACTTTTGAAGATTGGGACAACTCTGACAGTTTTCCAGGTCTTAGGGATATGGCCTGCAGACAGGATAGAGTTGACTATGGAAGCAATTGGTTTGGCAATGGCTGGGGCACCGTCGTAGGAACCTAGATTGTAGCAAGTCAGGTCCGCATTGGCTGCTTAGTTTTAATTTGAGGAGCGCTTGTGTAATCTCCTCTTCAGATACTGGGCCAAATTGAAAATTGTGGGCAGTGTTGGGAAGGGGTGGGGCTATGTGGGCACTCCCAGGATGAGATTCAGGTTTGTGGTTTGGGCTGCATTTCGCTAATAAGTTAGTGGCACACCTCACAAAGTAATCATTGAATGCATTTGCAATGTCAGTGGGGTTTGTCAGAGTAATATCCCCCTTAGTGATATTACTTGGTTGTTGATGGTTAGGAGGCTGGAATATATTGTTGATAACCTTCCAGAAGTTAGCTGGGTTTGATGTATTTTGGTGGAGATTGTAAGAATAATATTGTGCTTTTGCGTGCCTTGTTTGCCTTGTGCACATGTTCCGCAGGCATCTATAGTGATTGAGATCCTTTGTAGTGCCAGTTACGTTGTAGCTTTTCCACAAGGTATCCCTGAGCTGGTAGAGTGCAATAAGGTCAGTTGTAACCCATGGAAGATGGGCTCCCCGTACCCTTATTTTGCGTAGTGGACCATGGGAATTAAATCGATTCTGTGCCATGGGCAGTTGGTAAGGTCATCCAGAAACTGTTGTGGGTTAAAGTTTTTAAATGTTCTAGTGAGGAGAACTTTAGGGCTTGAATGGGGCGTTTTAATTTTCCTTACACAGTACACTATTGCATGGTCACTGAAAATGTCAGGAAGGATGCCAGAGGATTGGATTCTGCTGGGGTTTGAGGAGAGAATCCAGTCTAGCAAGGAATGGTTATGCGATTTCAGGTTTGTCCATGTGGGTTGGGAAATGAGTTGTGATAGGTTAAGTGACTTGAGTTGTATCTGGATTTTATGGTTTTTAGGGTCAAGCCAGTTGAAGTTGAAATCCCCAAGAACTAGCAGCTCACTCTTCTCGTTCAGAGAGGAAATAGAGTCAAGAAACTGGGTGATATCAGCCAGGGATTGTAGAGGGGCTTTAGGGGGGCGGTAGATGCCAGTGAGCAAGATGGGCTTAGAAAAGGTGAGGCAGATTTTGCCAACTAGAATTTCAAAAGAGCGTGGGCTTGGGGGGCAATTTAACAGTGTAAATTGTAATGTGTCTGCAATATAAAATAACACCCCTCCTCCTCTCTTTGACCTATCTCTCCTAAAAATCGAGTATCCCTGAATGACGATATTTGCATCAGGGGTTTTATGGGTTAGCCACGTTTCTCTAAGAACGATGGCTTTGGGTTTATGCATAAGGCACCATGCCCTTAGTTCGTCCAGTTTGGGCAGCAGGCTCCGGATATTTATATGGGTGACAGATAGCCCTTTTTGGAATTTAAAGGTGGAATTCTCAGGGGCATGGGACAGATTTGAAATGGGAGGACCTGGGTTAGGTTCAATATCACCTGCTAAAGAGAGTTGTTTGCAAGTTTGAAAATTTGTTGTGTTTGCCATTAGAGTGAGCAGTGGTTGGTGTGCTGGTTTTTAAAGTTCTCCACCAACATTCCATAGATAGTGAAAGGCTTTTGAGTAGTCCAGGGTGTAGGGTGATGTTGGGTGTGGGCCAGAATGGAGGAGTTTGTAGTGTATAGAGGGAGTAACATCTCCATGAGGCCAGGAGAAAGAAAAAAGTTAAGATACATAGCAGGTTCATGATGCATGGGGTAGGCAGTGCTGCATGGAGCTGTTGTGAGTGTGTGCAGACTAAACAGCAGGGGTGTGCCTGTTCCTCTTCAAATGTTTTGCTGCATTTCAATGCTAGTCAATTCTGGGTTTCAGTGGGCTGAGTTGGTGTGGGAGTTATTTTTGTGCAGTCAGTTTTGGGAGAGGCTGCAGTGAAATAAGTTGTAAAGGGGTGTGGGTGTGGGGTTAAAATATGCAGGTTAACAAGCATGGGAACAAAGTTATGTATAGATCCGTGTTTTTTTTCGTATTGATCCTGCACCCGTTGTTAGAGGAGGGTATTGGTGTGTTGCGCCAGATTTTTCCAGTGTCTTTGATTATGGAGACTTCAAAAGGCGAAAGGTCATGGTAAAACAAACTAACTGGCCTGCTGACTGGCAACCCTTGCAATCTGTCCCCGCCTTGATACCTGCAGCCTGAACAGGATTTCACGAACAGATACCAGCAAGCTTGCATGTACCAAAAAGATTTCCAACTTCATCAGCTGTTAACTACAGGTGTAGCAGGCCCGCTGTCACCTGTCAACTATGTGTATAATCAAGAATACGGGACTTGTGGCAGTGGCTCGGTGCCAACCGATTGGCAAAGTCTATGGTGAGTACGGCTGCCGTATTTCATACTTTTTTTGAAATATCAATATCATTGCACAGTCAAGCGATTCTCCTGTAATCAATCGCTTTGCTTATGGTTATTTAGTTCTATTATTTTAGTCACAATTCGCGAAAATGTAGTCCAGCAATATCATTGGCTGAGCAGCTTCTACAGTAGATACTGAACAATTGGTGGACAGCTAGGCGCATGCGTCTACTGTACAGTATGTCTCATTGGAACCTTGTTGAAACGCATATGCGTGTCATCACATTTAGGCGTATGCGTGTATGTGAACAAGAGACGCCCCCTGAGAAAATTATTGTGGGGACTCACAGAGGGGACTGTGGGAACTTCTTTCAGGGACCGAAATTTAACAAACCATTACAGTATGTGAAATGTTATACAGTACTTACTGTATGTTTTAGAAAACACTGACATTTTTATAAAACGTTGAACAATGAAACAATGAAACAATTTAAATAATATTCAACTTTTTTTCTTTTTTTTGAAGTTAAAACATAATGGTATATGGTACATTAAGGTATACATTTTGAACAATAGAACAATCTTATCAGCAGCAATAACGAAAAAATATAACATACTGTACAATACGGTACCAGTAATACTTTTATTTTTCCTCAGAAAATAAACTTTGTCATCAGGCGGAGAGCGGCAAATGGAGGGATTTCGATGGATACTACAGTATTGCTTTTTGTAACGATGCTTGCACATTGCTGAATTTAGTGGCTGTGCCATTTTTATTGATTAGGATAGAATAACTGTGGGCTTTATAAAAACCTTAAACAGTATGCTGTTGTTTTCATACAGTGTATAATACTTTTTTTACATATTGTATAATTAACCCCAAAAATAAAAAGTATGTATTTCTTCTACAGTATGCATTATGTGTATTCAATACCTGTAGATTATGTATTGTTATAATACTGTTTTGATTCAATGCGCATGCCTACAGTATGCCTCATGGAATGCTAATTTCTTGTGTTTACTACAGTAATTAACCAACCATTACTTACTGTACAGTACTGTACAGTATGTTCTAGAAAACACTGTATTTTGTTATAAAAGGCAACACAATGAAACAATTTAAAATAATCAACATTTTATTTATTAGTCAAAACATTTGCAGGTGTATGGAGTAAGTACTCTAAAAACATTTATTTATAAAGACAAATTAAAAGAATCAACATTTTATTTATTGGAGTACAGTAAAAACATTTATTTATAACTTTTGAATAGACGAACAATCACGCAGTGAAATCGATCCCCACCAGTCTGTCCTTCCACGGACGATGCCTTGTAAGCAGCAAAATGCCATTTATGGAGTCTCTCAGGATTATCATTAAATGATCGGTAATGGAAAAATAGCACCGCAATTCCTCCACAATAGTTTTTCTTAAATTTTCAGGAAGAGCCTTTTTGACGTGACTCCCTTCGTAATTGACATTGTGGGCCCACCCGCAGTACAACTCGTAACTCACGTGGTGTTTGAAGATGTACATGGCAGGTTTCTGGGCTATACCACAACTTGCAAGCCTATACTTCTCCCTGACTTGCTGGGACAGGTCGCCCATGATGATGTCAGGCACCGTCTAAATGCAAGCGTGTATGGGTGGGATTCTGGGAGCGGGTGTCCTTGTGGCAGCGGGCGAGGGTAGGTGGTCTGGGAGGATGCTTTCCTCTTATCTTAGTCGCCTTATCTGTGTTGTCTCCTGGTGTGGTCTTGACGTGGTTGTCATATCATCCTCGTCAACGGCATACATGAACACATATTCTTCTGATGGAGGGGGTGCGCTTGGTGATGGAAGGTTGAAGGTCTCATCCATGCCACCCTCCTGCTCCTGCGTCCAACATACAGGGGCAGGAACTCCAAGCAAACTATGTATCCCCGCTATGTCAGTCTCTATTTTCTCCATGCGCTTATCCATCTTCTCCATCTGCTTTTCCATCTTTCCCATCCGTAGATCCATATTTAGCATGGTCTCTAAAAGAAGATCTATCTTTACCAGCATAGAGTTCCCAGGGATATCGACACTTAACCCATTCAGCATGCGGTCTAACAAGCTGAATCTTGTGCATGGGGTGCTGTGGACATCTGGGTTGATGGGTGCTGAAGAGGATGAGATGGGGGTTCCCTGGAGAGGAGCGGCAGCGTCGGCGAAGAGTGATGGAGGAGGTGACCTGTGGATTACCAGGAGAGAAGCGACAGAGTCGTCGAAGAGTGATGGAGAAGGTGACCTTTGGATTTCTGGGAGAGAAATGACAGCGTCGTCGAGGAGTGATGGAGGAAGTGACCAGGGATACCAACACTGAACCCATTCAGCCTGCGGGCTAACGAGCTGGATCTTATGCTAGGAGTGCTGTGGACATCTGGGTGGATGGGTGCTGATGTGGAATAGATAGGGGTTCCCTTGAGAGAAGCGGCAGCATGGAGTGCAGGAGAAGGTGTCCTGTGGGTTCCTGGGAGAGCATCATCATTTGGGAGGGCAGGAGAAGGTGTCTTGGGGGCTCCCGGGAGAGCAGCGTCGTCGTGCATGGGTGGCCTCCGCTTGTTTTGTGTTAATGCTACAGCAAATTTCTTCTTTACATAGTAAGGCCCAGGCTTCTTAGCCTTAACCTTTGCAGTCTTCAGAAGGTTTTATTTATTAGCATTGGCCTTTCAATTTGGGTTTGGCTCGGAAAAGGCTCCTGCCTTTCGCTTTTTTGACATGGCAGGCACGGCAGAAGAGAGTGGGTTCTTGCGTCAGTAGAATGGGGGTCGATCCATGGATGCAGATGGAATAAAGCACAATGCAGTAACTGAACAAGAGCAAGTTCAGATACAGATCAGAGTGTGGTGGGCTATGCAATTTAAGTCACCTTTTATACACTGTGTCCCTATTGTGATTGAGGTGCCGGAGTTAAAAGTGGGCGTACTGTAATGTGCACTACAATTTTTTTAGCGTGCATGGCCACGAGGTGCAGGTGTTAAAAGTAGGCGTACTGTAATGAGACGCATAAAAGTATAAATACACCATCCATTTTGTTGATTCACTGCACATTGAATACACATCGACTAAACATCGAATGTACATTCTTGTGCTTGTATTTCTTTCTACATGCAGCGATGCCTGTTAAAAAGATTTCTAAGGATCTCAGCATGAGAATACAGGATATGTACAAGAGAGGACACCGAATTTCAGATATTCAACGCTGGTTAAGTACTTGTGGCCTCATTGCACCAGCAGCCACCTTGAGCTATCATGCCCACGGTAAGACAAAAAAAGTCAAGAGGACACCAACGGTAACTACCGCGTAAGTAAAGTATTTTCAATATGTTTTCTTTACCGTGCAGTACTGCAATAGAACTTTCATTGGTTAGATGTCTTATTGTTTTTAACAGAACCATTTTCCTAGCAATTATTAGATATACTTTACTGTACAAATTTATTTTATGTTGCACCTCCTTCCTCAATTATCATAATTAGATTCTTACAGTACATTCTAATAATCAATCCTATTTCAAAGTGAGTTGCACCTCTTTTCTTAATTATCACTCACTTCATTATTAGTCATTATGACTCACGCACTCACAACACCCCATTGCAGTAAACCCGTGAAACAGGTCCCACCAGAGGGTTTGAGCTGGGTTATTTTATTATATTGGCACTTATTGATATTGCACTTATTTTTTCACATTTAATATATTTTCACATTGAAGTTGTTTGCGCCTTTTTTTCACTAATTTTCACAATACTGTAAACAGTATGACACACACACACATAAAGTACAGCTGCGGCCGCCTTTATTCTATGGCGGCAATAGCCGCAATGCTCTGATAACCGCGGCCAGGCGCGGTCTGTTTTGTTTTTTTCCGGAGCGGTTTGCGATATGTTTGCGCTCGAATTTTTAGAGCTGGTCGCAATACTGCAATACCGTCTAAAAACTGAGGCGGGCGATCTCGAGCTGTTGTCTTAAAAGTCTAATAGCAACCTACAGTACAGCCGTACATTTTCTGTAAGTCTGTGTGTGCGCGCGCAGTAATTATGAATTTGAAGATTTATACAGTATTACTAAAATATAACGTTGCATCCTCTTCGAATATAAAATTATCACATTTCTACAGTATATGTATTATTTAGTAATCAATACTTTTACTGCTTTTCTGTAACGGATCGGGGGACTCACGCCTCCCAGCGTGACCTCGGCACCCCTGTTCCCACGACTCCTAACCACCCCTCTTTCCTTCGTCCGCACTCTCTCCCATCCTCCTCTCGCCGCCGTTCCTCCACGGCACGGTCTGCACATCCTGACACGCGTTCGGGTCACGCGCGTGGCTCCCGCACTCTGCGCGCACGCTCGCGGTCACTCACCACCCTCCGTGGTACCCGTATTCCCTGGAGTGCCTCTATCACCCCAGTCCTTGCATTACCTGGCTCCTCCGCCTCTCCTTCCCCCCTGCCTCCGGTGCCGAGCGTCTCCCCGGCAGTGCGCCCCTCGCGCCCTGTGACAGTCGTGGTGCACGCGCATAACACACTTACAGAAGGCGCGCGCACCCGCTTCAGTAACTTGCTGCCCTAAACTCTAGCTCCGCCCCCCGTTGCTTACAAGCCATCTCTCTGGATTATTTCCCTGTCTCCTCCCCTGCTCTCTCAGACCTATCCCTGCAAACACTCACTCAAGCCTCTGCTCCACCCCTTCCTGAAATTTGTCCTCCCTCCTTTATAACCCCAGTCTGTCCTCTCATTCTTGCTCTGCATAGCTTTCCTGTAGCTTCTGTGTGTGCAGTGTCTATGCTTCGCTCCTTGTCTATTTCAGCGCTGGTTCCTGTCCCTGCCCCTGTTTGCATTCCCTTGGTTTGAACTTGTGTACTGCTTTGGATTTGACTACTCTACCTTCTCCTGCCCTTGAACCCTGGCTTACAGACATCACTACGCTGCTCTCTCCAACCCTTGAACTCTGGCACACGGACATTACTCTCCGATCTCTGGCACCCCGGACTCAGCAAGTATACGTTAACCCTTTCTTACCAGGCCCGGCAACGCATTACCACACTCCGGGCATGCCCTCACTGCTGTGGGTGCGTGTTATACCCTTACCCACCTCAGAACTGGGGACTGGCCAGGTCTGCGGGCATACAGGCGTTACATTTTCATACTGTTTATTTAATGCACATGCATGTACTGTACACTACTGTATGTCTCATTTGAACATTTTTGAAGCGCATAGGCGTGATACAGTATCACATTTCGGCACAATAAACATTATGATGACGTTTTGAAAATATTTATTTGAACTGACAATCCATCATACAGTGCTCTCCCCCTCGCCCCCGCACACACACAAGACTCAAGGATTTCAACTTCTTATCTTTACCTCTCCCACACCATTCATTTGTAATGGATGGCTTTCTGGCTTGAATCTGCCCGAGCGTTGGCTTACATTCCTGCACATGCGTGTAAGACTTCCCATTAATTTAGAAGTTCAAGTCTGAAAAAAAAGATTTTTTTTTTTGTTATTTATTTTTATTCTTTTCTCGACATGTGCCTGCATAACAATTCTTGATATTCTGAGAATCAAGTTTTACAAATATATATTTTTTTCCGGTTATCGACATGGGCTTGCACAATTATTCTGGATATTATGAGAATCAAGTTTTACAAATATGTATTTTTTTCAGTTATCGACATGGGCTTGCATAACACTTCTGGATATTCTGAGAATCAATCAGTGCTGTTGCTTTTTAATTCTACACTAGTCATGCACGTTCTTTATGAGGTGGGTGGCAAAGTACTGTGATTTTTATTTGGGGGTGTGGGGATCAAAACATTATGGTGACCTGTTGAAAATATGTCTTTGAACTAGAGGTAATCCTTCATACAGCCTCTGCCCCTCTCCCCGCACACACACAAGGCTCAAGGATTTCAACTTCTTATTGACACCTCTCACAAACCATTCATTTTCAAAGGGTTGGCTTTGTGGCTGTTATCTTCCCGAGCCTGCTCTCACATTTCTGCGCCTGCGTGTAATTCTCTTTGGGACCTGGGACCTTGTTGATTATTAATGCGCATGCATGTATAACTTCCCATTCAATTAGAAGTCCTACAGTAGTCTGAAAAAAAAGTATTTTTTTTTCTTTTCTCAACATGTGCCTGCATAACAATTCTTGATATTCTGAGAATCAAGTTTTACAAATATATATTTTTTTCGGTTATCGAAATGGACTTGCATAGCAATTCTGGATATTTTAAGAATCAAGTTTTATAATTATCTATTTTTTTCAGTTATCGACATGGGCTTGCATAGCACTACTGGATATTCTTAGAATCAATCAGTACTGTTGCTTTTTAATTCTACACTATTCATGTGCGTTCTTTATGAGGTGGGTGGCATAGTACTGAGATTTTTATTTGGGGGTGTGGGGATCAAAACATTATACTGAACTGTTGAAAATATGTTTTTGAACTACAGGTAATCCTTCATACAGCTTAACACACACAAGGCTCAAGGATTTCAACTTCTTATTGACACCTCTCACAAACCATTCATTTTCAAAGGGTTGGCTTTGTGGCTGTTATCTTCCCGAGCCTGCTCTCACATTTCTGCGCCTGCGTGTAATTCTCTTTGGGACCTGGGACCTTGTTGATTATTAATGCGCATGCATGTATAACTTCCCATTCAATTAGAAGTCCTACAGTAGTCTGAAAAAAAAGTATTTTTTTTTCTTTTCTCAACATGTGCCTGCATAACAATTCTTGATATTCTGAGAATCAAGTTTTACAAATATATATTTTTTTCGGTTATCGAAATGGACTTGCATAGCAATTCTGGATATTTTAAGAATCAAGTTTTATAATTATCTATTTTTTTCAGTTATCGACATGGGCTTGCATAGCACTACTGGATATTCTTAGAATCAATCAGTACTGTTGCTTTTTAATTCTACACTATTCATGTGCGTTCTTTATGAGGTGGGTGGCATAGTACTGAGATTTTTATTTGGGGGTGTGGGGATCAAAACATTATACTGAACTGTTGAAAATATGTTTTTGAACTACAGGTAATCCTTCATACAGCTTAACACACACAAGGCTCAAGGATTTCAACTTCTTATTGACACCTCTCACAAACATTCATTTTCAAATGGTTGGCTTTGTGGCTGTAATCTTCCCGAGCCTGCTCTCACATTTCTGCGCCTGCGTGTAATTCTCTTTGGGACCTTGTTGATTATTAATGCGCATGCGTGTATAACTTCCCATTCAATTAGAAGATCTACAGTAGTCTGAAAAAAAAGTATTTTTTTTTCTTTTCTCGACATTTGCCTGCATAACAATTCTTGCTATTCTGAGAATTAGTTTTACAAATATATATTTTTTCTGATTATCGACATGGGCTTGCATAGCAATTCTGGATATTATGAGAATAAAGTTTTACAAATATCTATTTTTTTCGGTTATCGACATGGGCTTGCATAACACTTCTGGATATTTTTAGAATCAATCAGTACTGTTGCTTTTAAATTCTACACTAGTCATGCACATTCTTTATGAGGTGGGTGGCATAGTACTGTGATTTTTATTTGGGGGTGTGGGGATCAAAACATTAGTTAGTTAAAGAGATACACAGTAAACAGTGGAAAAAAATGAGACACGGTTACCGTACTTACTCCGCTGGCGTCTTCACCCAGTTGATACCGCAGGCAAGAATATGGGTAGTTGACGTGGTTTGCTTGGGATCGTTGTCCTGGTTGAAATGGTGACCATCTGGGAATTCACGTGTGATGTATTCCACAATCTCTGTCACTATTTGCTTTTGGAAAAAAGCTTTATTCATGATTCCTGTAACAAGAAAAGAAAAGAAAGGTACGGTACTGTGTCTCATTTTTTTCCACTGTTTACTATATATCTCTTTAACTAATTCTCCTTCTTTTCCCCCTCCAATGACAGATCACCAGACTGCAATCCTATCGAAATGGTATGGCATCAGCTGAAGGATTATATCCGCAAAGTGGTGAAACCTTCAAAACAGGATGAGTTGGTGAATGCAGGAAAAAAGAGACCAAGAGCGCACCAGCACAAACGGAGCAGGAAGGACCCAAAACAGAAAATTATTAAAAGGGCACTTTAATGTGACAAAAGACCCATCCAACGCGTTTCGAACGTCACAGCGTTCTTTTTCAAGGATAACACACAATGTAATAACATCCATTATATACCCTCTTACCTGTGGGCCGTTTCGCGCCAAAAAACGGAACCTGATGACGTCATGACGCTACTCGCGTCATTGCGCATGCGCAGAGCGACTCAGTGCCGATCTAAGGGCAAAAGGAAGTCTCACAGGCAGTGTGGCCATCTTGGATAAGGGCAAGTCATAGAAAATCACTGTCCCACTAATACAATACATCCCTACAACACATACATACAGTGCTACTCACTGGGCATGCTCATTGCGACAAAATAAACATCAACAAAGCTAAAATACAAATGCTAAGAAATATAGAAAATAGCTCAGGGATTTTCCCTCTCACGTATAGATCATGACAATTTGAATCAAAGTGAACGTTTAGCTTTAAAATCTTTGAAAAATAATCATGCTTTGGTCATTAAGAGTGCGGACAAGGGGGGTGCGGTGGTGGTGCAGGGTAGAGACGGTTACATCAGGGAGGCTTTACGCCAACTGGATGATGGCCGGTCCTATCGTGTACTACCCGCCGATCCCACTCCTCACTTCTTGGATATCCTTACAGAACTGGTTGACTTAGGTGTTATTATGGAAGTTTTATCCAAGGAAGAGGTTAAATACATTATACCATCACATCCCATTATCCCTATCTTCCACCATCTCCCAAAGATCCACAAGACATTGGTCGACCCTCCAGGTCATCCAATTGTCTCTAGTATTGGATCTTTGGGAGATGGTCTGTCAAGATATGTTAATGGTTTTCTTCAGCCATTTGTTAGGAAGTTGCCCTCATTTATACGGGACTCTGGTGATCTTCTTGATCAGATCAAAAATGTTAATTGGGGCAATCATTACTTGTGGGTAACACTTGATGTTACCTCTCTGTATTCAGTTATACAACATGATCATGGGATGGCAGCTGTCCGCCAATTTATTGAGATACCAGAAATTTAAATTTTTCAGTCGGCTTTTATTTTGGACGCTATTCATTTTTTACTCACGCACAATTTCTTCACATTTAACAATAAGTTTTATTTGCAATTAATTGGCACTGCTATGGGCACAAGATTTGCTCCTTCTTTTGCAAACTTATTTATGGGGTGGTGGGAAGCACTCTTTATATATTCAAGCACAAATTCTTTTCGTCACAATATTGTTTTTTATAAAAGGTTTGTGGATGACTTAATTATTATTTGGAAAGGGGATGTCACTACACTTCACGCTTTTGTATCTTATCTTAATGACAATATTTACAACTTAAAATTTACACTAAATTTTCATTTTCATCACATTGAATTTCTGGATTTACAATTATTTGTAGATATAGATAAAAAAAATCCAAACAGATGTATATAGGAAGTTAAACGCTAGAAATACATTTCTTAGGGCGGACAGCTGCCATCCATCTCAAATCATAAAAGCCATACCCAAGGGACAGTTCATCAGACTGAGAAGGAACTGCAGCACATTCAGTGGTTTCCTTTCTCAGTCTGAGGAACTTACGAAGAGGTTTTTGGAAAGGGGATACCCTAAATCCCATATAGCAATTGCTTTCAATAATGCAGTACAAACAGAGAGGGCATCATTGTTGCCCACACATTCAATTGTGGATGCTCGCCTTGGCAATACTAATGAGACAATTGTTAATAAACAGGGTACACATGGATTGGTAAAGTCTAAAAATAAATGTCCTCTTTTTATTTCACAGTTTAATAAACAAAGTTAAAAGATTAACTCTATAATCTCAAAACATTGGAATGTCCTATCCATGGACCCTGTCCTTAAAAAATATGTTGAACCTGGTCCTACTTTTGTATACCGTAGAGCGAGAACAATTGGATCTTATGTCTCACCAAGTGAACTTAATACTTCTGGGTCTACAAGACCTTTTATCACCAGGGGTTCCTTTAAATGTGGCTCTTGTAGTGTATGCAAACACATGAAGCCGGCAAAAAGGTTTCTACAGTATGCCTTGCCACAGCCACATGGTGTGAATAAATTAAAGAATAAGGAATATAAGATCAACATTTTTATAAATTGTAAAAGTCAATTTGTTGTTTATCTCATAACATGTGGTTGTGGCAAGAGGTATGTGGGGAGAATGACTAGAGCCCTTAAGGTCAGGATGTTAGAGCACTTGAGGCTCATAAGATTTAAAGACACCAATCATCATGTTTAAAAACATTTCACGGAATGTGGTCAGGGAGGAACAAGCAATTTTTCCTTCCTGGGAATTGAATCAGTTAATTGTAAATCTAGAGGAGGTGATCATGTCAACCTTCTGAACCGTAGGGAGGCATATTGGATTTTTACTCTCCAAACACGCTTCCCTATGGGTCTGAATATTGACTGGCAGTTAACCCATTTCTTGTAATGTTTGACAATTTTTAAACAATCGATTGCACTTTAGGTCAATCACGTTCAGCGAATAAGGATTGATCAAATTAGCCCTTTGAATCTTATAAAGTTTCACAAAGTTTATTATAAGCTTGGTTCTTTGATGTATTGTGTTGATAATACTCTATACAATGTGCGTTATATATGATATTTGTTGTATTTCCCTGGTTCCTAGGATTTAGATATACAATATGTGTTATGCAGTATTTATGTTTTAGCATATATTTTTTAAGTTATTTGATTGTTTTAAATTATTTTTCAAATTATGTTTATATGTTTTCCATATTTTTCCCTTATGTGTCAGTATAAGTTGTAAATTAATATGTTTTTTACTATTTTTCTCATTATAGAGTGTTTTTTCCTTTTTCTATTTTCTATATTTCTTAGCATTTGTATTTTAGCTTTGTTTATGTTTATTTCGTCGCAATGCGCATGCCCAGTGAGTAGCATTGTATGTATGCGTTGTAGGGATGTATTGTATTAGCGGGGCAGTGATTTTCTATGACTTGCCCTTATCCAAGATGGCCACACTGCCTGTGAGACTTCCTTTTGCCCTTAGATCGGCACTGAGTCGCTCTGCGCATGCACGATGACGCGCGTAGCGTCATGATGTCATCAGGTTCCGTTTTTTGGCGCGAAACGGCCCACAGGTAAGAGGGTATATAATGGATGTTATTACATTGTGTTTTATCCTTGAAAAAGAACGCTGTGACGTTCGAAAAGTGCCCTTTTAATAATTTTCTGTTTTGGGTCCGTCCTGCTCCGTTTGTGCTGGTGCGCTCTTGGTCTCTTTTTTCCTGTATTGCATATTTGTAGCTGCACAGCCTGCCTACCTACTACCAGGATGTGAGTATTGCTTATTTTCAGGGGAACCTGCCGATGAGACTGAGGGTGAGTGGGCTTGTACCATCTGCCACCTGTCTTCAGGAGGATAGTACCCATACTATTACACTAAGTACTATGTTATTTATTAGTACCCTGGTTTAGTGGTTTGGCTTATTTTTGTTCAGTACACCTGCATTTGAGCACTTCAGCTATTTTCTACATTGAGTTGGTGAATGGCATACTGAGTTTTTGGAACAATGTACACGCCGTCGAAAGATGTAATAAAGATATCGACCATATTGCGACTGTGTTGCCCATTGTGATAGAGTGTAATGGGCATGCATCAGGAAGGTAGTATGGTACAGTACTGTACTGTAGTATGGTAAGTACAGGCACACCAAGTACAGTATGATACAGGTAAGTATGGCACAGATTGTTTTACAGTTTACAGTATGCACTTTACTGCACAATTTTTTTCTTTTCAGAGAGAGCTGCACTACCAATCTTGTTACAAAGTATTTTACAGTAGTTATACAGTAGTTGTAATGTAGTATAGAGTTCCAGTATACAGTCGTTTGACTGTAGTAACTGCAAAGTCCAATATGGAGTAGTTATACTGTATACAATGCCATTATATGCACTTAAATGCAGTCATTTTTTCTTTCTTTTTCAGAGAGACCTGCACTAAAAAAGGACTGGCGGGGGGAGGGCGGATCATGTGTAAATTGTGGGAACTGTTTGTATAGTGTATCAACAGTCATGATTTACACAACCCCCCCCTCTCTCAATGAACTACAGAATGCAATGCAGAATGCAATGTGGCCATGACGAAGAAGATAAAGACTGGAATTTTGTATTACTATTTTTACTGTTCTTCATGATTATTTGTATTATTTATTTATTTGTATTTATCATTCCTGATAAAATAAATATTTCTTTAAATTCACGATAATCATTGAAACACCCCCACCCCCCACCCCACCCCCAAAGAAAAAGCAAGAATGACAACAATTGGTAATTTATCAAAAACATGATTCAGATTATGTTTTTTTTTAAATCAGTCCTTAAAAAAAGGATGTCTCTTTTTTTTCTTTGAACTTTAAATTCACTTTGATTGTATGGGGGGTTTCTTCAAGAAGGGTTTGGGTTTGTGTGTGAAGTGGTTAGGGGTGGGCTACACTACTGAAATTGACAAGAGGGGCTTATCAGATTTGTATATTAAATTCTGGAATCTGTGGATAAACATTTATATTCATGTTGTAAGGCTTGTGTGTGAAGTGGTGGGGGGAGGGGTTGAAGGTTATCTGTTATCGCGCGTGAGTCAATGGGGGAGATAACACAGCTCAGCAAAGCCTCACACGTTTTTGATGAATGGCTCTGTCTACAATAGTTATTGTAGTTGCCAAGAAGGGCTAATTAGATTAACATATTAAATTCGATAAGGGATTATCACATGTGCGCATGCGTTACCGTAAACAAAACCTCAAAGATTCAACCCAGAAAGCCATCCATTAGAAATGAATTGTTTGGGAGAGGTATCGATAAGAAGTAAAAATCCTTGAGCCTTGTGTTTGTACGGGGGGGGGAGGGGGAGAGCGCTGTATGATGGTATACCTGTAGTTCAAAGAAATATTTTCAATAGGTCATCATAATATTTTGATCCCGACACCCCATAATAAAAATCACAGTACTATGCCACCCACCTCATAAAGAACGTACATGACTAGTGTAGAATTAAAAAGCAACAGTAGTGATTGATTCTCAGAATATCCAGAATTGTTATGCAAGCCCATGTCGATAACTGATAAAAATAATAATAATATTTTAAAACTTGATTCCCTGAATATCCAGAATTGTTATGCAAGCCCATGTCGATAAACGGAAAAAAAATAACAATATTTTAAAACTTGATTCTCAGAATATCCAGAATTGTTATGCAAGCCTATGTAGATAACCAAAAATAATAATAATAATATTTTAAAACTTGATTCTCAGAATATCCAGAATTGTTATGCAAGCCCATATCGATAACCAAAAAAAAATAATAATAATATTTTAAAACTTGATTCACACAATATCCAGAATTGTTGTGCAAGCCCATGTAGATAACCAAAAAAAATGTATATATATTTTAAAAACTTGAACTTCTAATTGAATGGGAAGTCATATACGCATGCACAGGAATGTGATGCTACGCTCGGGAAGATTCAAGCCAGAAAGACATACATTCCAAATGAATGGTGTGGGAGAGGTGCACAGTAGATAAAAAGTTGAAATACTTTAGCCTTGTGTGTGTGCGGGGGCGAGGGGGAGAGCGCTGTATGATGGATTATCAGTTCAAAGAAATATTTTCAAAAGGTCATCATAATGTTTAATGCGCAGAAATGTGATACTGTAACACGCCTATGCTTTTCAACAATGTTCAAATGAGACATACACGCATGAGCATAAAATAAAAACAGTATGAAAAGAAGAGCAAGCCTAGTAAAAGTTTTGATTAATACATAATACATATAGAAATGTGATAATGTTATTTTCGTAAGAAGACGTGACGTTATATTTTTGTAATACTGTACTTATTTTCCCTAAGGAGCCTCATACAGTACTACTACTGTATACAGTATGAACTAGGAACGTAAATTAATCTCTGCTTCAAATATACATCTTCCACTTTACAGAACAATTTCTGCGCGCGCACGCACAGACTTGCAGAAATATACGTCAGGTTGAATTGCTATTAGACTTTTAATACAACAGCTCACGATCGCCCACCTGAGTTTCTAGATGGTATTGCAGTATTGCAGTCAACGCTAAAAAAGCGAGTGCTAAAATAATGAAAACCGCTCGGAAAAATAAGAAAACAGAGCGCGTCTTGCCGCGGTTATCAGAGCGGTGCGGCTTCGGCTGATTTAGAATAAAGGCTATCGCAGCTGTATAAATGGCACAACACTGTTTGAAAATAAATTAATTGACAAAATATTCACTTTGGGTGCTTACCTCAAAGATTAGGTTATTGTCCAATAAATCTAGGTGCCAGTTTGGGGATGTAACTTTTAGGCGGATGTTCCTAGTTGATCACCAAACCTTCTGACCCAGAGCACAGTTGGGTGAATCCTGACGGTGGTGATCGGCCTGTCTTTTTTGCATAGCAATTGCACGCCTGAGGTTGCTCTGGATCTTTTCCCAGGAAGACTGAAGATTCTGAATCCTATCCTCAGCGGCAGGAACCCCTGTATTGGGAGCAGAATTGGGGAGAGTAAAGGGGTGAAAACCGTAATTAGAAAAAAATGGGGACTGCTGGGTGGACTCATTCCTGTGATTGTTAAGAACAAATTCTGCCCATGGGAGTAGATCGCACCAATTGTCTTGAGCGTCAGAGGTGAAGCAACGAAGGAACTGCTCTAGAGTTTGGTTGGTGCGTTCTGTTTGACAATTGGTCTGTGGATGATATCCGGAGGAGTAGTGCAGTGCCACATTAAGTCCTTTGCAGAAGGCCTTCCAGAATCTGGATACGAACTGGGAGCCCCGATCTGAGACAATTGTCTGGGGGGATCCATGAAGCCTGAAGATCTCCTTTATGAATACCTCGGATAACTTGAGGGTGCTGGGAAGTCCCCTGAGTGGAATGAAGTGTGCTTGTTTAGTGAAGCGATCGACTACTACTAATAGCGTGTCCATCCCTTTGAATTTAGGCAGATCAATGATAAAATCCATCAAGAGGTGTCTCCATGGTCGATCAGGAATGGGGAGAGGTTGTAGAAGGCCTGGGGTTTTATTACATGGTGATTTGTTCTGTGCGCAGATCGGGCATGCAGAGACGTAGACCTGAATATCTTTGCGCATACCCGGCAACCAGAATGTTCACTGTAAGAAGTCTATAGACCTTTTAATCAAAGGGTGACCCTCTGTTTTGGACACATGTCCCCATTGCATTACCTTCTGGTGGAAGATGGGAGGCGTGAAAAACCATCCGTCTGGCACCTTGAGACCCTGCGGGATCTGGTCTTGAACCCTGGTGATTTCTGACAGGGTGTCGAAGGTATTGGCGGAAAGGACGCAATTAGGAGGGAGTATGGTCTCCTGGTGGTCCTCAGTTTTATCCTCTACAGTGAACTGTCTTGAAAGTGTGTCTGCTCTCACCGTTTTTGAGCCTGGAATGTAGGCTATGACGAAGTTAAACCGCGTGAAGAAAAGCGACCAGCACGCCTGACGTGAGCTGAGTAGACAAGCCGTCTCAATATATAACAGATTCTTATGATCCGTGAGGATGGTGATGGGGTTTTCCGCGCCTTCCAAGAGGTGACGCCACTCATCTAGGGCCATCTTGATAGTGCAGAGCTCACGATTACCCACATCGCAATTCCGCTCTGCCGCGGAAAATTTCCTAGAAAAAAAACCACAAGGATGCCTGTTGATTCTTCCTCTGAGATAGTATGGCCCCTGCTCCTATATCAGAGGCATCTACCTCAAGGGTGAATGGCTGTCCAGGATCTGGATGCACCAAGTGCTGATCCAGAAGATCCCTGAAGATATCGTTAACAAAATCCTGGAAGACTGCGGGTGCGTTACAGAGGCCAAAGGGCATCACTAGGTACTCATAGTGCCCATCGCGTGTGTTGAAGGGTGTTTTCCATTTGTCCCCCTGGCGAATCCTAACCAGGTTGTATGACCCCCGCAGGTCAAGTTTAGAGAAAATCCTGACACCTTGTAACCTGTCGAATAATTCCGCAATCAGGGATAAATGGTACCGGTTCTTTATAGTTACCTTGTTAAGGCCGCGGTAATCGATGCATGGGCGTAGAGTGCCATCTTTTTATTTTACAAAAAAGAATCCTGCCCCGCCGGAGATGATCCGCCGAATGAATGCGAATGAAGCCCGTCTGTAGATTCTCCAGTATATATTTTCTCATGGCCTTGGTCTCGAGAGGGGACAGAGGGTAGGAGCAGCCTCTGGGAGGAACGGTGCCCGGAAGTAGGTCAATAGGACAATCATAGGTGCGGTGGGGTGGCAACTCTTCGGCTTGGATCTTGTCAAAGACATCTCTGAACTCACTGTAGATCTCCAGGTGTTGGGATTTACTAGGTTCTGGGGTTGAGAGAACTGCTATGGTTATGGAGGAATCTAGGCATTATTAGTTAGTTATTAGAAACCATCATAATTGATGTTATTGTATAGGTTATTTCTTATAACACATGTAGGTGATTTATATATAAATTATTATCTTTATAATAAGGGTTTTTAATTTCACATTTTTTATGTTATTTGGATCATTTCATGAGGATACATACACTTTTTTGTTTATTCTTTTTTACTTATTTTATATTCTTATTTTATTTATTCATTATTAATTTTTCAGGATTTGTTTATTTTTCATATTTACTTTTTTCTTTGTCCATTATTATTTACTTTACTGTCATTTGTCTTTAAATCTGTTTTTCTTATTTACATATAGCATTTACTAGATTTATGTATTTTTGACTTAGAAATTTTGTTGTTTTTATGTATCTAACAGTTAACTTTTTAAATATTGTTATTTGATGTTGTTGTTAACATTTGGTTCATCCAGTTCTGTATAATGGTTAGTTGTTTTGATGCCACCTTATAAAATAGACTTTTGTCTTTCGGATTTCAATCAGCAGCTGCTGTATAATCTATTATTTGATTATCCAATTAAGTTGTATTACTTTAAGGTGTGCACCTACATTTGA
The DNA here is from genome assembly GCF_040206685.1 of Ascaphus truei. Classification (NCBI taxonomy): domain Eukaryota; kingdom Metazoa; phylum Chordata; class Amphibia; order Anura; family Ascaphidae; genus Ascaphus; species Ascaphus truei. The sequence goes on from NC_134483.1 coordinate 427,488,363, forward strand.
CCAGTATATAATCAGACACTGAAGGAACCTCAGTACTCTTTGATAAAGCGCCTCCACGGCGAGAAACGCATCAGAGTTTTAATCTGTGTGTTTGTCTTTTTGGCTAATTATGCCCAATAAATAGTTATTTTTGCCCCAGCCCTTTTGCTCTTTTTTGGCAGTGCTCTACCTGCTACCCCTATTTTCCATGTATCACTAATTGGTATAGCAGCACGCCCATCCGGTACATGCAGACGCAGAGCAGCTGTTTCACCCTGAGGATTTTCTCCAGAGCTGCCCAGTGAATCCGGTTTCAAGCCAGTGTGGGGTCGGCGCTTCAGCCTCTTACCTGCACACGAGGAGAAGAAGCATCTGACGGATACGACTACTGCGGAGGTGTAGATCGCCGGCCGGTTCCCCTGCAGCCATCACCCGCTCCATCATCTCGGTAGCAACATCGCGGGAGGATCAGCAGGCACCCGGTCAGACGGCAGGAGGCTCTGTTTCCACAGGTCTCTACTTCCATCAGCTAGTCTTTTGCATACCGGGTGACCGTCCCCGCTGCCCGAGTGAGGAGGGCGAACTCCCTCTGAGCCCCGTTCATGCGGGGGAGTGTACCATCAGTTGGCTGGAGGGCTATCTCGACGGAGTTCAGGTGAGGTGGGGGCTACACAGACCTCACACACACCATCGGCTTTAACCACGGGACACTTGCTGCTTATTCTTTATGCACACCGGTTTTGGCTATATTATTTATAGCACATATTACAGGACATTGCAGTATTTTTTAGCATCAGCTTGGGGGTTCCCCCCTTTTTTTCTTATGGTTTTGGAGGAATCTAGGCAAGCCTCACTACAGCGGGTCCTCCAACTGTGGAAAGGAACCTCCTATGGCGCTGAGAAATGAATGGAAGTGAGATCTTGTGCAAAAGTTCTTGTCTTGTGCTATTAACATCAGGAAAAGAAGACAAAAAAGCGAAAAACACTACAATAGTGTATTACCCAGGGACATAGTATGGTTAATATAATGAGAGCAATTTATTCTATAAAACAATTGATATAAAACAATTAATATAAAACAATTAATCAAACAGATATGAATGCATATAAAACTTCCAAGCGCTTGTGCTTGAGGAAGATGAACTGCTCCGCCGTGGTAAAATTGAAATCCTACTCACCGGACATGAGTAGGACATGCGCAATGGTTAAATGGTCTTTAACATCAGAAGACACCGCTCGCCGTGGGGTGAAACAGCCAGTTGATGCAGGAGGATCGCCTTCAATGCTCGTAGTCTCTTTGCCAACAGAGTCCGGTCGATCGGCTCCACCGCTGACGTCACCGCCTGGATAGCACTGCTACGGTGTCCCTGAGAGGCCAAAAAACCTTCCAACGCGTTTCGAAACTCCTATTGATGGGTTTCTTCATCAGGGATGGTTGCTGCATGGGGCTGTACTTCTATATATACCCCAGATAGTTCAATTAGGATGATTATTTTGATTGAATTTGGGAAACACCCGATGAAATGTCCTCTAATTGTACATAAATATGAGATGTGATGACATAGAGCAGTGGATTACATCGAACATAAACAGATGAATGTAATACATTATATAAACATTAATGAAAGAAAATGCATATTGTTACAACAATCGCAATACTTATAGAGAAATTACATGTAATTACAATTCATATACATATGTCCAAATGTTGGACTAGGGATTCAAAAAGGGGGGAAAGAAAAATAAATCCCTCCTTATATAGTAAATGAAACATATGTCCTCAATATCTATGCAGATGGAACAATGAATTACAGCATTTACAAAATAATACACAAATTTGCATGAAACAGAAAATGTCTGATGCTTGAATCAAATTTGACAAACACACGGAGCCTGATGGTCAGCAAGCACTTATGTGGATGTTAAATAACACCCATTGAAGATATAATATATTAAGAGACTATTTTGGAGAGACAAACTTCCAAGGAAGCATCCTCTGTTTCGAAGATAGATGGGTACCTCCAAACTGCATGGGTTGCTCTGTAGATGCAGATGCTGAATCCCTGGAGCCTGTATAAGGGATGGGAGATGGTGGTATAACTCTTTGGCATTTTCCTTGCTCCGCTCTTCGCTCTTGAAGACATTGGTCCATGCGTATGCATAACGCAATGAGCGGCTCCATACTGGTGGCATATTCCAGGGCGGCCAGATCTTCCTTGAGAGATTCTGTTAATTCCTGCCAGAAGACTGTTCCAAGTTGTTTCTGCCGCTATGGTGCGGAATTCGAGTGCATAACGTGCCACGGAACGGTTTCCCTGCGTGATATTGAGGAGAGAAGACGCGGCGGTTACCCTCCTTCCCGGCGTATTGAACACCCTGCGGAATTCTTTGCAGAATTGATCCAGATTGGAGGGCAGGTCCGGGCGTTGCTCCCATATGGGTGTAGCCCAGGCCAGGGAATCGTCGGTCAGTAAGGAGATTATATAAGCAACTTTAGACCGAGGAGAGGGAAAGTGTGAAGGTAGCAACTCAAACTGTATGGCGCACTGGCCCAGGAACCCACGACAGGACGATGGATCTCCCGCATAGCGATTGGGAGTGGGTAAGCGAGGCTCAGAGGATGCAGTGGGGGCCAGTGGTGGTGGAGCAGTAGGAGAGGGGGCAGCGGTAGCAGGAATTAGTGTTTTTAATTGGTCAGAGATGGTGGCTTGGGAGCATTGGAGCAGCTCCATTCGCTGGTTGTTTTGGGATAGGCAAGTCTCTACTTGTTTGAAGAGGCCGTCGTGTTCGTGTAAGCGTCGGCCCACCTCAGCGGGGTCCAGGTGTGTTGGGTTGAGCATAATGTCACAGGTGCTCACCACAAATCAAGGCCGGACCACTGGGCTGAGGTGGGGATGTGAAAACACCAACCTAGGTCGTGAAGCTGGGTCCGGGTTGCGCAGCTCGTAGTCATGGGTTAGCCGGGTCAGGGCAGGAGAGTGTAGGATCGTAGAAGGTACTCACCATAGTAAGGATTGGAGAGCGGAGAGTTGTCGAATTCTGGAGCTGAGGTCGAGGATAGGAGAAGGCAGAGTTGTCGAATTCCGAAGCAGAGGTCCAAGGATGCCAGATATCAGGAGTCCGGTACAAGGCTGGGGGTCAAGATTCAAAGAACAAGAGAACAATTCAAGGCAGCTTGTAGCAAGCACAGCAAACACAAAATATGCTCAGCAATCAGTCCAGGGCTGACTGAAGCTATATATTAGAGGGAGCCAATTGGAGACCTTACCCAGGAGTGAGGTCAGAGGTAAGTCGAGCGCCGGTAAGAGGATGCAGGATGCAGGGCAGGTGTGCAGGCATCATTGTAATTGCGAGGGTCTGGTGTGTCGATGCGCGTGCGCGCCCACGATGCGCAACCTCGACGGGGACACGCAGCGGTGCCTGCGCTAACCAGCTGACTTGCTGGCACTCACGGAGGTCCATCACGGCGGCGTAGGCGTGTGCACGTCCCACCAGTCCAGGAGCAGTGGCGGTATGCACCCTGCGTCTGTGTATGCCTCCGACAGGAGGAGCGGGTGCGTGTGAGTCCCTGCTGCAGAGGGGAGCCATGGGAGGTAAGGGCTGCGAGCGGGCGGTCCTTACAGAGTGTCGGAAAACACGTTTTTTCAAAATCAGAAATCATACTCTGTTCAGTGTCACTTAAGTTTAGTGCCACAAGGTGAAGATGGCTTCCAGATCAGGACAGTATCTGTCCTGGAGTCAAGAGTCAATCCCATTTCATTAGTAATTCATCAGTTGCAGTTATTTCGAAATCGATGAGATTGCCTGTTTATTGTGTGCACATCTCAGCTCTTTTGTTTAGAAATGTAAATGTGCTACAATGTGTATGGCAAGGTGCTCCTCCAAGTAATTATTTCAAGTTTGGTTTTGTTTGTAGAAAAGTAGGAGTGGTTCTGGAACTATTTATTTCAATGTGTCATTTTTATGAAGGACTGACTGGCTGGAGATCTTTAATTACTGTATTGTATGCAGGACTTTAAATTGGGGATTGTAGGTTTGCCGCTCGTGAATCTGTGTGTTGGATTTCCTAGGATTCTGGGGTTGTAACCTTTCTTTATAAAGTCCCACATAAAGTAGCTAATCAACATATGTCATTTTTAAGAAAAAATAGTTGTACCTTATTGTTTAAAATAATGGTGTTTTTTTGTGTGTAGCATCTAGATTACAATCATAATTACTATGTTGCAAGACTATGCCATGCTTCTTTTGTAAAATAAATGTCTAAAGAAAGGAAACTGGTCCTAAAAGCTTGCACATTTAAAAAAAAATTGTTGCCATTAAAGTTATCACTACTTGACATTCGGTCTTTTTACTACAAAAGCAAATGTATCGTTCACCAATATTTCAATAAATATACTAAAATATTTGACTCTGGTGCGCATTCAGAGATACCGCACACCCAAATAAATTAGTCTGCTAGAGGAATTTAAAGTTTGATTCTATAAATGTTAGCTAGAAAACTTCAACTTGTAAAACAAGAAGCAAAAGATATGATAAAATATGTAGCCAAACAGATACCACTCACCTTGACCTATCCTCTGTTAAACTTAAACTAAGTTACAAGAAATTAAAGTGATTTATTGTCCAATTTCACTTGAACATCGTAAAGAACAGATTTCAATGAACTTATAGCTAGGAACACATTTTTGTTTTTTACAGATTGAGTCTATATTACCTTAGTCTGATTACCAAGAATTCAGAAAAACAATTTGCACAAATGCACTTTCAGCGTCTAAGAAAATGTCACATAAATTCTCAGCATATTGTAAGGTAATGAAACGGCTTATCCAATTGTTTTACTATATGCAAATATTCCTGTTTCCTGCAGACAGAGAGAGGGCTGCAGATTTCATTTTTATTTTACTGTTCTAAATATAGTTCTATCACCATAAGCCCACTATATACACTTTTAGCATAATTAATTCACCCCCATTATTTGAATTGATAGTTTAGCCATGGCTGGTCCAGCTATCTTTCTGTCCCTCCTGTCATGTAAGTCCCAGTAGCTACAGGCAGTGACAGGCTACCCTCTGGGGTTTACCCCCCTCTGCCCTCTGCAGACTCACTGAGTGGCCAGAGAGGTGGTGTCATTGGGTCTGTGTTGCATCCAATGCTGGTGCAGAACTTGTGCCCACCCCTTTTGCAACAGGGAGGAGGCTTTCCAAATTGTAGTTTGAGTCAGTTCCCCTCCATCGCACCTAGGGAAAGGAGGTGCGAGTCCTTGTGGCGGGAGAGGGTTAACCAGGCCAATAATAAAGGTATAATGCCTGGCTGGTTAACCCTAATCCCTGTTGGGAGTGAAGGGATTTTGTCCCCATCATATAATGTTTTCCCCTACACTATCGTTTTTGTCCCTGTTTTGCAGCTAAGCTAGCTGCAGTTACACTGAATGAATGACAATGTGCTAACTGTATTTGTGACACAAGGGGGAGCTTCTAGCGCTGAACCAAGCACTAAGTGAAGAAGCATGCCGGGGAATAAGTGGCTGCTTTGAAGCATAGGTATCACTTCCTAAGCCGTAGACCTCTAAACCGCAAAGTCAATTGGATAATTGGTTTGCGGTCTAGCTGAAGTGCCCTCTTGTCAAAAGGTATCCAGCGGTCTTGCTATCCACTTAAGCTGGATTGTTGGCGTGTGTCTGCGGTTACCGATCAAAAGCTAGCATGGATACATTGTATGCCAGCTTGTAACCCAGACCAATTATAGGTCAAACTACAAACCAAATAACAGAACCCATTCAATTAAGTGGATAACTTGCGCTAGGAAAGAGCTAGCACTCTAATTTTTGGAGTGCAGTTAGTTACACACGTACTATGAATATACATACTGCTGCGACACACTTTATTCGAGAAAATACCCAGTATGTACCTGGCAGATACCTGGAATGCGCCGCTCCTCATCTCTGACAAGCCCCGTTGCGTTTGCCTTCCCAGCCATGGTTCATGCCTGGCTGACGGGGGCCTGATCTGTTAAATGATAATGATTAGGATTTAATAGGCTGCAATGCTTCGCGTGTCCACCAGATGGCATAAATTCATGAATTGTAATGCAGTATATATATATATATATATATATATATATATATATATATATATACTGTGCAGTATTGCAGCCAGCGGGAATAAAATGCTTCAATCCCTGCCTGGAAAATAACGCAATGCACTCGGGCAGAAAACAGTCACAAACCTCAATACACCCGAGTATACCCGAATTCGTGGGACTAGCCGAGCTCGAATAAAGTGTGTCGCCAGTGTATGAATTTTATAGTTGTTACATATGCAGAACAAACATTTATAAACATACTGTATTTCAATGGTGTTTTAAATGCAAAGGCAAGAAACCATTTCTGTCGGTTCGGCAATGAATACATTAACATGCCCATATGTTATGAATGAATGAGCTGAGGGATTTTTCATGTCTGGACTTCAAAGGGCACCCTGCTACGGTGGTGCTCCAGTGTCTAAGAGAAGTCCAGAGTTGAAAAGCCTTAGAGACCCTACAGTAGGTGTTAGGGTGGCCGGTGATATTATTAAGTACCAGATACCGGTGTGAAGTATGGGCACTTCACACTTGGTATCCAAACCCCAGGCTTGCTGTTGCCAGGTAAGAGGTTGGGCCCGGTATGCTAAGTAGCTCAGGTGTGAGGTTAGCACATGCTCTGTGCAAACCGGGAAGCAACTTCTGCCCTCTTTTTAAGCTACTGGCAAGTCGGGGATAGGTGGGGAAAATTATTCCCACAAGAGGATTGGGTGTGTATGTTAGGTATAGGACCCTTAACCCTATGAAAATGCTTGCAGCCCAGTCCCAGTCAGATTTACCTGATCCATCTAAGATTCAACAAGGATCGTCCAAGATATAGCGTCAGTGGTTTTGGAGTGTGAGGGGTTAACTACAGCGTAACCAAGGATTGTACCCCTCTTTCAGAATTCGTTTCAGCTAAGGATTCCTGAATGAATCCTGTAAGGACATTACGAAATCGTTCCTTTTGGTGGAGATATAGGGCTGGCAAGTTGCGCCCTTAGCCAAGGACTGTCGCACGGCTTACATCATGTACCCACTTGCATGCGTGCAGGGGTTCCCAGAGACTTTGTTTCATTTTGTGGACATTTTATTTTGTTTCCCCATCCCAGTAAGTGTATATTGACTGTAATTGTGAAGTATTGTGTGTTTGTCTTAAAAGGAAATAAATTACAATTTATTTTACCTGCCTCGTACTACTCAGTCCAGAATCTCATTATTATTTGTTGGTAAGACCTGGTCTCCCATGACAGTCCTCCTCCACCCCTCCTGGGGAGAAGAGTGTGTGTCAGTCATCCTCCCCCCAGGGAAGAGATAGGAGCATAGGCCCCCCTGTGGCTTGGAGAGCATAAACACATAAACAACGTTGCAAAGCGTTGTAAGAGCATATATATATATATATATATATATATATATATATATTTATATATATAATATTATATTATATTATACTATATAATATTATACTATATAATATATTATTTATTATGTTATATTATAAATATAATACAGTATATACACTATATAATGTATGTGTGTGCTGCATATCTTATTGCCTGCATAAAATATTTGCTGTATTTTAGTGTTAAAATGCCTTCAGGAACGGAACCTTTCATTTAAACTGTGTTCCTATGGGAAAATGTGTTTCGCTTTACAACGTTTCACTATCCAACGCCATTTTGAGTAATGCATTGTGTCGGATAACCGAGGACTGCCTGTAGTAGCAGCAACATGTTTCCAGAGAGGGGGGGGCAGGCTCAATAGTATTAATAAAGGTTGGTTTTATTTAAATTCACCTACTGTTACATAGTTACATAGGGCCTCATGCAGTAAGCGACGAATATGTGAAATCGGCAAGCTTACCGATTAGCCATGTTATTGGCGATTTTCCCTCTCCGTATGCAGTAAGTGCCGAATACCTTCAAAATCAAGACGAAAACAAATCCGCCCACTCTCACGATGATTTGCCGATCACACACAGGTGTATCGGCGTGCGTGGCGGGGTGCTGTTACGTTCGCCAATCAAAAATCTTGCTGAATCAGGCGAAGCAAGCATGTATTGGATAGCGCGCCATATTTAAAGGCAACGTGTACTGTTAATCATTCTCTGTGTTGTTGGGAGTGAGAGAGAGAGACGCACAGAGCTGGGCGATTTAATATTTGCATATTGACTGAGAGACTTGTTGTGTATTGTGAGAGCTTTGTCCTTTGTTGTTTTGTTTACATATTTGTCTTGTTTTCTATGTGGAAGTGTTTCGTGTGATTGGCTGTACATTTGTTTTCTGTTTTTTGTGAGTGCTGTAAGTATGCCCGCAAAGCGTGGGAAGAGTGATGCTGGTGTGAGTGGTAGTGCTACTCGTGCGAGTACGCGTCAGAGTGAACGTACTGTTCAGGGGAGTGATGTTGCTAGGAGTGCGAGTGCTGTTGGTGGGAGTGGGATTGCTGTTGCTGGGAGTGGGAGTGCTGTTGGTGGGAGTGGGAGTGCTGTTGCTAGGAGTGCGAGTGCTCTTGGTGTGAGTGGGAGTGCTGCTGGTGGCTCAGTTGCTGATGGGGTGTCTGGTGGTGGCGTGCTTGCTGGTGGCCAGCTTTTGGAGTCTCTTCCATTGGAACAAGGAGAGTCCAGTCAGCAGCAGGCAAGCTCTGAGCCTAAACGTGCTAGGAAGAAACGTGTGGAGCATCCACGTAATCCTTGCTTCAATGACCAGGAAAATAGAGCTCTTGTCACTGGGATTCTGGAGCACTATGACAGTCTCTATGGACATTTAGTAGGTAAGTGTACCTTTCCATTTATTCTTCAAATACATGTGATCCTAGGTCATGTGAGTTTTGTTAATATGCAAATATGGGTCCAGAATATCTTTCTATGTTAATTATTGTGGAAACACATCTTTTTATCATGCGTTACAAGGACAACAAAACTCAGGCGTTCAATTTGCGATAACTGCATACAATATTAATGCAAGCTTGCTTACATGTCTAGGTTTAGTAGTGAATGCTCATGTGCTTCACATATTACACCTAAAACAGCATGTTTGCTATCTCTTGGTACAGCTAGCAGTGTAGGAAACTGGTGCTTCTATTATTATGAATTAACGTCATATATTTTGTTTGTATTTCAAGCGCGGACAAGTTCATCAAGCAAAAAAGAAATGTGGGACACAATAATAATTGGTGTCAATGCGTGTGGGAATCGTGTCAGGGACAAGGTGAATTGTCGCAAAAGATTTGACGATATTAGGGCAAAATTAAAAAAGAAAATACAAGACCAACGCGTGCATGCTTCTGGCACTGGAGGTGGCCCGCCACCACAACGTCTGATCTTAACTCCATTGGAGGAGCTGCTTCGGGGAAAATTACTTCCCGTCGTCGTGGAGGGTTTGGCCGGTGACAGGGACATCGGAATTTATCCCTCACAATTTCCACCAGGTGAGAAATCTTACTGTACTAGGCGTGTCGTTGCTTACAGTTATTTTACACATTTCCGCTGCTTTTTATACTGTCTTCCCAATATAAGCATACCTACATCTATATATGTATATGTCTGTTTTCTATATATATATATATATATATATATATATATATATATATATATATATATATATATATATATATCTCAAAATAGACATATATGTTGTAGTCCTACTAAAAGCAGTAACTAATATACCACGTGGCATTGCGTGGTCATTTGTATGTGAATTCCCACAATGTTTTGCTGCAGTGGAAGCAATTGATGGTGGGCGAAGATGGGGAACAACAGGGTAGCACACATGTGTAACACATGCTAATGAGAAATTATTACTAGCTACTGGTACAGAACATAAATATGTATAATATTAATGTGTATATCATTTATTTAACTCTTACAAACACGACATTACTGCCTATTCTAATCATGCATCGAATATATTGCATGCAACGGCCTACAAATATCACTTGCACTAACAAATGTCTAGTTGTTTATGAAAAGGTCCATTTTTGCTTGATGTCATATACAAACAGCATAATGAGGCACACGTAGCATATGTTATGTCATTGTGTTCATAACTTGCACACTTCAGACGACTATTTAGCTCCTCTACCATTGTGTTAAAGCAGCTGCAATGAATATGTCATCACAGCATACACGTCAACAGAGGGGGTGGGGTTCAGCACACACCCAAATTACAGGGTCATCTTACGGTCAACTTAGTTGGCACCATTTTCACCTGTTTGAAGGAATTGAAAGGTCTGGCTGATTAGGGTTTTTGGGGAAGGGAATACCGTTCTTACAACCTGACTAGCAAAACTGAAGGTAATCACACTCATTTGAAAGCTTAACTCTAGGTACTAAATCCCCCAACAAGTCATTAGTTATGAAACCGTACGTCACACATTCGTTCACTCATATCTATAGTTGAACTGATATCAACACCACATTATCACACACTGCATGTGTTGTGTTGTTGAGTGGCAGCCACATTCAGGCGTGCCACAGCTTCTATTAATGTACCACACATATCCTCTACCAAAAATGAATATTTTAGCTATATGACCACCTTCATGATAACCATTGTGAATGTTCATCTCATGATAGTTATGTACATTTTTATACAGATATGACTACACAACATATGATTTGTATGTACAAATTTAATCATTTTATCCTAACGCATTACTGCAGAAACATAGTATGTTGTATGTTACGGAACTCAAAAGTTCTAAGTACACAGGCATGTACATTGTTATTACAACTATTTATGTTAACTTTCACACACACATTTTCGGTTAAGGAACTGATGCTGTTAGTTACTCATAAATACAGAACATACAATAACTGTTTGTTCAATATTTACATATGTAAATTTACAACTGATGTTATTGTTATATATAGTTGCCCCTGGAGGACATGTGTCACCTGAGACGGAACAAGTGTCTTCACCTGGGTCATGCAGCTCAACACACCTGGAAGGTGAGTGTATGAGGTGGTGGCCATATAATATGTGCACTTCTATATGTTATGTTGTCATGTTCATTATTTGTTTTGCACATGTTCTTTAAATAGGATTACTTAGTGTCAGTGAAAATGAAGTTTTTTAAGACAACATGTATTGTGTTTGTGATGTTAAGTATCATGTAGGAGTGGTGAGTTTAGAGCAACTTTTCATTCATTCTTATTTCATACTGAGTCCAAACATTATTCGTAAGTCAAGGTAGTTTTTAATGTGACGTTATAAAACGTATGGAAACATGTTAGGTGTTACTTATCACACAGTATAATTACATAGTAAAACAGCAGAGATTAACATGCCATTTCATAATGTGTACATTTATTTTTAGCACATGATGATGATGATGATGATGATGATGATGATGATGATGATGATGATGATGCCGCCATAGACACAGAAATGCAATCAAGTGACCATGAAGAGGTTCCCATTGAAAGAGTTACACAGGCAAATCGTCCATCAAGTAACACATGCGATGCAATAGTAGCTTCTGAGGGAAAAATTGTTGAAGCTGAAAATCGTCGACATTCAGATCTGATGACAGTGCACGAAAGGATGATATCACTGCAGGAAGAAACGATATCACAATTGTCACATCTCCACAGATTCTTCATTGAAGTGCCTAAACAATTGCAAAAAATAAACACGTCAATAGAAGCATTAGTTGTTCAGCAAACCCAAGCTAATTACTTGAGAATGACTACAGTACCAAATTTCAACTTTAACACATCACAGGAAGGATCTTAACATGGTGCTAATTTTTCACCCCATGCATCTGATGTTCATTCCCCAGGTCGGGATGTTACCGGTAAAGTAGCAGAAAGTTCTGTGCATGTTCCTGACAACATCCTACCGCTGCCATCTGTAGAAATTCTGGAGCTGACACCTACAAAGGAGGCGCAAAAAACAAAAATGCACAAGCAGTTACTACTGACCAGTTTTTGGACACAAACCAAAAAACCCAAACATGAAACGGACCAACCATCAGTTGTGCACTGTGTACCAACTTGCTCACATGTGTCACTGGCCACAAGCCCTGCCCATGAACAGTCACTGGCCACAAGCCCTGCCTGTGAACAGTCACTGGCCACAAGCCCTGCCCGTGAACAGTCACTGGCCACAAGCCCTGCCCGTGAACAGTCACTGGCCACAAGCCCGGCCCGTGAACAGTCACTGGCCACAAGCCCTGCCCGTGAACAGTCACTGGCCACAAGCCCTGCCCGTGAAAAGTCACTGGCCACAAGCCCTGCCCGTGAACAGTCACTGGCCACAAGCCCTGCCTGTGAACAGTCACTGGCCACAAGCCCTGCCCATGAACATTCACTGGCCACAAGCCCTGCCCGTGAACAGTCACTGGCCACAAGCCCTGCCCGTGAACAGTCACTGGCCACAAGCTCTGCCCGTGAACAGTCACTGGCCACAAGCCCTGCCCGTGAAGTGCCACAGGCCACTCAAACTGGCTCTGTTGTGCCTAAAGTTGTAGGTAAACGAAAAAGAAAAATCCAAGAGACAACAAGCAGGCCTGTGACTCGCTCTCAAAAGGAAAAACAATAATAAATGTTATAATTAAGTAAATATGTCTTTGGCCTTGTTTTGTTGACTTCAGATTATCTAATGAATATTGTATGTATGCTGAAGACCTGTTGTTTCCAAACATTCAAGTATGTCATTGTACACGTGAAGTTTTGGAAATGTTAACAGTCCTAATGAATGGTGTTATTAATATTTATATATTAATCATCTGCTCAGTAATGGTCCACCAGGACCCAGTTGCTATGTTTAGAGAAGCTGCCATTTACTTACCTGCAAAACATTGTATTTGGGTGTGTTACTTGATGTAATCATTGCATGTTAATATTATTCACATGCAATTAAAAACACACATCTATTTAACTGCTAACATCTTTCTTGTCCGTGTACAGCAGGATGAAGTGTTAAATATTACTTACCTTCACCTTGCTTGAACATTCTAATGTTGTCCTTTAATCATTTATGAGTTCTGTTTTCAATAACATATCTGTTTAGTAATATATATGTAGTATGTATGGATATATGTACACACACACATACACATATATATATATATATATATATATATATATATATATATATATATATATATATATATATATATATATATATATATATATATATTATTTGTACTATCTAAACTGGTATACATGTATTTTCACAAAACATACACTTAATGCTTCCTTGTGAAAACACAGTATTGTAATAATACAGGCCTAATGTTTGTGAAATATACTTACTGTGAGCCTATAACTGTATGGGCCTTAAACAATTATTAATCACTTAATTCACTCATGTTTTTCACCATTTAAATAGGTTTCATACAAGGCCTACGTACTGCCATCAATATGATCTGTGTAGAACTGGATTACATAGATTTATTATTGGTTGTAACACTACAGGCATTCTAAATTAAAAAAAAGGCGTTGTTTGATGGTAAATCACAATTGCTCACAAGCCAATGCAATAGGCCATAAAACATTGTAACCCTCTATTATTTTAACCTTTAAATAAATCAGACCAATAAAAAAATCCCTTTTTACATATAAGCCCTTAAATATTGTAATATACACACACATTTAAAGGTTGGTTTTACAGACATATACATATGTATATTGTACTATATATATATGTATGTGGTTATGATATATATATATATATATATATATATATATATATATATATATATATATATATATATATATATATATATATATATATATATATATATATATATATATATATATATATATATATATCTCCATATACATACGTAGTTAAACTGTGATGCAGACAGGGAGTTAACCAGAAGGAAAAATAGACAGTGAAATGTAGGGAAAAAAAAGAGAAAAACATTTGCAGGTGTGTGTATCTCATTATATGTCTGTGTAAGCACTATTTTCATAAGGCCGACAATGTTTCTTTCCTCACCCACAATGTGTTTTAATTAAAATAGTACACTTGTTTTGAGAAAGTAGATAAAAGTAGCTTAATGTGGGTTTCACAGTGAAATGGCTATCAGAAACCACAAATGTAAACCAATTATTTTTTCAGTTTTCTCTTGGTCTTTCTAAAAAGGAGTTAAAGAAGATACTTTTCCTGACCTTGAATAGAAACACACTAAATAGATAACATTCAAAGACTTTCACATTGTGAACAGAGAACATTGAAAGTACACTCACAGTATTTCTGAAGCTGCAATGGCTGAGGATATCATTGGAAGCAGCCATCCACACAAAGGGTATAAAATGATGATAGCGGAGGTGATCGTATCAACTGCGGAACACAAAGCCAACGTGGGCCACATCTATGATTTGATTAGAACAAAGTACCCTTATTACCAAGAACCTGGGCGGGCGCGAAATTTTAAATCCTCTGTAAGATTCACTTTATCAACTAATGAATGTTTTGAACGTGTGCAGGATAACCTACATGAAAGGTATGGTTTTTGGCAGATTGCAAAGAAATTTAAAATCACCATGGAACACGGCACATATATTCTGCTAAATAGCATATTTATTCCTAATAACAATAGCAATGGATCCACTACTACTGTTCCGTGTGAATCGATACCTGCTGCAATATCTGCCCCCTCCATTCCTGAAACACACATTCTACAAGAACATAACTACTATGATTTTTTACCAAGCCTTTCTGCTGCAAACGCATTCGAATGGGTACCCGAAGAAATGAACGTACCTCCGGACCAATTGTTTGAAGAAGGCAGTGGCGATTCCTATGAGCTCCTCATGGAGGAGATGTGTGTCATACAGGATTCAGCGTTTGGGTCAACCATGGATGCAAATGCATTCGTTTTCTGGAGCGACCAGTTGCAGGCAGACGAAGTGTTACTTCTACAAGAATGGTAAATATAACAATCGTTATGCCTTGACTCAGCGTTAAAAGTCTTTTTTTTTTTCTAACCACCATTTTGACTTTAAATGCGTGGATACAGCGTAACATTGCAGACTGCATAACATGTAGCGATCACAAACACATTGTTTCCTATTACAATATAGTAGAACCAGAAAGATTAGTACACATTGCTCACAGAATAAATATACGTACTTTCCTATCCCTTTAAACATATTAGCAACATGTTACCATAACTGTAACACACACCTGTTTTTTTATCATGCAACATCTAAAAAAAAATTGGGTCGACCACGTATGACGTGGGACCCTTGTCATGTGCCAAGGCGTCCTTAAAAAGGATTACGGATGTAAGTCCCGCCCCCAAGCGACGTGCGCGTGTCAAAGCCTATTGGCTGTGTTGTTTTGTTATAGTTACGGTAACTGCACTGTGTCATGCGTGCGCGTCTGTGTTTGTGGGCGTGCACTGGGCGTTAGCCGAATGTTAATTGAGTGGGAGGAGTGTTTGCGTGCGCTTCACGCTGGCTTAACATGACGTCACACGTATTGCATTTGCGCATTGTGTTATCGGCCGTGCTTTCTGTCCACACACGTCTGTTTAAAAAGAATACAGATGTACTCGTTTAGAACGAATGTAGTTTCGCCTTCATTGTATTTGAAAGAAATATTTTATGGTTAATGGTATTTACAACATGTATTGAACGCACAACGTACGCATTGTTTTGCGCATGCGCTAACACTTAGTCGACCCAAGCGTGAAGTGCGTGCGCACAGTAAGATGTGCGCGCACATTTTTAAGTATACAGCCAACGTTAAGTTCATATACATAGTTATGCGTGCTACTAATTTAACAAACGAATACATAATGATGTATACTTGTACTTCTAACATATATGTGAGTGACGTGTGTATCTACACAATCATATAGAGATGTGTAACGCGTTGTCACGGATACATATATAGTAAGGTGCCATCTTTGACCATCATGTGTTTGCTGTATTTCAGAGATGTCGGGCAAGATACAATCGGATCAATGTATGATTTCAGAAGAGTCTAACTTTATATGAGATGATTGTGAGGAGTAGCCACCGACTACTATACTACATATGGAACTAATTTTATATTGCTTGCAGCGCTTATTAACAAACAATTAAAAATGTGATACCCTTATGCCTATATTGCATAAGCACTTAATTAACATAATGATGTTGCAAAAGAGTCCAGCTAGAAATTTTCTTGAGTGTTCTTTAATTACTACTAACATTTTATGGCATGGTGTGTTTTATATATAACAACCATTCCCACTCTGCTAACACATTTGTGTATTCTATTGTGTAATGGAACGTATGACTGTCGAAACTATGTAATAATAATAATAATAATAATAATAATAATAATAATAGCATGTTCTTGTATAGCGCTACTAGTTGTACGCAGCGCTTTACAGAGACATTTTGCAGGCTGAGGTCCCTGCCCCATGGAGCTTACAATCTATTTTTTGGCACCTGAGGCACAGGGAGATAAAGTAACTTGCCCAAGGTCACAAGGAGCCGACACCGGGAATTGAACCAGACTCCCCTGCTTCAAAATCTCAGTGCCAGTGTGTGTCTTTACTCACTGAGCCACTCCTTCTCCCAATGTAAAGGACACTTACAACCAACTAGCCATTTATTGTTAAAAATCTCTTGTTACATAGGTATGTTGATAACATGGTTTGGGACTGTAGCAAATAATGTTATTGGCAAGATGTTTTGGTCCCCGACAATGCATGATGTTATGAATATTACATCAACATCATGTAATGAAGTACGTTTATGTGTATATTTCATGTACCAAACTAAGTATAGTTTACTGTGTTCATTAAATGTTCTAAACATAAATAGTACAGTCAATATGATGATATAAGCTACCATAAGAAACCTGTTGTTATCATTTGTCGATGTTATACATGGATCATACACAAATTGATACAGACACAAACAGTTGTCTTAAAAAGTGTGCCTATGCTAATGTGCATGTGATTGACGTTTATATTTTGAGAATACTTGTTCATTATCATCATGATAATGATGAAGTGATGTCAATGACATTCCAAATATATTAACAACATTGTGATTGTGGGAAATTATTAATGCAAAATTACAGTTACATTTTTGACACAATTGTGGTTTTGATTACAATTTGACACTTGTTACATGTAGGTCACATCAACACACGTGTGACTTATACATACACATGTGACAATGTTTAATTAATGTTGACAAATAATTTATAGCATAAATAATCACCTACATTGCTAAATATAAGATGTACAACGCATTGCTGTGATTACAGGCATTCATGCATGGAGTGTTATGATCAGTCAATTGCATCCGTGATTAATGAGCTCCCGTAAGCAAAAAAATATCTACAGTTATCCCCTTCTCTCCAAACACCTCTATATTACATTAATGGAAATTATAAGGGAACATACATTAAATGTGATGAAATGGGAGTAATCATTTTATAATACAATGCACATTAAACCTCATTAGTAGCTAAATGCATGTACATGATACAGAAAGTACATGTATGTAACATTTATCGTTTACCAATATGTTGGATTTTTACTTCAAATAATTATACGAATATTGAGGTAGGCACATCTTATGACAGATGTCAGCAAATATACATACCATGATCAGTCATACTGGAGATATACCTATAATGCAATGGAACAATATATAAATTGCTAACATTGACATGCCATCTTCAGTACCGTAAGCAACACAGCAAAGTGTGTATTTGGTGTTAAATGTGCAACACCATGTATATTTTATGACATTCAAAATGTAAACCAGCCTGGTGTACAAATCATATGGATGTACATGTTACACTGCAACAATAACATTGTATGTAACCATACTGCAAGAATGAATGAGTATGGCCATACTATGTGTATTGTGTTTGCATAAGGAACAACACAAAGCTAAAATATTACTGCTTTGTTACACCAGTTGTATTCACATACACACAACTAATTTACAATGGATTATATAACCTGTGCAACAATAACATACCGGTGCCACATCCCTTTGTGCACACAGCAGAGAAAAGAAAGGTGTGCAACCCATATTCATCTGTGTCCTAACAGAAGGTTATATAAAGAAACATTATTGTTAATATAACATAAATAATCTATAAAAGTAGTACTAGGAACATATATGTTTTTACTTACAAGAAAAAAACGAATTTATGAGATTCTGGCGTGTCTGGCCACCACTGGCTGTTTGTTCATTTTCAGCAGCTACATGGGTGGGATGCTCGTCTACCAAAGGCTCAGCTATGTCTGATTGTACATTGTGTCTGAGTGCCACATTGTGCAAAATGCAACAGGCAAGAATAATATCAGACACTTTTTGAGGCTTGTATAGAAGAGCCCCACCAGTTCTGTCGAGACACCTAAATCTGGTCTTGAGTAGGCCAACTGTCCTCTCTATAACAGATCTTGTAGAAATATGGGCTGCATTGTACCTCTCCTCTGCTTCAGTTTGAGGGTTTAGCACCGGAGTCAAGAGCCACGGCCTAATTCCGTATCCTGAGTCACCTATAATCAATGGAGCACACATAAGCTTACATTAGTGATAAGATTCTACAATGAAAACATTCCTAAAGAAAAATGTGTTTTGTGTTACAACATCCAAATCTGTACTCACCCAGCAGCCAACCATGTTCAAAATGTCCCTCTTCGAACGCATGGAAGACTGAAGAGTTCCTCAGGATAGAGGAATCGTGACTGGAACCAGGGAATTTGAGTACCACATGCATTATCCTCATCGTGGCATCACATACCACCTGTACATTCAGTGAATGGTAGTGCTTACGATTACGGTAAACATGCTCACTCTGACTAGGTGCAATCAAAGCAACATGTGTGCAATCGATTGCACCCAGCACACATGGTATCCCTGCTATATTATAAAAGCCATTCCTGACTTCCAGCCACTCTGTCGCCTCTGTAGGAAAATGAATATAATTCTTAGCGCGTCTATTGAGTGCATAGAGAAACTGGGTAAAGGCCCGCGAGAATGTAGATTGCGAGACCCCGCCCACTATGCCCACAGTTGTCTGGAATGACGCGGAAGCAAGATAATGTAATGAGCACAGCATTTTAACAAGCCCAGGGACTGCACGACCTCTGGCTGTCAAAAAATCTAAATCTCCCCTTATCTCTTCATAAAGAGATAAGATTGCTGCTGAACTCAAACGATAGCGACTGACTATCTCCTCCTCACTCATCCCATCTAACAGGGTTCTCTCCCTGTACACACGCGGACGAGGCACAACTTGTCTCCTCTGTCTTCTCCTCTGATCTCCTGTCCCTCTACCTGTCCCTCGGCCTGTCCCTCTCCCTGTCCCTGTCGTATCCGCGTGCCTGTCCCTGTCACTGTCCCTCCCTTGCCCTATGTCATTCTCTTCATCAGCAAGCATGTCATGAAAAAGAATGTTCCTCCGTCTCCTAAACAATCGCAACATTTTGAAATGAGTAGCTGTGAATGAGCAGGTAATGGGCGTCCTTTAAATAGGTATGTGATGATGTCAGGTGACATAGTAAAAAGCAAGGTGTTACATTAACATATTAAAGTACTTGGCTCACAATCTGTCTCCATTTGATCAACATTAATACTAGGAAACAAAAGCACCCTTTTTGACAGCACTCTTTGTATGTGATAGTGTAAAGATGAATGATTTAAAATGTAATCTTTTAATTCAACCGATTAAAATAATTGTCAAAACATTAGAACCAAAAATCCAACTGACATTGGTGACAATGTTACCTGTTTTATTTACACAGGCTTTTTAAACTTTCTTATTGCTGCACTAGGAGGTTCACTCTCATACATGAGTTTCTTCTGTGCCATTAGTCAGTCTGGTTAGATTTTGATCAACCACCTAGTTTGCAGTTGAAGGACTAATTAATGTTGTCTGTTTTTTGTGTTTTGTCACCAATGTCAGTTGGATTTTTGGTTCTAATGTTTTGACAATTATTTTAATCGGTTGAATTAAAAGATTACATTTTAAATCATTCATCTTTACACTATCACATACAACGAGTGCTGTCAAAAAGGGTGCTTTTGTTTCCTAGTATTAATGTTCTTCTCTCTCTCCCCTTATTGCACCGTTGTATACATCACATATATATTTGAGGCAGATGCGAGGGTTCCCTTTCTCTTCCCCCTTCCCTAGAATATCCATTTGATCAAAGAATTATTTGTTCTGTGTATTCAGCAGGCAATCATGATATTTGACAATGATGTAACGTGAAGCTTTGTACAAACATTGTTTGAAAATTATTAGTGTAATGTGCAATGCATGTAACACTTCTGAACGCAACAGTCAGTCATGTAATTAGACAAAAAGCCTGAGATTGACGTGGAAAATGTTTGCTGCAACATGTGTAATTAGCCATGTTATTGTCACATGTTCACAACAATGAATTCTCGTGTGCATATGCATACATTTATGTAATGAGGATAGTTGCTATAGAATCAGTTTGAAATGTGTCACAATGATTAATTACTGTACATGTGTGTAAAAGTTAGGTTGAAGTGCTTGTAATGCAACGGTTACAATGTGAATATGCAATGTGATTGAGTGTCCAATAAGTGACGTCATGAAAAAAGGGATGACCCAAAGTACATGTAAACATGAGAAGAAAGATGTACATGAACGTTTAAAGATGCGTTACACATAACAAGCATTGTGTAATGTAAAGCAACATGAATATACGGTGGATGTGTTAGATGTGTGACATGTGTAACATCATATAAAGAATTGTCGCTCAGTTCAGTAAAATGTGTGATATGATGTGAGGTTCTCCTTTAAGAGTTGAGTATAGGATTTTCCCTTGACACATCATCACATGATGAGTAATGTGACACGCAAATGATGAAAACATATAAAAGTACAATGTAAATCAAATAATACACGTCAGGTGTGACACAATGCAGTGAATGCCCCCCACACTGTAATGCTAATCACATTTGTATTGTGAGCAATGGAACGTAAACAGTACTATAATGTTATACGTCCCCGCTCCATTGACTCCATTGATGTACAGATGATTTTTTTTTTCTAAGTGCCGTTCCGGCAGCCTTAGCGATCGTTCTCCCCTCCAACTTGCCAACTTTAGTTGGCGGGAGAAATTGCCCATAACATCTCAATTTCTTTGTGCCGATCAGCCTCGATAAGCTGATTTTGCTACTTGAATACAGCCGATTTAAAAAAGTGGCGATAAGTGCCGAAAACAAGCTTATCGGCAGCAGACTGGCCATAACAAAATTATCGGCTACGAAACCTGCCGAAATCAAGCACATATCGGCGCTTACTGAATCTCAAACCCAATTTTGCCTATAAAATGGCGAAAAAACCCTTATCAACGCTTACTGCATAGAGCCCATAGTTACATAGTAGATGAGGTTGAAAAAAGACGTATGTCCATCAAGTTCAACCTATGCTAAATTTAGACAAACAATACTTTATCCTATATCTATACTTTCTTATTGACCAAGAGGAAGGCAAACAAAAAACCCCAGAGTCATATCATCCAATGATATCTCATAAACTCATAAGGGGAAAAAAATAGTTCCTTCCTGACTCCAAGAATTGGCAATCGGATTTATCCCTGGATCAACATCCTTCCTATACCTTTCCTATCTAAAAAGATGTCCTATTTTTTGAACAAATCTATTGTATCTGCCATCACAGTCTCCATGTGTAATGAATTCCACATTTTAACTGCCCTTACTGTAAAGAACCCTGTCCTTTCCTCCAACCTTAAGGGATGGCCCTGTGTCCTTTGTACTGCCCGTGGGATGAATAGTTCTTTTGAAAGCTCCTTGTATTTTTGCCGAATATATATGTATATAGTTATCATATCCCCTCTAAGACGACTCTTTTCTAATGTAAATAAATCTAATTTAGCTAGCCTCTCCTGATGTTAGATTGTCCATCCCCTTTATTAATTTGGAGGCTCTTCTCTGCACTCTCTCTAGATCCATACTGTCTTGT
The DNA here is from genome assembly GCF_040206685.1 of Ascaphus truei. Taxonomy (NCBI): domain Eukaryota; kingdom Metazoa; phylum Chordata; class Amphibia; order Anura; family Ascaphidae; genus Ascaphus; species Ascaphus truei. The sequence continues at coordinate 427,510,340 of NC_134483.1, forward strand.
CTTAGGATTGGTGCCCAAAATTGTACTCCACATTCAAGGTGTGGTCTTACTAATTCTTTGTAAAGGGTCATAATTATGTTTACTTCCCTTCCATCCATTGCCCGTTTGATGCAAGATACGATCTTGTTCGCCTTTGCAGCTACTGCATGACTTTGCACTATTGCTAAGCCTGCTGTCTACAAGCACTCCTAAATTCTTCTCCATCAAGAATTCCCCCAATTTATCCCCATTTAATGTGTAATTCGCCTTTTTATTCTTGCATCCCAAATGCATAACCTTACATTTATCTGTATTAAACCTCATCTGCCATTTACCTGCCCACGTTTCCAGTCTCTCCAAGTCCTTCTGAAGAGAAATTACATCCTGCACTGATTATATTACCTTACACAATTTAGTATCATCATCAAAGATGGAGACTTTGCTCTCGATCCCAACCTCAAGGTCATTAATAAGCAAGGTAAAAAGCAGGGGTCCCAGTACCGATCCCTGAAGTACTCCACTCATGACTTTAGCCAAACCTGAAAAAGTTCCATTTATTACAACACTCTGTTGTCTGTCCTTTAACCAGTTTTCAATCCAGGTGCATATATTATTACTGAGTCCAATGTTCTTTATTTTGTACACCAACCTCTTGTGTGAAACCATATCAAAAGCGTTTGCAAAATCTAAGTAGGCCACATCAACTGCATTACCCTGGTCTAAATTCCTACTTACCTCCTCAAAGAAACAAATAAGGTTAGTTTGGCATGATCTATCCTTCATAAATCCATGCTGACTATTACTAATAATTTTGTTTTCCATTAGGTATTCCTGAATATGATCCCGTATTAAACCTTCAAGTACTTTCCCCACTATTGAAGTCAGGCTTTCGGGTCTGTAATTTCCTGCTTGTGATCTAGCTCCCTTTTTAAATATAGGCGCCACATCTGCTTTATGCCAATCTTGTGGTACTGAGCCTGTGGAAATGGAGTCCTTGAATATTAAATATAATGGTTTGGCTATTACTGAGCTTAACTCCTTGAGAACTCTTGGATGTATGCCATCGAGGCCAGGTGCCTTATTTACTTTAATTTTTTCAAGTCGCTTATGAACTTTTTCCTCAGTTAACCAATTGTTCATTAATATGGAGGTTGTGGCTTCCTCTTGCGGCACTACTTTTGAACTTAATTGTTCCCTGGTAAACACAGAGGCAAAGAATTTGTTAATACCTCTGCTTTTTCCTTATCTCCAATAATCTGCCTACCCATCTCACACTGAAAGGGTCCTATATTTTATTTTCTCATTTTTTTGTTATTAAGGTACTTAAAGAACATTTTAGGGTTGACCTTACTTTCTATTGCAATCCTTTTTTCATTATCCAATTTTGTTAATTTGATTGCCCTTTTGTAATTTTTGTTACATTCCTTATAATTCTGATACGATGTCTCCGTCCCTTCTGACTTAAAGAATCTAAACGCCTTCCTCTTCTTGTCCATTTCATCCCCTACCTGTTTATTAAGCCACATTGGTTTTGACATATTTATTTTATACTTATTACCCATGGGTAAACACTGATAAGTGTGCTTTTCTAACAATGTTTTAAAGATTGCCCATTTATCTTCTAAATTTTTCCCTGCAAAAACATCATCCCAGTGTAGCACAGAAGCATAAGTATTAGTAGTCTCCCCTTCCCATACCTCATGGAATAGGTCCAGAGGTCCCTGTACCCTGCGACCATATAGCAGCTCAAAGGGAGAGAACCCGGTAGATTCTTGCGGTACTTCTCAGTAGGCAAACAGCAAGTGTTAAACAGAAAGTGAATCCCTCCTTGCTAGGAGATTATTTACCTAGAAGAGGAGGGGCTGGCCTGCCACAAACTGCTCAATAAGCAGTTTCAGGTGATTGGCTAAATATATTCAATTACACTATAGTAGTGTTGCCCTCTAGGAGCGTGCTCCTAAAGATTAAAATCGGCCCAACAAATAATGTAAAACAAATATATACTCACCGCGCTTCTCTATGTAAAGAGCGTGCAGCTAGTGAAGGAAATGGCCATACAAATGTGCAAAACAAAAAGTGAATCCCTGCGCTTCTCCCTTTGGGATAGCAATCAATGGGGATTATAAATATATGTATATAAGCATATGCTTGATATTTTAACCCTGTCTGGGCTTATTTCACATAACACTAGTATGCATTTAGCATAGGGACCTGCTATAGAGACTTACCTTGATGTGGTTAGCAGGCTTGGCATTATTTGATCAAAGGATGTATACCAAAAGTCTCCTTTTATCTTATAGGTATTTACACCATACATATATTTATATTCCCCATTGATTGCTATCCCAAAGGGAGAGCGCAGGGATTCACTTTCTGTTTTGCACATTTGTATGGCCATTTCCTTCACTAGCTGCATGCTCTTTACATAGAGAAGTGCAGTGATTATATATTTGTTAAACAGCAAGTGCTGTAGGTGAATCTCCCAGTCCTTTTCTTCAGCCTCTATAAAACCTTGCAGCATCTGTTCAGGATACCGTTGAACCTCTCACATAATCCATTTGTCTGGGGTTATAAGAGGTCGTGTGCTGGTGCTTCACCCCGCACGCGTCCCAGAGACACTATAACAATTCACTCATGAATTGTGACCCTTGATCGGTTAGAATCTCACTAGGGATACCTACTCTAGTAAAAATCACTAACAATGCTTTTGCTACTGCCCTAGCATCAATGGTGGAAAGCGCTACAGCCTCAGGGTACCGGGTAGCAAAATCCACCACCGTGAGTATGTAATGCTTGCCCGACCAAATGGGGATCATGAGAGGACCCACTATATCCATAGCTACCTCTGGAATGGTTCACCAATTACCGGTAACGGGTTCAGGTAACGGGTTCAGGGGTGCCCTCACCCAATCACCCGCCTTACCTACTTGCTGGCAGTCATCACAGGAGTGGCAGAAATCTGCCACTGCCCCTGATGCCCTCGGCGAGTAGTAATGCTGCAACAGCCGGGCTCTCGTCCGAGTGACCCCCTGATGCCTAGCTAGTTGAATTGAGTGGGCTACCTGTAACAACTGGTGCCTATACTCCCTGGGTACCACAAAATGTCTCCTACCAGTCCAGACTCCAACTAGACCCATAGCCATCTGGTCTCTATATAAGAGCCCGCGGTGCCATGAGAACCGTTCTGAGTTAGACTCGGACGCCTGGAGCCTCATGCTCTCCAAGCTTGAATCAGACTTCACCGTATCATTAAACTGTGTCCCTAATTCTGGCCACCCCTCCTTAGGCCGCGTTTATAGTGCCGGCGACGGTGACGCGACGTCGCCTGAAAACAAATACATTGCCACCGCCGCTTGCGCTTACAGTGCGCGCGACGGCGACAAAGCGAATTGCTGGAATCCCGCGACCCAGCTGACCAGCGAAACATAACTTTTGCCGGTGGCGACGGGTGACGTCACCCGCCGTGTCGCCGTTGCCATCGACGGCACTGTAGGCACGGCCTTAGTCTCTAAGTTAGGGAAACAGGGAACAGGTGAAGGTAAGTTAGTGCACTGTCGCGACCAAGTCTGGCATACCTGCCTCTTCTCCTCAGAGACCCCTGGAACTGTTGGTCCCATATGCAGGGGGATGGTTGAAACTTCAGGTGCAACTTCTGATGACTGACTCCTGGTAATCACTGCAACAGGAGCCAGCTCTGCTGTAAAAATGTATGTTACATGACCCAAGTCATTGCCAAGGAGGACCTCAGCATCTAACCCAGGCAATACCCCCACCTCCCACATGATATTTACGGCACGCCAATCAAGAATACCAGGGCAACCTGGAGGGACTTCGGTCCTCCATCTGGCATGATCACTTGCATCCCTCTGCCCGGGAGCAAATCCACTGACTGGATCATATCAGGATGCACCAGGGTAACAGTGGCACCGGAGTCCAGCAAGCCAGCTGTTTGGCGAGCTCCGATGGTCGTAGGTGCATCTGCCGGACATCGTTGGACTGCATACCGACTGGTGAAATGTGATGTCCCTATGTATCAGCTGCTGGCTTCTCTGTGACAAGTGCAGATCTCTCCATGGATGTTCCCTGCGGGGCTGGTCCGACGGAAGTACTTGTTTTCTCTGTGTGAGCCTGTCACACACGGGTGATCGGCTTCGTAACTGGAGAGCGTTGCCCCTTATGGGTTCTACCGGACCTCGGATGGTCCAGACAGTCTGGCTTAATGGGCCCAGTCCTGTTGCACTGATAGCACCTCCTTTCGTGTCGAAACTCTGTAGCTTTGGGTGCGCTGTCCGCTGCAGCAGGTTTACTCTTTGTTACGCCGGTGCTGCCCGCAGACCAGACCCGTCCCCTGTGCTGAAGGGGGAGGTAGGAATACATGCATCCGCAGCAAAGGGAGCATGTCCAGAGTGTGGTATTAAGCGTTGCCTGGCCAGATGTAAGTAACGTAGACAATACTTGCCGGTACCGGGTATAGGAGTAGAATAATGATTGCCTTGCCAAGGTCAGGGAGCGGAGAGATGAGGAAGGTTGAAGTCCAAGCCGTGATCGTGGGATGCAAGAGTATACGTAGTCCATGGAGAGCCGAAGTCAAGAGCCAAAGGGGGTAGTCGTACGAACCTTGTCAAAACCTGTAGTAACCGAGAGTACACCAAACACTTCCAAACAGAGACTATGTCGAGCGATGAGTGAGGGCTCAGACATGCTAGATAAGGCTGAGCTGACCAATCAGGGATGGAGGCGGGTCAGGAGGACTGCAGGAAGCCTCTCTGGATAGGTGTGGCTGATACAACCAAGGTGAGCACTGGTAGCACTCTGATTACACCCGTGCGGTGTACGGGGGCGGAGCCTCACAGCAAGAGTGGAGGTAGAAGAGTCTATGCTGGGCATGCGCTCTATAAGCTGCGTGTGCATGCGACCAGCATTGGAGGAGGATACATGTGTGCGCGCGGGACGTAGGACCCGCGCCTGCCACTGAGAAGGAGGAGGAGCGGTGGGGCCACCGGGAGGAGGGGCCCTGCGGTGACGGAGGAGCTGATAGCCTGTGGAGGCAGGTAAGTGGAGGTTGTGCTGCGCGCCCTGAGTCTCCCTGAGGGTAGTTTGTGTGTTGCGTGGACGGCGCTGAGAAATCAGATTCCTAACAGTACCCCCCTCTTCAGGAACGGCCTCTGGACGGTCCTCCAAAGGTTTCTCCAGAAACCTCCTTCTGAAGGCTCTAAGAAGAGCCGGGGCGTGAATGTCCTTTAAAGGAACCCAAGACCTCTCCTCGGGTCCAAAACCTTTCCATTGTACCAGGAACTGGAGTTGACCCCTGGACATGCGGGAATTCAATAGAGATTGAACCTCATTCTCTTTGTTATTTTGGATGGTAACTGGATCCGGCTTGCAAGTCTGGTCCGGGAAGAAATGACTGGAGACAAAAGGTTTTAAGAGAGAAACATGAAAAACTTTGGGAATCTTCATACTGTTTGGTAGCTGGAGGCAAAATGCCACAGGATTGATCTGTTCTAAAATAGGAAAAGGACCCAAGAATTTAGGTGCCAATTTTGGGGATGGTAACTTTTAAGTGGATATTTTTAGAGAAGAGCCATACCAAATCCCCTGGCCTGTACCTGGGTGCAGGACAAAGGGGTCGATCGGCCTGAAGTTTAGATCTGCGGCAGGATTCAAGAAGGGTAGTCTGAAATCTGGACCATGCTGCTTGGAGAGAAGAAATGCATTCGTCTACGGCCGGTACCCGAAAAGGAATGTTGGAGATGGACAAGCAGGGAGGGTGAAACCCATAATTTATTTTTTTAAAAAGGGCGACTCATGGGTGGCTTCATTCTTGGCAGAATAAACAGCATTGTCCGCCCAAGGAAGGAGTTGAGCCCAATCATCCTGGGAATCAGAAATAAAGCATCTTAGGTACTTTTCAAGGGACTGGTTGATTCTCTCTGTCTGTCCATTGGACTGTGGATGATAAGCAGAGGAGAAGCAGGAAGAGATGTCCAATAAGTTGGTGAAAGCTCTCCAAAACTTGGACACAAACTGGTACCCTCTGTCAGAAACAATGGAGGAAGGAATCCCATGAATCCGAAAATTTTGATCCGTAAAGATATCAGAAAGGGCGGGAGAGGTGGGTGGTTCTTTCAGTGGAATAAAATGGGCCATCTTAGAGAATCTATCCATGACCACCAGGATTGTGTTCATTCCTCTGGATTTGGACAACTCCACGATGAAATCCATCGAAATATGGGACCAGGGACGGTCGGGGACTGGTAGAGGTAACAGGAAAACCTTGGGGTTTTTGATGGGATGTCTTGTTCTGTGCGCAGGAAGGGCAAGCGCGGGTAAATTCCAAAATATCTTGGGACATTTTAGGCCACCAAAAGTTGTGATGAATAAGGTCAATAGTCTTTTTAAGACCTAGATGACCTGCGGATTTAGAAGAGTGGCCTCAACTCAGGACTTCAGGAACAAATTTGGTGGGTACGAAGAGTTTGTTGTCAGGAACTGCCAAGTGCTTAGGAATGCATCTCTGAGAATGCATAATCTTATCAAGGTTCTTGAAGGTAGATGTGGCGAGAATCCTCTCCCGTGGAAGGATGGTCTCCAAGGACTCCTCTGGTCTCTCCTCAGAGGAGGCGTCGACTTCCAACATGAAGGGGAGATTGATGTTAGGATGATGGAGGATAGGGGCAGATACAAAAGCTTCCTTGAGTACCTGGAAGGCGGACAGAGCCTCGGGTGACCAAGCAGCTGGATCTGCCCCTTTCTTCGTAAGAGCTTTGAGGGGTGCCATAATGGTAGAAAAATTACATATAAATTTATGATAGTAATTCGCGAATCCCAAAAAGCGTTGTATGGCCTTGAGGGTATTAGGTCTTGACCATTCAGTCACTGCCTGAAGTTTACCAGAATCCATCATAAAACCCTAGTCAGAAATTATGTAGCCCAGGAATTGAGTAGAGGTCTGATGAAAGGTGCACTTCTCCAGCTTGGCGTACAAATGGTGTTCACAGAGACGAGAGAGAACGTAGGAAGTGTGACAAATATGATCCTGGAGATCCTTGGAAAAAAAACAGTATGTCATCCAAGTAAACTATTACAAAAATGTTGAGTACCTTACGAAAAACGTCGTTAATGAAGTCCTGGAAGACTGCTGGAGAATTACATAGGCCGAAGGGCATTACAAGGTACTTGTAGTGGCCGCTACGTGTGTTGAAAGCCGTCTTCCATTCGTCCCCCTGTCTGATGCGCACCAGATTATAGGCCCCACGTAGATCCAACTTGGAAAATATCTTAACCCCCTGTAATTTATCGAACAGTTCGGTAATAAGGAGAAGGAGGTAACAATTCTTTTTTGTTTCGTTTCAATCTTTTTTATTGTTTTCACAACACAGTAACATCATTTTAGGAATTGATCTTCGCATCACCAGGTATATGTTCAGTGAAACATTTGTAGAATTTTTAACATAATAAAAATCATGATAGTTCTAATACAGAGCGTGTACTATAGCGGCTTTGTGAACAAATCCTGTGGGGCGTGCTTATAGTACCTATAAAATAGGTAGAGTTAAAGAAGAGGTAACGATAGAAGGAAGAGGAGGACCTAAGGGGGAGGGGAAGTGGAAGTAACCTAATTACCCGATACTTAAGGTTTTTAGAAGGGATTCTCTTGATATCGTTCCTTGGGTTGTCTAAACTTCGGTCAACTATGTGTTATCTTATTTCTTTCTCTGGGATAGGGTATTTTACTCAAGGGACCAGAGTTCCCATTACTTGTCGAACTTGTCAAGGGAATGGTTTAATTGGGCTGATAGCTTTTCCATTAGTTTAACGTTGTTAACTCTTATGATTACAGTACGTCTCGATGAGGGGTTTATATTTTTCCACGCGGCTGCTATAGTGCATCGAGCCGCTGTGAGGATAAATGATATAAGTTTGCTTATTGGAGTTTGTAATTCCTCTATTGGTTTTGCTAATAGGAATGTCAGCGGGTCTATAGGTATCCTCAGATCTGTGCTTTCGAATATCAGATCTTGAATCATGGTCCAAAATTTCTGTATTCGTGGGCAGTCCCACCAGATGTGAACCATATCCCCTCTCATACCACATTCTTTCCAGCAGAGATCTGGTGTTCCTGGGAAGATCTGGCTCAATCTACTCGGGATTAAGTAACATTGAAATAAAATTTTATATATATTTTCTTTCGTTACTGTACAAATTGATGTTTTAGATGCAGATTCCCAGATATCCCTCCAGTCATCATTATCTATTTCTATATTTAGGTCTTCAGACCATTTCCGCATGTAATTGTGGGGTTGGGACGTTGCGTGAGATGCTATCCCCATGTATATTTCCGAGATTAAACCACCTCTATAGAGACCCTCCATACATAGTTTTTCAAAGTTCGACAGGGTGTTAAATTTGCAATTCTGTTTAAACTTTTGGAGAAAGTGTCGGATCTGTAAGTAGCTAAAGATTGGTAGGTTCTGTCTGTTGGGTTTTTGTTTTAACTCCTGGTATGAGAGAATCTCTCCTCCTTTGATAAAATCTTTTGCAGCTAGCATGTCCATACTCCTGAGTTGTTCCACATATTTAGGGGAACACCCCGGTGGGAATTTAGGATTATGGACAATCGGAACCAGGCTGGATGGGTGGGTGGAAATGGAATATCTTTTTTTGCTTTTGGACCAAATGTCCCATGTGCACCTCATCGCCCGAAGCTTAAATCTTCCCATGGGGCTCTCCCCCTCCCCGGAGCTCCAAAGTTCCGCCGCTAGAGTGGAAGGGCCCACATAGGCAGACTCGATCCCCAGCCAGCCACAAGTTGCTGGATCATAGTTCCACATGACTGCTTGTTTTAGGTGGGCTGCATGATAGTATTTGATAATATCAGGCACCCCCATGCCCCCCCCTGATCTCAGCGCTAGCATTACCGATCTTGCAACCCGCGGTCTTTTGTTCTTCCAAATAAATTGAAAGATTCTGTTTTGGATATTTTTGAGATCCCTGATCGGGACTATTATGGGAAGGGTTTGGAAAAAGTACAACAGCCTAGGCAAAATATTCATTTTTACCGCAGTTATCCTTCCAATCCATGATATTTGATAGTCGTTCCAGGACTGAAGATCTTTTTTAATTTTTTCAAATAGGGGTGGTTAGTTATATTGGTATAATAAATTGTATGTGTTTGTTATGTTGATTCCTAGATGTTTAATGTGTATTCGGGACCATTTATATTTAAAGTTTGCTTGTAGAAGCTTGACCTCCTGGGTGGGGAGCGTTAAATTTAGTGCTTCGGATTTGTCATTGTTGATTTTGTAACCTGAGGCCTGTCCAAATTGGTCTAGTTGGGATTGCAAATTTGGCAGAGATATCAATGGGTTGGATAGTGATAATATAATATCGTCTGCGAATAGTGAGATCTTATCGTTTGTTTCGGCTATCTGGATACCCTGGATATTTATATAATCTCTGATTATTGCCGCCAGGGGTTCAATCGATAATGCGAAGAGGAGGGGGGACAACGGGCATCCCTGTCTAGTTCCGTTTTTAATTTTGATGGGGTCTGAGTCTCCTCCTGGGAGTTTGACATAGGCAGTGGGCATCCTGTAGAGGGCTCTAACGCCCTCCAGGTATGGCCCCGAGAAACCAAATTTTAGCATTGTCTGATCTAAAAATGCCCACTTAATTCTATCAAACGCTTTTTCAGCATCAAGACTTAATAGAATTGTCTTTGATCCGGTCAGGTGCACATGGTCCACAATATCCATGACCTTGCGGGTGTTGTCTGAAACTTGTCTGCCCGAGACAAAGCCCACTTGGTCCGAATGTATAAGTTTAGGGAGTATTGGGGTTAATCTACAGTATTCGCCAAGATTTTGCTGAATATTTTCAGATCTGAGTTTAACAGAGAAATAGGTCTATAACTCCCACATTGAAGAGGATCTCTGCCCTCTTTATGGATAATCGCTAAATTGGCCATTGAGATTGACGGCGGGATTTCCACACCCTCCAGGAAAGTGTTAAACATCGCGAGAATATACGGTGACAGCACCGCTCTGAACTTTTTGTAATACAGGTTGGAAAAGCCGTCTGGGCCTGGTGTTTTATTACTCTTAACTTGGCTTATTACTTCTGCAAGTTCTTCCTGAAAGATTCTTTTGTTTAGTATCTGCGTATCTGGCTCTGATAGCTTTGGAAGATTGCATTTTTTAAGATATTTGGATATTGCCTTAGACCCTGTATGTCCACCCCGGCTAGCTTCTAGATTATATAATTTGGTATAAAAATTTGAGAATTCTTTTGCTATTTCTTTGTCTTTATATGTTGTCGCTCCTGTTTTAGTGTGGATTGCTGGGATTTGAGATTTAACTCTCAGACCTCTTAGTTTGTTAGCAAGGAGCCTGTCTGCTTTATTACCCTTATCGTAGAACCGTTGGTTTGTCCATCTTAGCGCTCTCTCCACCTCATATGTTTGTATTTTTTTGAGTTCTAATCAAGCTCTTTCTACTAATTTGTATAATTTTTTTGAGGGGTTCTTTTTGTGTTTTTGTTCGATGTAGGTCAGATTATCCGCTGCCTCTTTGTATTGTTTTAGTTTCTCTTTTTTTTTTATATGCTGCGATAGAGATGAGGTCCCCTCTAATTGAGGCTTTGTGTGCCTCCCACACCATTGCCGGGGAGGACACTGAGCCTTTATTTAACTGAAAATATTCTATGAGTTTTTGTTTAATTACACTCTCTGTCTCTTGCGAATTTAACAGGGAGTCATTTAATTTCCAGGGATATCTACTATTTTTGTTAAAAGGCAGAGAAAGCGCTAATTCGATAGGGGCATGGTTCGACCACGATATAGATCCTATGTTAGACTGAGCGGATGCCTGGAGAATATTTTTAGTACCTATGAAATAGTCAATCCTCGAGTAAGACTGATGGGGGGCTGAGAAAAACGTATAGTCCCGCTGACCTGGGTGCTGGGCTCTCCAAATGTCACTAGCGAGAAGCTTTGCAATAATTCTTTGAACTCCTTCGCTTTATTAAGGGTTGTTCTGGAGTGTTCAGCTCCCGTGGGTTCTGATTTATCTAATTCCGGGGTACTTGCCATATTGAAGTCAGTCTCCGGCTACTATCAGTGATGAGAGGGATATCGGGTCTAGGGATTCTAGGACCTCTTTCAAAAACTCAGGTTGATGGTCGTTAGGGGCATATATATTACAGAAGGTAACTGGAGATCCTGATAGGGAGCCTTGAACAACCAGGAATCTGCCACCCGGGTCTCTGACAATTTTTTCCATTATAAAAAGTGTATTGTTTTTGAGTAGAATTGCTACTCCTCTTTTTTTCACAGAGTAGGAAGCATAGTAAGTGGTCCGCGTAGATGCGAGTCAAGGGTGACATCCCCGACTCCCTGTGAATTTATAATGCAAGTAAAATCGTAGTGTTTTTTTTTAATTTTTTTTTTATTTTTTTTAATTATTTTAACCTTTGTATTAGTTTGTGAGGCGGGAAGGTAGGATATTCTTCAGTCCTCCCTTTCCAAACCAGCGAGGTTGGGGAGGGGGTAGGAACAGGGGGGGGCGATAGGTTGGATGCGGAGCAATGGGGCGTAGTAGGGGGGGAGGGCAAAAATGTGGAGGTGGGGAGAAGGGGCAGGTAGGGAGGGACATGAGGGGGGCGGGTAGAGAGGGACGTGAGGGGGGCGGGTAAGGAGCGACGTGAGGGGGGCGGGAAGGGAGGGACGTGAGGGAGGCGGGTATGGCTGGGGAGGTGGAGGGCCCCCTGGGAGAGAGACAGAGGGGTGATTATACCATTCTTAGAGCACACATAGTGTACCTTAAAGATAGGAGGTATCATACATTTTGCTCTTATTAATACTTTTAAATGCCTTAGTACTCCGTTGGGAAATGGCGGGGGGAGGGGATGGGTAGTATGGGGGGGGGAGGTGTGGGGGCCGCCCTGGGATGGAGGCCGCAAGGTACTTATGAGATTCCTAGAGCACAAGTAATATACCTTCCCAGAGCACATATAATATACCTTGTGTATGGAAGTAGCATATATTTTGTTCTTATTAATACCTTTATATACATTCGGGAGGGGGGAGGGGAAGAAGGGGGAGGGGAAACTCATTTTCCTTTATGTCTACTTTCAACAGGTGCTTTTGAAACTTTAGCAACATCAGCAGTAAGAATGATATACAAACAGATAGTCTACTTCAATTTTTAATAGTCTACTTCTATGTATTAATAGATACTGCACCGACACACTTTATTCGAGCAAATACCCGGTATGTACCTGGCAGATACCTGGAATGCGCCGCTCCTCACCTCTGACAAGCCCCGTTGCATTTGCCTTCCCAGCCTGGGTTCATGCCTGGCTGATGGGCGGCTGATCTGTTAAATGATAATGATTAGGATTTAATAGGCTGCAATGCTTCGCGTGTCTACCAGATGGCATAAATTCATGAATTGTAATGCAGTATATATATATATACTGTGCAGTATTGCAGCCAGCTGGAATAAAATGCTTCAATCCCTGCCTGGAAAATAACTCAATGCACTCGGGCAGAAAACAGTCACAAACCTCAATACACCCGGGTATACCCGAATTCGTGGGACTAGCCGAGCTCGAATAAAGTGTGTCGCCAGTGTATACTGCCCTATAATCTCTTTTTGTGTTTTCTCTCTTCCCTGTCACATTTGCGCTTAGGTCACTCTTCTACATATATATATATATATATATATATATATATATATATATATATATATATATATACACACCACAAAAGGTCACATAAACACACATAATACAACCTTTTTGGATGAACAATTTATACATTTATACGGCCAGAAAGAGTGGATTTACCCTCTGGTGAGCAACTATTGGCCCAAGCAGCACACATGTTTTTTTTTTAAATTTCCCTGTTCCCGCGCTTTAAAAAAAAAAAAAAATACAGCGCAATTCTAAACATTTTGTTCCTGTGGAAGATGTTATTCACACCACTATTAAGAGCCAATATTACAAAATGAGGTACATACCCTGGTTAACACCTAACCCTACACACTGCAGCCAATTTAGGTCTGCGGCTCCACAATCGCCGCCTAAAGGATCTGTAGAAGAGTGACCTAAGCGCAAATGTGACAGGGAAGAGAGAAAACACAAAAAGAGATCATAGGGCAGTGTATCTATTAATACATAGACTATAAAATGGTAAGATATGTGCTTACACAGATGGGATAAGTATGAGCATGTAATCAAAGTCCGAGTGGAGAAACGCGTAGGGCCAGCTTTGACCTACAGCAGAGAGAGAGACACGCTAAGAAGCCTAAGTGGAAAGACATTCACGAGGAGCTCCGGCAGTGATCCCCTGCATTGGCAGACAGTAAAGCTCGCGAGAGCCGGGCCGCATCACAAGCCGTGTCACACGCCACGGCCGATCACGTGGTACGGAAGTAGCGGAGATCGCGGAGAGGACTGGCTACCGCCGATTCTACACGAGTGTTAGAGACTCGCTAAACACTCTCTACTGCTTGCTATTTACTCACACAATGTGAGTTGATCACCTATATTTTATTGAGTCTTTTTTAGATTAAAAGGTTTTACACATATTTTGTTCCCTTCCATTATTCCCCCACCCCCACTCCTCCTCCCCTCCCCCCCCTCTTGTGAGATCCATCTATAGAGATACATGAGTGCCTGAGACAAGGAGAGCCTGCAGCAGCTACAGCTGATTTCCCTTGGAGAAGAAATCTGGAGATCCAGCAGTTAAAGAATAAGACCCTTAAAGCTACGGTGGCGAGTCCCTGAGAGGATTACATGCTCATACTTATCCCATCTGTGTAAGCATATATCTTACCATTTTATTGTCTATGTATTAATAGATATACTGCCCTATGATCTCTTTTTGTGTTTTCTCTCTTCCCTGTCACATTTGCGCTTAGGTCACTCTTCTACATATATATATATATATATATATATATATATATATATATATATATATATATATATATATATATATATACACACACCACAAAAGGTCACATAAACACACATAATACAACCTTTTTGGATGAACAATTTATACATTTATACGGCCAGAAAGAGTGGATTTACCCTCTGGTGAGCAACTATTGGCCCAAGCAGCACACATGTTTTTTTTTTAAATTTCCCTGCTCCCGCGCTTTAAAAAAAAAAAAAAAAACTCCCAATATCTACAAGCTGATTGGCACGCGCTCCCAGCCTTTGTGGACGCGCGGCCAGACTCTATATGAGCCCGCCCCCAACGAGCAGCCATTCCATGGAGGACACGGACACAGTAAGTAATATTTTTATTCTTTGTGCCTTCCCCCCTGTCCCCGTTATGGAGGTGTTAGCGGGTGTGTTCTCCTGTCCCCGGCGCTCCCCCCGTGGTGGAAGATGGGAGTGGGGATGCCCCTCAGGTCCCTGGTTGCCCCTGTTTAAGGCCGCGGGGCAGGAGACATGTGCGGGGATGCCCCTCATGTCCCGCTTGCCCGTGTAAGGCCACGCGGGTGATGCCCCTCAGGTCCCGCTTGCCCCTGTGTAAGGCTGCGTGGGGCAGGAGACGTGTGCGGGGATGCCCCTCAGGTCCCGCTTGCCCCTGTGTAAGGCCGCGTGGGGCAGAAGACGTGTGCGGGGATGCCCCTCAAGTGGGGGGGGAGGGGCACCCCTTCCCTGTGTGTTGTTGTATGTATGGGAGTGTGTGTATATATGGTAGTGTTTATATTGTGTATATATGGTTGTGTGTATATTGTGTATATATGGGTGTGTGTATATGGTGTATATATGGGTGTGTGTATATATGGGTGTGTGTATATTGTGTATATATGGGTGTGTGTATATATGGGTGTGTATATTGTGTATATATGGGTGTGTGTATACAGTACTGTATATGTTGCAGTATTACTCAGTGCCAGTCAGCCAACACATACAGTACTGTCAGCATCAGTCAGCCACGCCCGGTCGGTCATCCACGCCCCGGTCGGTCATCCACGCCCTGGTCGGTCGGTCAGCCACGCCCCGGTCGGTCATCCACGCCCTGGTCGGTCAGCCATGCCCGGTCGGTCAGCCACGCCCCGGCTCGGTCAGCCACGCCCTGGTCGGTCAGTCAGCCACGCTCGGTCGGTCAGCCACGCCCGGTCGGTCAGCCACGCCCCGGTCGGTCAGCCACGCCCCGGTCGGATGCCAATGCTACCTCACCAATGCAAGGGGGATATATGTTTAATACATCTAAAGCAGTCATATGACCCTCCCCCCACCCCAATAAATCAGCTTGTTCAAGTTGGTCAATTAACAGCAAAAAGTTAAGAGGGGTGGGGGTGGGGGGAACTCCTTTTGATATTCAAACATACCAAACTTATCAATGCTTAAGGCCACTGAGTAAATATTTTACACAGAACTTGCACATCAAGGGACATACAGCTTTACTCACAGCTATTCCAGCTAATTACATCTCATAGCTCCTTCAGCTCACTAGCAACTGGCAAAATCAATTTCATTGTGTTTATAAAATGTTGCAGCACGCCGTGGCTGCACCTTCAGTGTGAAGGTGCGTATTGGGCCATTCCCCATTGAGAGGCGGGGCTTACATGCACAGCGCACACCGAGCAGTGCGCTGTGGCAGTGACTGGGACCTGCCGCGCCTACCTAAGCGGTTCACCTAATGAGGGCGAAACAGCTCAGTGCCGTTGTGGCCGCGACCACACATGAGCGTGCACCTAGCCACAAATTGCACGGCTGAGCAAGGGGGCAGCGCTCGTGTGCCAGCACGCCACGCACCCTCTCAGGCCGCAGCCTAAGGCTTAGTCCATAGAGACTGAAGACATGCGAAAGGCACGCTGAGGCTGAGGGAAAGCGGTGCTTTCCCTGGCCTTATAGCGCGCGCCGTCCGTGGGCGTGTCTGGGGGCGGCCAGTGACGTCACGGAGCTGGTTCGCCCTCATTGGCCGAACCGTTCACGTGACCGGCCCTGCGCTCACGCAAGCTAAGAAACAAAAGATTTCTTAAGACACGCTTCCGCACTCAGTAGAAAATAAAATGGAAAAAATAAACATCCCTGCCAGGAATTGAACCCTGGTCCACTATGCTAATGGCCTGCTGCATAACCACTGAGCTATAAGACTTCCTGATTTTTCCTGGTGAATAAAGGCATAGAAACCTGTTCATAACAGCTCGACTATTCACACTCAGTTAAGTTCTACTGAGTGCAAATAGCCGCACGGCTATTCGCACTCAGTAGAAAATAAAATGGAAAAAATAAACATCCCTGCCAGGAATCGAAACCTGGTCCACTATGCTAATGGCCTGCTGCATAACCACTGAGCTATAAGACTTTCTGATTTTTTTTGGTGAATAAAGGCATAGAAACCTGTTCATAACAGCTCGGCTATTCGCACTCAGTTAAGTTCTACTGAGTGCGAATAGCCGTGCGGCTATTTGCACTCAACTCTGAATATCCACTGCCGAGAGCGTGCAGTAGGGAGGGGCAGAACCGGCTCAGGTTGGTCTTAGGTGGCATTCCCTCTCCAGCCGGGGGGGAACGGATAGTAGGGCACCAAAAACGCTCTCGAGCGGTTCCCAATCCTGGGCAGCCCAGGGCCATGGTGGGAGTTTATTGGCACTTGTGAGGTCTTGTAGTCCATTTTTCTTCTTCTTCCTCTGGGGCCGTTACATTTCTGAGGCTTTGGGGACTCTCTGGGAGGCGATCCTTTCTGATGCTCTATGCGCGGGCGCTGGATGTTGGGAACCCGGCTCCTCTTCAACGTCACCATGATTTCCCATCCCTGGGAGTCCTAATGATTTTAAGAAGGATGGGGCATCTTCTGGTCTTGAGATAGATTTGATTTTGCCGTTCTTGTGAACAATCAATTTAAACGGAAATCCCCACCTATACCGGATTTTTCGGTCATTTAGGATCTTTATTAAAGGTTTCATGTCCCGTCTTCGTTGAATGGTGGCTCTAGATAGGTCATTGTAGACTTGGAGGGCTTCGTTTTGGACGCAGATCTCCCCTCTCTCTCTGTACACAGACATCAGCTTTTCTTTTACGGAGTAGGAGTGCATTGTTATGATGACGTCTCTCCTCCTTCTAGGATCCTCCTAGCGGGGACCTAGCGCTCTATGAGCACGATCCATCTCCAGGGCTTTAGCGTCTAGGTCCGGTAGCAGGGACAGGAACAGTTCTTCCAGGTAGGTTTTGAGGTTCTCTGTTTTTATTTCTTCTGGTATGTTTCGTATCCGGATATTTTGGCGGCGGTCCCTGTTTTCATGGTCCTCGATGGTTTCCTTTAGTGAGTTTATTTCATAGCCCAGGCGGCTTATTTCATCTTCTGCAGAGTTTTGCGAGAGAATCACCTCCTCCAGCTTAGTTTCCATGGTGTCTGTGCATCCCTCCTGTTCTTTTAATTCAGTTCTGACCCCATTTATGGCCATTTGCCGGTCTTCTTGAAAGTTATGCCTCATTTTGGTGAAGAATTGTTCTAGTAATTGCTCCAGATAGGTTTTTGGGAACCTCTTCTCCTTCTGCTGTTTCTGGGTGCCCCCATACAGCTCCACGTGTGTACACAGTAGAATCCTGAGAGTTCTCTTCGGCGCCATCTTTTGTTTCAGTTTCGCGGCCAGTCACTCGTTGCATGCTCGCACAGAACTTAGTAATGTTCTGATTACTTGCTTTTTTAAGTTTATTTGCCATCTCTAGGTGTTTACCTAGTCGGGTGCCCGAAAAGGTATTTGTTTTTGGTGGTTTTATGCTCTTTCTAATTCCTTTAAGGCAGGAAGTTTTGGGAGCTCTACCCTCAAGCAACCATGGCGGCTGACGTCCGAGGTAACGATTCTTAATGGTGATGCAGTTCAAACCCCTGTAATCGATGCAAGGTCATAATGAGCCATCTTTCTTTTTCAAGAAGAAAAAGCCAGCCCCTGCTGGGGAGTTGGAAGGGTGAATTAAACCTTTCTTGAGGTTCTCCTGGATATATTTATCCATGGCCTGTGACTCTGGTAGTGATAAGGGGTAAGTCTTGGACTTGGGCAAGCAGTAACCTGGAACAAGATCGATCGGGCAATCGTACTGTAAGTCCTGTGAGGCGGCAAAAGATCTGACTGGACCTTATTGAAAATGTCCTGGATCTGGTGATAGACAGGGGAAGGGTAATCTCAGGGACGGAGGTGTTGGCCAAGAGTTGGAAAGCCTCACCGGACCTTGGTTTCCAAGTGATAGGGGAAGAGGAAGTCCAGTCAATCTGTGGATTGTTAAGCTGTAACCAGGGAAGACCAAGGGTAATGTGTGTTCCAGGAGCATGGATGGCATCGAGGACTAAGGTCTCCTTGTGAGAGTGTGAGGTCAGAAGGAGAGGGACCGTCTCTAAGGAGATGTATGCAGGGGTAAGGGGAAGTCCATCTATACCAACCAGTGGGTTTGGGAGTTTTCTTTCTCACGAGCGGTATGTGGTTCAGCCTGGCGAATTCTAGATTCACAAAGTTTCCTCCTGCTCTACAGTCAATGAACGCTGCAGTCGAGGTCTGAAACGTTTCACCTGTAAGAGAGACAGGTATGGTGAGTTTCTTAGGGAGTTCTCCTTTATGGAGGAGACGAGAAGACATGACACCCAGAGAGAGCCCCTCCGTACTCACTGGGTGTTCCCTTTTTCCTGGCTGCAGGGGGCATTCCTGGACCAGGTGTTCAGCGGATCCACAGGAGAAACACAATCCCCCAGCATAGCGGAAATGCCGTATAGGTGTGCGGATGCGTTGTACCCCCAATTGCATCGGCTCTGGTGGCTCCAGGACAGGATGAAGAGGAGTGATAGCACTAGTAACCGCAGGGGTACTGCCAGGAGTACTGAGGAAGGTAGATTGAAAATTATGAAAGCGAGTGCGCTGACGCTCGGAGCGGCGTACCTGCATACGTTGATTCAATCGGATTGCTAGTTCGATGATAACCTCCAATTGATCTGGCCTAGGTTGACGAGCAAGTTCATCCTTGATGGGATCTGCCAGGCCTTACCAGAATACAGAGACGAGAGCCTCCTGCACCAGTTAGTCTCGGCTGCGAGGGTCCGAAACTCCACGGCATATTGCGTCACCCTTGGGTAATCTGTAGAGAGAAACAGATGCCATCTCCCGGCATGCGGGAGAATCAAACACTTGCTGGAATTCAGCCTCAAAGGTCGGGTAATCCTGGGTAAAGACAGAACGTCGCTCCCAGACCGAGGAAGCCCAAGCCAGGGTGCTGCCCGTTAGGAGATTATAAATGTAGGCTTCCTACTTACTTCCAGTATCGAAGAGATAGGGGGCCATTTCAAACTGCACCTCACACTGATTGAGGAAACCCCTACATTCTTGCGGTTCGTCTGTGTATGGCTTGGGGGGGCGCAGTTTTTACGTCAGAGCTGCTAGCAGCACTTGCGGGATGTGGATTAACAACAGGAGAGGAAGCAGCTGGTACTCGGGCTGAGAGTACGGTGACCTGACGTGTAAGTGCCACAATTTGTTCCGCCATGGCCTGTTTTTGCTGAAGCTGATAAGAGAAAAACTGCCTTACACAAGTCACTCATAAACCCTCCGGGACGGCCCATTGTGGCGAGCATTGGATCTTTGGGAGATGGACTCTCTCGTTTTATAGATGCATATCTTCAACCGATTGTACAAACATTGCCATCTTTTTTGAAAGATTCAAGTCAATTGATATTTGACCTTAACCATATACAGTGGCGAGAGAGTTACAGATGGGTGACTATGGATGTGACCTCCCTCTACAATATTATCAAACATGAGCAAGGCATTTCCGCTATACAACATTATCTCTCATCATCCCACTTAGCACCAGCACTATGCACTTTTTTATTAGATTCTATCACATTTTTACTCACGCACAATTATTTTAGATTTGATTCACAATTTTATTTACAACTTCGTGGCACAGCTATGGGCACCTCTTTCGCACCCTCATATGCAAATCTTTTTATGGGGTTGTGGGAGTCTAATTTTATTTTTAGTGATAATAATTCTTTTAGGCACCAAATTAAATTCTACAAACGTTACATAGATGATCTTTTATTTATCTGGGATGGTGACCTCACTTCACTCCAAACATTCATTCACCAACTTAACATTAATGATCACAATTTATATTTCACTTTTCAGGAGAATATTCACCACATTTATTATTTAGACCTAATGTTGTATGTGGATATGCGGGGGTGCATCCAAACTGACATTTACAGGAAGCCGAACGCGCGCAATTCTTACCTTAGAGCAGACAGCAATCATTCAAAATATCTTAAAAAAGGTATACTCAAAGGACAATTCATTAGATTGAAACGGTTGTGTTCAACAGAAGAATCATTTGATGTTCAATCAAAAGACCTTATCTCTAGATTTAAATCTAGGGGTTATAATATATCCCATATTACAGAGTCTTTGAATTCTGTTAAACAACTAGATAGAAGGGACCTTTTGAACTCCTCTAGAAAGAAACCATCACCAGAACATATGGTTACACCATTGTTTATTACCCAACAAAGCACACAGTCAGATCGTATCCGATGTATTATACACAAGCATTGGGACACTCTAAAACTAGACCATGATTTGTCATCTATTCTTGACAAGAAACCAAAATTCGTTTTCAGGAAGGCTAAGTCATTGGGTACATCACTCTCCCCTAGTCTTTTTGACTCAAGTACTAATTTCAAACGGATTAGCAACATCCCTAAGGGATTTTTTTCCATGCGGACATTAGTGGTATTTGCAAGTATGCAAATAAAATTAAAAAAATTACAAGCATTAACCCAAAGGCTGAACACATTATACATACCTTTATCAACTGCAATTCCAGCTATACAGTATATCTTTTGAGATGCGGATGCGGGAGGGGTTATGTGGGTCGCACCATTAGGTCCCTCAAAAAAAGAATCATGGAACATGTCCGTGCAATCAATAAGAGGGATCAATCCCACCCGGTTTCTAGACATTTTCAACATGTCCACAGGGGACTATTAAGAACTTTTCCTTTTCAGGAATAGATCATATACATGCCCCAACCCGGGGAGGAGACAGGCTGGGTATACGAAACAGAAAAGTAATGTACTGGATGTACAGTTTAGACACCATGCAACCCTCTGGTATTAATATCGATTTGGAATTGAAGCATTTTTTATAATCTATCATCTATGCTCAAACATAAGTTTATATATATAGCTTCTGCTATCTATGTTACAGATTCATATATTTCTTCTATGGGATTTATACTCATTAGATTTGTTTGATATGCATATATCCATACATATGTCCTCACTGTTTTAATCGTATAACATATATCTACTTTATAAGATAAGCTACCTGATGATTATACGTATTATTGGTTTATATAAATTTCACTATTATAATCATTATAGATCTAAATCTACATATATATTTATTATTTATTGTATAGCTATACACAGGTGACTATATTATATATTATATGTACTATTCTGCTATAAGGGTTTTTTATTACCATTTTTTAATCTAATCTGTAAAAATTGTTTATCCACATTTGAAGATTTGACTAATTTTGTTTACTAATCACAATATGATTTTTATATCTAATTATCTATGTATTTAATTAATTTTTTTGATAATGTTTCTCATATTATATATTTCTATGTTTATACATTAGGTATACACATAGTTTATATTGTTATCTATATATTCAGTTATAGTATTACACTTTATTAGTGTTCATCTAGCGTTAACACATTATTTGACTATATATTTTTTCATTATATATTATACATGTATGTCCTTATCATATCGATACATTTGACACATTGTTGCTATGATGTTTATTATTAGTCTTTTTCTTCTTTTTGTTTTTTACTAACTGTTATTTGTTGTAACCATTTAGGCTCTCACAGTCTCATATTATGATTAGTGTCATGTTAACATCTTACACTATAGAACCTTGCTTCAGCTTTAAACCACAGCTGTTTGCATAATTAATCAGACCATCATCTAATTCATTGGATTTAGATTAGGGCGTATACTTCAGGGACTACTATATAGTCTGACACTGTGAGAACCTCAGTACTCTTTGATAAAGCGCCTCCACGGCGGGAAACGCGTCAGAGTTTTTAACCATGTGTGTTTGTTTTTTTGGCCATTATGCCCAATAAATAATCTTTATTTTTTGAACCAGCCTTTTTCCTCATCATTTTTTTGGCAGTGCTCCGCTTTTTTCTCCTTTTCTTACTTCAGTCTGGTCTGCGTCTTGTGGGCTCGACATAATGTTACGCCGGTGCTGCCCGTCCGTCCCCTGTGCTGAAGGGGAAGGTATGAATACACGCACAAAGGGAGCGTGTCCCGAGTGTGGTATTAAGCATTGCCAGGCCAGATGTAAGTAACGTAGACAATACTTGCCGGTATCGGGTATAGGAGTAGAATAGTGATTGCCTTGCTGAGGTCAGGGAGTGGAGAGATGAGGAAGTTTGAAGTCCAAGCCGTGATCGTGGGGTGCCAGAGTATACGTAGTCCAAGGAGAGCCGAAGTCGAGAGCCAAAGGGGGTAGTCGTACGAGCTGTGTCAAAACCTGTGGTAACCGAGAGTACACAAAACACTTCCATACAGAGACTATGTCGAGCGATGAGTGAGGACTCTTGAGATGCTTGATAAGGCTGGGCTGACCAATCAGGGATGGAGGCGGTCAGGAGGACTGCAGGAAGCCTCTCTGGATAGGTGTGGCTGATACAACCCAGGTGAGCACTGGTAGCACTCTGATTCCACCCGTGCGGTGTACGGGGGCGGAGCCTCAGAGCAGCAGTGGTAGTAAAAGAGTGGATGCTGTGCATGCGCTCTGTAAGCTGCGTGTGCACGCGACCAACATTGGAGGAGGACAAATGTGTGTGCGTAGGACATAGGACCCGCGCCTGCCACTGAGAAGGAGGAGGAGCGGTGGGGCTGTCGGGAGGAGGGGCCCTGTGGCAACGGAGGAGCTGACGGCCCGTGGAGGCAGGTAAGCGGAGGTTGCGCTGCGCACCCTGAGTCTCCCTGAGGGTAGTCTGTGTCTTGCGTGGACGGCGCTTAGAAATCAGATTCCTAACACTCTTCCTCTGAGGAGTGCTTTTGGCTCCCTTGCCTGAACTGGTTAACCCTTTCTTTTGCAACACCACCCTACTGGTGACAAACTCATCAGACAGCTTTGCAGTCTGTGAAAGTCTTTGGCTTGCGGTCAAAAATCCACTCCTGCACATCCGCAGGACACTGCTGCAAAAAATGTTCTTTATAAATCAAGTCCAGAAGCAAGTTGTACTTAGTAGCACCATACCCTGCCACCCACTGTCCTCCATGCAAAGCCATGTGGGAGGCAAACATGCCACAATACACTTCTGGGGTGAGGGCATACTGGGTTAACAGTAGTGCTTTCACATGCCTGTAGTCATTGCCATCCTCGTGTGCGGTTGCCTGCAAAGTCTCTTTGGCCACACCTGACAATACTGGGTCAAGCCGCAAAACCCAGTCCCATTCTGGTACCTTGTATCTATGACACAGGGAGCTGAGAAACCCATCAATTTTGTCCGTGCCATCCACAAACTTCCAGAAACTGTGATGGTCCACTTGGGGGGTTGCTTGCTCTCTGTTAACAAGATGGGAGGGCAGGGCTGATGTTCCTTGTGCTGCTGCAAGCAGCCGGACCCTCTCATCCAGGTTTGCCCACTCTCCCCACTCCCTCGAACAGATGCCCCAATAACATCCATGTGGGCACCCGCTCCCTCCCCATGTCCATCCTCTGCCACCGGGGCAGGAATAACCTCCTGTACCCCTGGCTGAAATGTTACCACTGCAACTGCAGTTGAAAGCAAGTCCGATTCTGGTAAAGCCATCCGGGCTTCGTTAGCTTCCAAGTTCTCCTCCAGTAAAGTCTTTGACCGACGATCTGTGGGAAACCAATAGCTTTCACACCGGGCAACAATCTTTTTTTAGTCCCATGACCGGTATCGTCCTGATCGCTTGTCCATGTTCACCCGTAGGCACTAAGCTAAGGGAAAAGAGAACCTGTGTTTTTCTCGTTTTGTGTGACGTGTGTACAGTGGCGACCAGGCTAAACCTAATGCGACTGCCCCCGCATTTTAAAAATTGCACGGGCGGCACGCGGCAGTCTTCGGCCGAGAACCGGACGGTTTTCCCACGCCTCGGGCGCTTTCAATTGTAAGCGTCATTAGCGCTTATCTATTGAAGCGGCCACCGCGCTGGAAAACCCGTTTTTAAATGGAGAGCAGACCGTGGCGCTCCCGGCAAGCGTTAGATTAAAAGCTGCCGCAGCAGTAGGTTACTGCTTGTTTTGGGAGCTCGCAATCTTTGAGTTTCCCTATATGTTATAAGCCCCACAAAGTTTATAACATAGGCTCAATCCGTCCCGCCGCTGCCACCAATTTTAGAAGCCTGTCACGGGAGACCAGATTCTACAACACATTTTTATAACTGTCATTAACAATTGAATGATCACGTGAAGAAGTCACAAGAAGAAGTCACAAGAGCATTCACAGAAGTACATTTGAGGTGCACATCACAGTAAACATTTTTACATTTTCTAACAATGCTATAGTGAAAAACCAAAGTGAAAGTGATTTCACACTTGGTCATTAAATATTATTTATAATTGTTAGTGAGCAGTGTGCAATACTCTGTGTTGTTGTTGATGTCTTTTAGAGGGAACTTTATAGTCTCTCTGCTTACACACTAGCCCCTAAACCATTAACTACCGCATTATGACAGGGTTCCTGTCCAGCAAGTGGAACACTGATTCATGGAGGGATGAGGCCAAAAATGTATTTACTACTGAACATATATATGTAAACACAACAGATCCAGATAACATCCAGGACTATTTTAGGGATCTATCAAAACTGTTCAGGTCACAGATTCAGATATGGTGGGAAGTAACTAGCTTGCAGACTTACGAATTTGAAAATATGATCCCAAAAGGATTAAGAATGAATGTAGCACCGGCATATCATATCACCGATGCTGAATTCATTAAAAAATGGGAAAGTATCCTGTCTAATTGCTCTACTCAACTTATTACACTTCTGATTGATTCTCAAAAAACCAAATTAGAAACAATTGATAATGATCTAACACTTCAATTGAAAAAAATAGAGAAATTTCAATCTCAAACTGAGTTTACAGATCTAGACTCTAGATTACATAAAGATGTTTTGAAATTTAAAAACGAAATCAAAGAAAGAAAGCACCGTAAATATCAACGAGACAAACAGGATTACTGCCAAGATAAAGTTTACAGCTACAAACAAACCCGCCGTACTAAACCAAGAACTATTAATTATTCTTCATCAGAAGTAGATAATTCTGAATCTGATTCTGGTGGCAGTGAACAGCCAGGTGCAAATACTGCACACTCCTCTATCAGCACCAGGTTACAGCCTATGTCTGACAGAGATGTTGTTTTTTTAGAGGGAACCAAAACCAAAAACCAACTAGAAGGGGAAAAAAGAAAACTAAGGGAGAGACGAGGCAAACCACGAAACCCATTCCACTAGGCACCAACAAATTAAAAATATTCAATCTGTCAGATTTCAATTTATCTCCAATGCATATATCAATCTTGGAAAACGGTTTATCTTTCTCACCATCAAGCGATTTCAGGCTCTTTGACTGGATTAAAAATTTAAATCTTTTCTCCAGAAAATTATTGCTGCATAAATTCCACACTAAAAACAAAAGGAAACAATTGGAACACAGAAACATCACAACACAGGAGCAAACTCACTTAGAGGATCTAGTAACACTCCTAGATGATAATGAACAAGTGAATTTAACAGTAGAAGGTCCCTTTACAGACTTAAGACCACGCAGTAAATTTACACCCCTTATGACTGTATGCCCACAGGTGGAGGTCTTCACTGATTTAGTGACCAAAGATTTGGAAAGACTAAAACCTTGCCACTCACGCAAAGCAAATGTAACACAAAGACAGAAACAGGCACTGAAAGAACTTGTTACTAACCAACAAATAACAATTAAACCTTCAGATAAAGGAGGTAACATTGTGGTTCTGAATACATGTGATTATGTGACTGAAAACAAACGCATTCTGAAAGACAAGAATACATACCGAATTTTAAACAAGGACCCTACCAATATGTTCAAATTGGAGTTGTATGCCCTTCTGAGGGACGGTCTTGATCACAAACTAATTGGTAAAAAAGAATATGAATTTATGCATGTGAAAACACCTACTATAGCCACATTTTACACATTGCCAAAAATCCACAAAAACCAGGAAAGACCACCAGGTAGGCCCATAGTGTCTGGCAACAATAACCTGACTGAAAATTCTAGCAGGTACCTTGATAAAATATTAAGGCCTTTTGTCTTGGCGTTACCGTCATACATCAAAGACACTAAGGATACATTGCTTAGACTAAATGGGATCACTACTGGCAATGATACCTGGCTGGTAACCCTTGATGTAGAATCACTATATACCAGCATTCTACATACAAGTGGTCTGACAGCATGTAAATATTTTTTGTCGACTAGACACTGTGGCTATAAGGAACACAATGAGTTTGTGTTAAACCTCCTTACATTTGTGCTAACTCACAATTATTTTCTATTCGATGGCTTATTCTACCACCAGACCCAAGGTACAGCTATGGGGACGTCATGTGCCCCCACTTATGCCAACTTGTACCTGGGCTGGTGGGAAGCCACTACAGTATTTACTGAGGATAATACAATATTTACTGAGTTCATAGATCTATGGCTCAGATTTATCGACGACATTATCCTAATTTGGAGTGGTCCAAAGGATATGCTACTTGAGTTCATTAAGCGTTTGAATATTAATCCTCTAAACCTACGTTTAACATCAGAGTTCAGTCAAACTCAAATCACATTTCTGGATCTAAGTATTACAATTGATCCTTTCCACAGTATTCAGACCACAGTGTTCAAGAAAAAAATATCTACCAACAATCTGTTATTGGCTCAGAGCCAACATCCTATCTCTCTTATTCGCGGTATACCCACAGGGCAGTATTTGCGCTTACGACGCAACTGCTCTACCCTCCAGGATTTCAAAGTGCAATCTAAAGACTTAGAAAATAGATTCCTGGATAGGGGGTACTCCCCCAAAAAATCTACATAAGGCATACAATCGGGCACTGCAATGTAATAGGGACACACTACTTGTTCCAAAGATTAAGGAAGTGGATCCAGTAATAAGATGCATTGGCACATATAGTCAAAGATGGCATGATGTAAAACAGATTTTCTCCAGACATTGGCATATATTGAAGTCTGACAGTGATTTATCGTTGGTGCTTAATGATACTCCCAACATTACAAGCAGGAGATCCAAAAATCTGAAGGATGAGCTAGTACATAGCCATTATCAACAGACCCCCCCTAAAACGTGGCTACCAAAACCTCCTAAGGGTTGCTTTCACTGCGGCAGTTGTAAGGCGTGCAAACATATACTAACCACTAAGACATTTGAGAGCTATGATAAAACCAGACAATTTGAAATAAGACACTTCATAACTTGTAAAAGCTTCAATGTCGTTTATTTGATAACATGCATATGCGGACATAGATATGTAGGGAAAACCATACGCGAACTGCGCAGACGCGTGTTGGAACACGTTAATTCTGTTCTACATAAGGCTGACACACCAGTAGCTCGCCACGTTAATTCGATGCACAATGGGGATACTAGCTGCCTCCAGTTTATAGGGATTGACCGAATAATCAATACTATCAGAGGAGGCGATTTGATCGTAGACTCCTGCAAAGGGAGGCTGAATGGATATATCGTCTAAGAACTTTATATCCATTGGGTCTGAATGAGGGATTTACATTCACCCCTTTCATTTAAACCTCGTTTCCCCCATTTCCCCCTATCTACACTATGTAATAGAGTGCAATGAGAACATATTAATTCTGGTTTAGTACCTCAATAAGTTATGATTACCCATAAATACATTTTATCAATCACTGGATGGCCATATGCATATTTACAATTGTCAATACTTTGGCACATACATATGATTCACCCTGAACTCTCCTTATCAGTGACCAAAGTTGCTGACCAGCATGCCTTCAGTCTCAGTATTCTACTGTTATATTAAGTTTGCGTTGTAGTTGTATATAAGTATTTTATTTATCATGATTGTGATTCCTTTACTAATTTAATTTTCATTTTAGTTCTAGCAGTAATAGTGTTACCATGGCTGGGTATCAGGGACATGCGCCGCGTATTATGAACTCTTGTATCTGCCGTCAGTGACAGTAAGAGGTTAACATTAACATCTCATTCAATACACCTGCTCTAGGGTTATTTAATGAGGCAAGCCCTGAGTCCCGGCATCCACCTGCCCCTGACGAAGCTCCGCCTGGAGAGAAACGCGTAGGGCGTGGGCACCGTGACGTGGTGACGTCACTTCACGTTGGCAGCTGACCCCGAGCAAGCAGCAGCTAGGAGGAGCGCTCCGGCAGCACTGACGGCTTTACTTTCCTGTAGCAGCAGCAGCAGACGTTGAGATTACACACAGCTAAGTATCACACTATACAGTGATACATTAGCACTTACCATGATCTGACACCAGTGCAGGGACCCCTAGTAAATCTTGACAGCGATGTTGGAGCTGTGTTGTTTGCCAGCAAGCAATGTTTATATGACAGTTCAGTTACAGGGAATCCCCCATATCATTGTGCAATTCTATTATAGATTGTTACAATATGGTTCCATACTTTATTGTTATCCTTCATCATTGCCACTAGTCATAGGGACACCCAGTACTGGTTGAGAGTGATATTGGAGCTCTGCTACTTGCAAGCAAGTAGCGTTCATATGATAGCTTATTAGTGAGGGAACTCCCACTGGTCTATTCATTATCATACTGTGGACGCTGCTTGTGGGCTAGAGCTATAGCCATACATAGTGCTGCACATATTATATGGTTGATGACGCTCCTCCAACTGTTTTCCATCTGGCAATTAATTGCATTATACCTGAGACCTTACTTTTACCACAATAGGCAGGAGGACAAACCAGCGATTAACGCCTAGAGGCCCAGGTTTTCAGTCAATATATGATATTATTTCATTATCTTGCTAAGGGTTACAACATCAGCGCAACGTGTTTTAATTGTATATATGATTTTCACTTTTTTCACTTTCACTTTGGTTTTTCACTATAGCATTGTTAGAAAATTTAAAAATGTTTACTGTGATGTGCACCCCAAATGTACTTCTGTGAATGCTCTTGTGACTTCTTCACGTGATCATTCAATTGTTAATGATATTAACTTCTGTACATAGGTAGCACTCACTTAGTGTTATTTAACACTTGGTCATTAAATATTATTTATAATTGTTAGTGAGCAGTGTGCAATACTCTGTGTTGTCATTTTTATAACTGGGATCATTTTATTGAGCAAGATGGTAAAATAAATGGTAATTTATTTCTTATAAAAGACAGACACCCAAATTCAAGATTAACAAACTTATTGGGAATGGGGCTAACGAATAAATCCATTTCCGGAATGAAATTCCTTCAGATCACCTTTTTAGAGTACTCTCCAATGACCGGTAATTACTCACAAAAGTCCTGGAACTATTTTCTGCATGCAATGCCTGCTTTTAAAATCCTTGAAGCTGGCTCACGTCTATTCAGTTCTGAGCATCTTTGAATTCACTGTTGTTTTTCTGCATTTGGAATCTGCTTGGAATCTGCACTCCCCATTGGCTGCAGGCCCTCTTAAGAATTCAGGCCCTCAAACACTAACCTGGACAGCTTATCAGAGCATGGAAATTCTCCTGTCAGCCAATCACCGATTTGCCATTATTTTAAAACTAGACGGGCACCTTTTCTCAAGAAGCAAGGGGGCATGGGTTAACTTGGCCCCTCCACCTCTTTGCATAACGAGCACACCCTCTGTGGCTCCACAGAGTCTGGATTTTGGCAAATTGTGTTAGCTTGCCTTGTGTCAGGCTAGGATATGGGAACTCCAGAATAAGGGCAGTGCCCCCTCCTGTCCTAACACCTAGTCATCTCTGAGCCTTTCAAGTACGGCCTCCGGACAGACACAGAGGCACCAACTAGTAGCCATCTGGGTCTTCCAGAATCCATGACTTAGAAAGCCCTCAGTTCATTACAGGTTATCAATATCTTTATATGAAATAACTAATAGTACACCGCTCACCAAATAGCAAATAGTATAGCTGGTGCAAAGGGATGGTACTGGCGTAGCAAGTAAAAAGGAAGACAATAGGTTGATCTTCCTCAGATCCCTTATAACACTGCACAAACAGGCT
The DNA here is from genome assembly GCF_040206685.1 of Ascaphus truei. Classification (NCBI taxonomy): domain Eukaryota; kingdom Metazoa; phylum Chordata; class Amphibia; order Anura; family Ascaphidae; genus Ascaphus; species Ascaphus truei. Next base: position 427,540,636 of record NC_134483.1, read on the forward strand.
AGTAGAATAGATAGCAAGAATATAGTGCTTGTATTTCTAAAGGGAGTGGATAATGGGGAGGACCCTGGTAATTGCACCCAATACTAGGATAGAACAATTACCTAAAATGCCCAATGGGCAAAACAATAAACTTTTATTAAACATATATATAGACGCACATTAATACGACGCAATAGATCAGAAGGTGGTAAAAACAACTAAAACACAGGCACGGGTATATAAGGAGGTAGTGATTAGATAGATATCAATAATACCACTACATAAATGAAGTCCTCCTGTGATAGCTCCGGTAGGGGTGGCATGTGGTGGGAGTAATTATGCCTAAATGCAGATAGCAGTAGGTGCTAATAGATATGTGGCAAGGAAAACCACCTAAAACCTGGGAGGGTGTAGTGGGTGTGTACAGTACTAATGATATAGTGGTACCGGAAGAAATTGCCTCGCTCAATGATAGTAGTGAGAGGTGCAGCCTGTATTAGGGTCGATACAGCTGTGCAGCGCAGTGTTCTAATAGTTACACTGTCACCTAATACATACAATGTAGCCCTCACTCTCCAGACCCTCAGGCAACGGCAGAGGCCGATATAGTGCACATAAGATGGCAAAGCAGCTGCAAATAGTGACCTCCGGTACACAAACTGACACCCTCTCTCCCCAGTAAAGGAGTGATCTCACCCGTGACCTCCGACGTCAACGCGATGACGTCATCCCGACGTACGTTTCGCGCTCGGGGGCTGGCGCTTTCTCAAGGTAGGAGGTGGTTTTAGGTGGTTTTCCTTGCCACATATCTATTAGCACCTACTGCTATCTGCATTTAGGCATAATTACTCCCACCACATGCCACCCCTACCGGAGCTATCACAGGAGGACTTCATTTATGTAGTGGTATTATTGATATCTATCTAATCACTACCTCCTTATATACCCATGCCTGTGTTTTAGTTGTTTTTACCACCTTCTGATCTATTGCGTCGTATTAATGTGCGTCTATATATATGTTTAATAAAAGTTTATTGTTTTGCCCATTGGGCATTTTAGGTAATTGTTCTATCCTAGTATTGGGTGCAATTACCAGGGTCCTCCCCATTATCCACTCCCTTTATAAATACAAGCACTATATTCTTGCTATCTATTCTACTACATACTGGACACCTAACAAGCTCCTATTAAACCCCCAAAATACCCACAACATATATATAAGCATATGAGTGTCAGAGGAGTGCTACTGAGCATGGCAATATATATTTAAAACCAGAGACATAACACAAAACACAGACAAAGCTCAGTTTTAGCACATCTAGTGAGACTCATACACGGTACAGTGCCTAAATATATATGTATAAATATCTAATAAATAAATGGTCTTTTAGTTTGACATTTTTGGCCAAAATTGTTGTAAGTCCCTGAGCCAACGGCACGGCAGACCACATATCAGGGGTCCCTAACGCTAATATAAATTCTTAATAACCTGTGTAATAACAGGAAGAATGATTTATAGTAAATCTGTCAATATTAGTAGCAAAGTTCTAAGTCTGACTGAAGCTTTTATTAACCTGTACATTACCAGGAAAAGCACTCTGTATTAGAGATGTCACAGCCAAACTGCAAGCAGGCAAGTTCCCCTGAGTGGAAGTTGCTATGGAGTGAACCCATAACCATTTAAATGTGGGAGGGGGTGAGCTTAAATTAAGTAGGAGGTTGCCAACCTCCAATCAGCCATGACTAGCTGGACAAGAATTGTAAAACATACTGGACACCTAACAAGCTCCTATTAAACCCCCAAAATACCCACAACATATATATAAGCATATGAGTGTCAGAGGAGTGCTACTGAGCATGGCAATATATATTTAAAACCAGAGACATAACACAAAACACAGACAAAGCTCAGTTTTAGCACATCTAGTGAGACTCATACACGGTACAGTGCCTAAATATATATGTATAAATATCTAATAAGTAAATGGTCTTTTAGTTTGACATTTTTGGCCAAAATTGTTGTAAGCCCCTGAGCCAACGGCACGGCAGACCACATATCAGGGGTCCCTAACGCTAATATAAATTCTTAATAACCTGTGTAATAACAGGAAGAATGATTTATAGTAAATCTGTCGATATTAGTAGCAAAGTTCTAAGTCTGACTGAAGCTTTTATTAACCTGTACATTACCAGGAAAAGCACTCTGTATTAGAGATGTCACAGCCAAACTGCAACCAGGCAAGTTCCCCTGAGTGGAAGTTGCTATGCAGTGAGCCCATAACCATTTAAATGTGGGAGGAGGTGAGCTTAAATTAAGTAGGAGGTTGCCAACCTCCAATCAGCCATGACTAGCTGGACAAGAATTGTAAAACATACTGGACACCTAACAAGCTCCTATTAAACCCCCAAAATACCCACAACATATATATAAGCATATGAGTGTCAGAGGAGTGCTACTGAGCATGGCAATATATATTTAAAACCAGAGACATAACACAAAACACAGACAAAGCTCAGTTTTAGCACATCTAGTGAGACTCATACACGGTACAGTGTCAAAATATATATGTATAAATATCTAATAAGTAAATGGTCTTTTAGTTTGACATTTTTGGCCAAAATTGTTGTAAGCCCCTGAGCCAACGGCACGGCAGACCACATATCAGGGGTCCCTAACGCTAATATAAATTCTTAATAACCTGTGTAATAACTGTCAGATTTACTATAAATCATTCTTCCTGTTATTACACGTGTATGTATGACTATGCATTGTATGAAAATATGCGACAATAAATAATGGGTTTTTTTTGCCTTTCCAGGAGAACCAGCAAGCAGAGATTGCTAGGCTATGAGTTTCAGGTTGGGTTTTGCGAAAAAAAGTATTTTCAGATTGTGGCTATGTTGTGGGGTTCCAGAGTTGCTGGATACTCCAAAAAGGTAGCCGGGAATTACTGATGGGACGGCCGTTATTCGAACATTTAACGCGGTGTGTAGCTCGGAATACCCATGCGATGGCACGCAATGTTTTTGAATTGTGATGACTTAAACACACAGCTTTTTTATCGTTTTGTCCGAGTCAGAAAAGTGCATTTTGGCGTTGTCTGCAATACCGTCGAGAAACTCAAGTGGGCAATCGCGAGTTGTTGTCATAAAAATCCAATAGCAATTCAATGTGTGTATTATACACAGAGCAGCGTGTGTACTGTATTGTGCAGTACTCTATACTGTACAGTACGCAGAGTAGCGTGAAACGCATAGGCGTGTGACAGTATCACATTTCTGTGCATTAAACATTATGATGACCTTTTGAAAATATTTATTTGAACTGATAATCCATCATACAGCGCTCTCGCTCCCGCACACAAACAAGGCTCAAGGATTTCAACTTCTTATCTACAGTACACCTCTCCCACACCATTCATTTGTAATGGATGGCTTTCTGGCTTGAATCTTCCCGAGCGAGGCCTTATACTGTAGTACATTCCTGCGCTTGCATATACTGTATGACTCCTAGTAGAAGTTCAAGTCTGAAAGTTTTTTGTTACAGTATTTATTTTTCTTTTCTCGACATGGGCTTGTATAGCAATTATGGATATTACTGCTGCAACACACTTTATTCGAGCAAATGCCCAGTTTGTACCGGGCAGATACCTGGAATCCGCCGCTGCTCACCTCTTGCATGCTGCGTTGCGTTTGCCTTCCCAGCCACGGTTCATGCCTGGCTGACAGGCGGCTGATGTGTTAAATGATAATGATCAGGATTTACTAGGCTGCAATGCTTTGCGTGTCCACCAGATGGCATAAACTCCTGACTTGTAAAGCGCCGAATCAGTAATGTGTGGGCTTGCAGTTGTTTCGTTTAAAAAAGATACTGTACCACAGTGTGTCATTGTACAGTAACTTGGCCTTGGCCTTGAGTCTGCTTGCAGCCCATATCCAAGTAGCCCATTATAAGTGGCATGACTATTGAACAACTGAAGTTTAAAAGGAAGTTCAAAAGAAGTGAGAAAGAAGTGGACACCCCATCTGGCCCTGACTCCTGCATGTGAACTACGCTGGAAAGGAGGATATCATCAATACCAGACTGCATCATTACTGCTGTGATGCTGCCTTTACCATTTATATTTGCTGTGACTTCACTTCTTCTCAAATTATGCACTTCTTTTTACCAGCCTCAGTATGTCTCAAACTCTATTCATATATCTCCATCTCTCCTTTCTTCACCACTTCTCAGTTCACATGAACTCCTTTCTTACCTGCGTCCTCTGACACCACACAGCTATATCCCCTGCACTAAAAAACAACCCTACAAATCCTCCTCACACATCCTCTTTCTATCCATGCTTCTCCTCCTTGCTTCTGGGGATATCTCCCAATCCTGGTCCCTGTCTTATTTCAACTTGCTCTCGTCCTCGCCTCCCACATGCAACTTCTACTCCTTCTGGTGTCAACCCCTCCAACCTCATACCCATCCCCTGCCACCCTCCCTCCTCTCTCCCTTTCTCCTGTGCCCTTTGGAATGCTCGCTCCCTCTCTAACAAGTTCCTCTCTGTACATGACTTCTTTCTCTCTCACTCCCTGCTTCTCTTTGCTATAACTGAGACCTGGCTCACTCAGTCTGACTCTGCTCTGGAAGCTGCCCTCTCCTATGGTGGCCTTTCCTTCTTCCACACTCCGCGCCCTGATGGCAGGGGTGGAGGCGTGGGGCTCCTGCTCTCCTCTGTCTGCCGTTACCGAACCCTTCCTATTCCCCCCTCTCTTGCTTTTCCTTCCTTTGAGGCTCACACTGTCCAGATCTTCTCTCCTCTCCCTGTTCATGTGGCGGTCATCTATCGCCCACCTACCTCTACTCATCCCCCTTCTGCCTTTCTCTCTCACTTTGAATCCTGGCTCTCTTTCTTTCTCTCCTCAGACTCCCCTGTTCTTCTCCTTGGGGACTTCAATTGCCACATTGATGACCCCTCTCTCTCTTGGGCTTCCCGCTTTCTTTCTCTTACCTCTTCTTTTGGCCTTCAACAGTGGACTGCAGCTAGCACCCACAAGGATGGCCACTACTTAGACCTGGTTTTCACTAAAAACTTCTCTCTCTCTGATTTCTCCATTTCCCCTTTTCCTCTCTCTGACCATCATCTCATCTCATTCTCTTTATCTCGCTTCTCCCCTTCTCCATCTCCATCTACACCCCGGTTCTGCAGAAACCTGCGCTCTATTCACTTACCTGACTTTGAGTCCACTTTACACTCCTCCCTCTCCTCTCTCAGCTCTGCTACAGACCCTGACAACCTGGTCAGAAAGTACAACTCTGTCTTGTCCTCGTCTCTTGATCTACATGCCCCACTTTCTCTCTGCCGCCCTCGCCCTTCTAACCCTAGACCCTGGCTAAATTACCACACGCGCATGCTGCGTTCCTCCACTCGTTCCTCTGAACGCCTCTGGAGGAAGTCTCACACTCTCGCAGACTTCCTTCACTACAAATTTATGCTATCCTGTTTCAACTCTGCCCTCTCGCAAGCTAAACAAGCCTACTTTTCTGCACTAATCAACATGCACAAATCTAACCCACGCCGACTGTTCTCTGTCTTTGATACTCTACTCAAACCACCCTCAGCTGCCTCTCCTTCCTCCATCTCCGCTCAGGACTTTGCTGACTATTTTAAGGAAAAGGTGGAATTCATACGGCAGAACATCCCCTCTGTTTCTTCCCCCCATCCTACACCTCTTCCTAACTCTCCTCCTGCCTTCCTTGAGTCTTTTTCCACTGTCTCAGAGGAGGATGTGTCGCTGTTGATCTCCTCTTCTCCCTCTACCACTTGCCCTCTTGACCCCATTCCCTCCCATCTCCTAAAACCTCTAGCTCCTACTATAATCCCTACGCTTACACACATTTTTAACTCCTCCCTCTGCTCTGGAACCTTTCCATCCTCCTTCAAACATGCAACAGTCATACCATTACTCAAAAACAGCAAGCTTGACTCTACCTGTCTTTCTAACTATCGACCTGTCTCCCTCCTGCCTTTTGCCTCTAAACTACTTGAACGTCTTGTATTCTCTCGCTTGCTCCATTTTCTCAACACCTATTCTCTCCTAGACCCTCTACAATCTGGCTTCCGCACTGCTCATTCCACCGAAACAGCACGATGATAAAAGACACAAAAAAGTGGATAGATTTACTGTTCCTTAAAAAATATGTGGAATACAAAATTATTCCTAGAGGACTGAGGGTCCAAAAAAATCCATCAATGGACCTAAGTGATGAGGATTTTTTATCAAAATGGAATAGTGCACAAGACGAGTGTTCTTTTAACCTAATAAAAATTATTATGTCACAACAAGAAAAACACTTAAAAAAATTGGATAAGGAAATAGAAGACTTGCGTTTAGAACTAGGATCTCTAGAAAACATTAAGGACTATAATGAGCGAGATCAAAAAATCCAAAAAAAATATTGATAATTTTAAGAAAGAAGTTATTGAAATTAAATTACAAAAATTCAGAAGGGATCAGGACGATTATGCCAAAGGAATTGAAAGGACCTGGAATAAAGGTTCAAAAAATGGCAAAAAAACACCTTCTAGTCCTGATCCCCCTGGGGATAAAAAACCTATTACTACATCTACTATGGATACCTCATATAGAGGGAGATTCATAGAATATTATCCTAAAAATCATGCAGGTTTTTTACCACAGGTAATGGTCAAGAAAAGTGAGACTAAAACTCCATCTACTGGAGGGAAATCTAAAGAAAAAACCAAACACCTAGAGATTAGGGATATTATTGAATCCTCAGGAAAGGAAAATTTTAAACTGGGTCAAGAAGTTGAGTCACCCTCTCCCTCTTTTTTGGCACAAGGGGGGTGTATGAGTTCATGGGAAACCAGGAACCCATTTCACCCCCTGACAACACCGAAACCAGGTGTCGTCCAAAGAAACAAAAGGCGCATGTCAGAGGGAGACGAGGGGGGAGACTACGGAAAGGCAAGAAAAATACATTAAACACAAGAAACATTTTTAACCTAAGTAAAAATTTTTTTAACAGACTGTGAAAATAAAGTGATCAGCAAGGGACTTACTTTTGCTCCCTCTATTGGACCCAATAAATTTGGTCTTTATGTAGACACACAAAAATTTCTACGATCACTAACATTGAAAAGATTTTTCATGAGTAAGGATGTGGAAACCAGGAATTGGGATAATAAAAATCCAAAAATTCCCAATCCAGGTGTCCCAAACTATGCTCATTCTAAATTCAAACCACAATCAAATTTTTTTCCCAAATTTGCAAAGGGGAACCATCTAGAGGTATTTTTTCAATTAGTAACAAAAGATTTGGAAAACTTATGCAACAACAAAAGCAGGCAACATAACAACCTAACTAGGGAAGAAAGAACAGCTTTAGAAGAACTTTCAGCTGATAAAACAATTGTGATTAAACCAGCTGATAAGGGGGGTGGTGTTGTCATCATGGATCATGACTATTACATGTTAGAATCCAACAAAATACTGGGTGACAGAACAACGTACAAGAAATTGAAATCTAATCCCACAATCATATATAAGAAGGAACTTTTGTCCTTGTTGGAGGAGGGTAGAGGACTGGGAATTCTGGAGGAACATGAATTTCAGTTCCTAAATGTCGAGGATCCGGTGTTCCCAGTCTTCTACTTCCTACCAAAGATACATAAAAATGTTACACACCCCCCCGGGAGACCAATAATTTCTGGCATTGGGTCACTAACGGCGAACTTGTCAGAATTTATTGATAGTTATTTACAGGACATTGTGAAACAACAGAGATCTTACTTAAAGGATACCAGTGATATAATCAGGGCCCTTAGGAACATAGAATTGCAGGAAAACTACATATTGGTAACCACCGATGTAACCGCTTTATATACATCTATAAAACATGAGGATGGTTGCCAAGCAGTTAGAATGTTTCTAGAGAAAGATGGGAAAATCCCAGAGACACAGATAGACTTTCTTATAAAATGCATTGAATTTGTCCTAACAAAAAATTTTTTTTGGTTTTGTGATGAGTTTTTCCTGCAATTATGTGGAACCGCCATGGGGACCAAATTTGCCCCCAGCTATGCCAATCTATTAATGGCCATGTGGGAAGATCAGTATATATGGTCTTGGATAGGCCTGGGGGCAAATCTGGTCACATGGCGGAGGTTCATTGATGATATTGTCTTTGTTTGGAAGGGTACATTGGAGGATCTAGATACATTTCTTCTGTATCTGAACAATAACGAGCTAAATCTTAGATTCACCTCCATTGTAAGTAAAACCACTGTAAACTTTCTGGACTTAACAATTTATATAGAAAACAATGTTATTAAAACAAAAAATTTCTTCAAAGATGTGGATGCAAATAATTACATCCTACAGTCCAGTTGCCATCTTAATAAATGGATTAACAACATTCCATATGGCCAATACTGTAGACTGAAACGAAATTGCACTGATAACAAAGTATATGAAGAACAATCAACTACACTGTCCAGGAAGTTTGCAGAACGGAACTACAGGCCAAATGTCATCCAAAAAGCGTTGGATAAAACAAGACAAATATCCAGAGAGTCTATGTTGATCCCCAGAGAAAAAAGTGGGGAAGACGATAAGCTAAGGGTACCCTTTATTACTCAGTATAATAGGGATGCACACAAAATAAATGATATATTGAACAGTCACTGGTCTATATTGAGAAATGATCCCATTATAGGAACTGCACTGCCCAACAAGGTTCAAATGGTATATAGAAAAGCACCGAATGTAAAGAAATTTGTAGCACCTAGTGCTTTGAGGAGTCCTACTGTAAATAAAAACCCAACGTGGTTACAACCACCGAAAGGGTTCTTTGATTGCAAATTCTGCACTGCTTGCCATTATAGTTGCAAGAATACTAATACCTTTGAATCTAACATCACAAAAAAGGTATATAGTATAAAACAGCATTTAAATTGTAGGTCCAATTTCGTTATTTATCTGATTGAATGTGATTGTGGTCTACAGTATATAGGGAAAACTATAAGACCCCTAAAAACACGCATTTTGGAACATATAGGAAATATTAAAATGACCACACATAGTGTTCCAAACCACTTCTTGATGGTACATAATGCGGACCCCAAGGGGTTAAAATTTAAAGCAATCGAACAAGTTATGCCCCATTGGAGAGGAGGAAACAGAAATAAAGCATTGATTAAAAGGGAATCCTTCTGGATGTTCGAACTAAAAACTATATCTCCATCTGGTTTGAATTTAGAATTTGATCTTAAACCTTTTCTGTGATTTTATAATGCACTAATATTTTATCTTTCCATTTTTTAGAAATATGCCTCTTGCCCAGCACTTTCCATATATATACCTCCAGTTTAGAGATAATTTCTCTGCAATACCTGTTTTAACTATTTTAAAGTGTTTTTAGGCAGTGTATTTTATATTGAAAGTTTATACATTTTTTATTGTTAATATTTGCACTGAAGATTAAATAGTATATATATATTTTTAACCAAATATATTTTTAACAAACCTGATGTATTTTAAAATGATTGTATAAATAATATGTATTTTTAAGAACTGTATACCAAAAATGTTATTTGCACAACATATATGAGTTAATTTATAAATTTCATATGTGTGCAATAGAGAGATAGCATTTTTGTATAGCTCATTACAGCCACAGATGTATACTATGAGTTAAAGTAGTATCAGGTGTTTTCTGACTAATGAGACCCAGAATTAGGGTATATACACCGCCCCTATCTACTGAAACGTCACTCCTGATGAAACCTATGTGGTGAAACGCGTAGAGTGACGTTTTTCTTCAGCGCCGGCCGAAACCCCAGGAAGTGGACGTAGCGGATGACATCACTTCCGGTTGAGTGGAACGCACCGCTGGAACGCACGCCACGAGAGAGGGGAAGAGGAGACACCATCCATCTGGCCAACGAGATCCAGAGAGATCTAAATGCTTGTTTTTAACTGATACCATGTGAGTGTAACTCCCTTTTTCACTTATCCATTATAAATTGTTCAGACGGTCTGCACTATGTCCAGTTTTATCTTCTATTAAGGTGCTTGGGAGTCCACATATCTGGGGGAACATTGAGTTCTGCATCTCCTGTCCACCGAGTGAGCAGCATATTAAAAGATACCTTTATGTGCCCTATACCCTCTCACGTTTGTGAGTATTAACTATTGAGCCAAGATATCAAATCCAGATTTTAATTTTAACAATATTGCACTATCACGAATTGTATTTCTTTTCACATATTGCGCTTCCCGGACATTTCTTCATAAATTACCACACGCGCATGCTGCGTTCCTCCACTCCACTCCACTCCACTCAAAAACAGCAAGCTTGACTCTACCTGTCTTTCTAACTATCGACCTGTCTCCCTCCTGCCTTTTGCCTCTAAACTACTTGAACGTCTTGTATTCTCTCGCTTGCTCCATTTTCTCAACACCTATTCTCTCCTAGACCCTCTACAATCTGGCTTCCGAAAATAACTGACGACCTCCATGCTGCCAAAGACAGAGGTCATTACACTCTGCTCATATTACTCGACCTCTCTGCAGCATTTGACACCGTGGACCACCCTCTTCTCCTCCACATTCTCCATACTCTAGGTATTCGGAACAAAGCTCTATCCTGGATCTCATCCTACCTCTCCCATCGTACTTTTAGTGTCTCTTCTGCTAACACCTCCTCCTCCTCTATTGATCTCTCTGTGGGGGTACCCCAGGGCTCTGTCCTGGGACCTCTTCTCTTTTCTCTGTACACACTCTCTCTAGGTGACCTAATAACATCTTTGGGTTTAATTATCACCTCTATGCCGACGACACACAAATATACTTTTCAACACCTGACCTTACACCTGCTGTACAAACAAAAGTTTCTGAATGTCTCTCTGCTATATCATCCTGGATGGCCCTCCGCCGCCTTAAACTCAACATGGCTAAAACAGAGCTCCTCATACTTCCTCCCAAACCTGGCCCTACTACCTCCTTCCACATTACTGTTGGAACTACAATCATTCACCCAGTAGCCCAAGCACGCTGCCTAGGGGTCACGTTCGACTCCTCTCTCACATTCGCCCCTCACATTCAAAACATTTCTAAAACTTGTCGCTTTTTCCTCTGCAATATAACTAAGATACGCCCTTTCCTCTGTTGTTCGACTGCTAAAACTCTGACTCAGGCCCTCATTCTCTCCCGTCTTGATTACTGTAACCTCCTGCTGTCCGGCCTTCCTGCCTCTCACCTGTCTCCCCTACAATCTATCCTAAATGCTGCTGCCAGAATCACTCTACTCTTTCCTAGATCTGTCTCAGCATCTCCCCTCATGAAATCCCTCTCCTGGCTTCCGATCAAATCCCGCATCTCACACACCATTCTTCTCCTCACTTTTAAAGCTTTACATTCTTTTGCCCCTCCTTACATCTCATCCCTAATTTCTCGGTATGCACCATCCAGACTCTTGCGTTCTTCTCAAGGATGTCTTCTTTCTACCCCCTTTGTATCTAAAGCCCTCTCCCGCCTTAAACCTTTTTCACTGACTGCCCCACACCTCTGGAATGCCCTTCCCCTCAGTACCCGACTAGCACCCTCTCTATCCACCTTTAAGAACCACCTTAAGACACACTTGCTTAAAGAAGCATATGAATAGCACTGTGGATATTCTAAACACGATACATAATGCTTGGCCCCCTGCAGACGCACTTATCAGAACTCCCTCCTACTGTCTCTGTACGTTCTCCCTACCTACCAATTAGAATGTAAGCTCCTCGGGGCAGGGACTCCTCTTCCGAAATGTTACTTTTATGTCTAAAGCACTTATTCCCATGATCTGTTATTTATATTATCTGTTATTTATTTGATTACCACATGTATTACTACTGTGAAGCGCTATGTACACTAATGGCGCTATATAAATAAAGACATACAATACAATACAATACAAGGAAGAGTTGCAAAAATGTATCTATTTAGGCTTTACATATTAAATAAAGACAAAGACCTGTTTCAGTTACACTATTCTCCAGAGACCCACCATGAGTGTTCAAGTGCAGCAGCCCGTGTTCCAAAAACCTGACAGAAGTTATGCTTATTTGATATGGGCCGCTATTAATGCAACAGAGGATAAGATGGCAACAGTTGTTCAAATTTATCAGTATTTTATCGAAAACTATGACTTTTACAAATTTTCGCCAACTCCTCATTTGTGGAAGCGTGCAATAAGGAAAAGGTTATGTAGTGACCCCTGTTTTCACCGTATTGAGCCCCAATTTGTTGGAGGGTATTGGTGTGTGTCACAGGGTTTTTCCCGTATCTATGATCATGGAGGCGGCAAAAGGCGAAGGGTCGTGTTAAAACCAACTAAGAAGTGACAGTCCCTGCCAAGCAATGCACCAGCACCAGCACCGGCTTCCAATGACGGTCCCACTGTCAGTGACAACCCTGAGACAGAGTCGGATTTCACGGCCAGTTTTGATGAAGCTTGCATGTACCTAAGCGATTTCCCGCCTCACCTGCTGACTACAGGTGGGCTAGTCCCGCTGCTAACTATCGACGTGGGTGATGAAGAAAGCTGTACTGGCAGTGGACCGGCGCCGGCGCAAGCTGAATGGGAAATAGTATGGTGAGTACTGTATTGTTGCCGTATTATTTTGGTGGGGCTGGCTGGGTACTTCTTTAGGGGGCTGACCATTACTGTACATTAAAACTTTTCATTTTGTTTTTCCTCAGAAAAGAAAACGGCTAATGGGGGGATTTCGATGGATAATATTGTGCTGTATGCTGATGTTTTCCGGCCGAACAGTATACTGTGTAATAAACCCTGATTAAATAAAACTATGCATTTATTCTACAGTACATGTTCAGTAAATTACTGCACAAACTGGGGGCGAGATGTGTTTGCAGCAGAGACAGAGCCGCTGCTCTCTCTGCGCAAACATCGGCACATTAAAAATTATTTTAAATACATTTTTATTGATAGTGTACATGTGCAGGGGGTCTCGGGAGCTGAACCGCACTGGTTTCAGGTCGGTGGACCCCCTGCTCCCCGAGATACAGGCCCCTTTAGGGGGTGCCGGTATCCCTCTGCGTTTAAAGGGCCCGATCACGTGACCGCGACCTGTAAACCAAGCAGAGCATAGGGATACCGGCACCCCATAAAGGAGCCTGTATCTCGGGGAGCAGGGGGTCCCCAGACCTAAAACCAGTGCGGTTCAGCTCGGGAGACCCTCTGCACATCTACACTATAAATAAAACACATACAGTATATACAGTAAATAAACACTCGTTCTTTACCTTAGCGGCTATGCGCTATGGTAAAGAAACAGCATTTCTGTATTTTTAATAATATTGTACAGTGAGCAGGGGGTTCCCTGAGCCAGAAATCTAAACTCAGGGGACCCCCTGCTCCTGCTCAATATTATTAAAAATACAGAAATGCTGCTTCATTACCATAGCGGATAGCCGCTAAAGCAATGAAGGGGTTAACCCACCGTGCCCGCTTTATTGTGGGTGGCGGGGATGGGGTGAGGGGGGTATTTAGCCCTTGGTGTGAGTTTAGGACTTGCGGGGGGGATTGCGGGTGCACTTAACCCCTTCACGACCGTAGCAGTTAATACCGTTACGGTCATGAAGGGGTAAAACCCTCCTGCTACCCACCCGCAAGCCCTAAACAAACCACTGTTGGGGCTAATACCCCCTTCACCCACCCCCGCTACCCACAATTAAAAAAAAACTCACACACAGCAGCCGCCAAAAAGTAAATAAATAAATTTAAATAATTAAATAAATAAATGACAATAAATACATTTTAAATACATTTTTAATGATAGTGTAGATGTGCAGGGGGTCTCGGGAGCTGAACCGCACTGGTTTCAGGTCGGTGGACCCCCTTCTCCCCGAGATACAGGCCCCTTTAGGGGGTGCCGGTATCCCTCTGCGTTTAAAGGGCCCGATCACGTGACCGCGACCTGTAAACCAAGCAGAGCAGAGGGATACCGGCACCCCCTAAAGGGGCCTGTATCTCGGGAGCAGGGGGTCCCCAGACCTAAAACTAGTGAAGTTCAGCTCCGGAAACCCTCTGCACATCTACACTATAAATAAAACACATACAGTATATACAGTAAATAAACACTCGTTCTTTACCTTAGCGGCTATGCGCTATGGTAAAGAAGCAGCTTTTCTGTATTTTTAATAATATTGTACAGTGAGCAGGGGGTTCCCTGAGCCAGAAATCTAAACTCAGTGGACCCCCTGCTCCTGCTCAATATTATTAAAAATACAGAAATGCTGCTTCATTACCATAGCGGATAGCCGCTAAGGCAATGAAGGGGTTAACCCACCGTGCCCGCTTTATTGTGGGTGGCGGGGATGGGCTGAGGGGGGTATTTGGCCCTTGGTGTGAGTTTAGGACTTGCGGGGGGGGTTGCGGGTGCACTTAACCCCTTCACGACCGTAGCAGTTAATACCGTTACGGTCATGAAGGGGTTAAACCCTCCCGCTACCCACCTGCAAGCCCTAAACAAACCACTGTTGGGGCTAATACCCCCTTCACCCACCCCCGCTACCCACAATTAAAAAAAACACACACAGCAGCCGCCAAAAAATAAATAAATAAATCTAAATAAATAAATAAATAAATGACAATAAATACATTTTAAATAATTTTTTATTGATAGTGTACATAAAAAGCAAGTCACTTTATCTCCCTGTGCCTCAGGCACCAAAAACATACAGTAGATTGTGAGCTCCACGGGACAGGGAGGGACCTGTGCCTGCAAAATGTCTCTGCAAAACGCTACGTATACTGTAACTAACAGTGCTATACAAAAACATGCTATTATTATTATTATTATAATATCAAGGTGATGCTCTGTGCAAATCAAATTCGAGAAGGGATTTTCCAAAACATTGCCGTAAACAAAGCCTCAAAGCTCCCATCTCAAAGAGAATTACATGCAGGCGTAGTGAGGCTTTGTACTGTAGCTCGGCTATGGACGGATTAAGAACACAATGGCAAGATTCAGAAAATTAACGACTCTGTGGAGATGGGGGGGGGGTGGGTGACTCATGCACAGTAAGCAGGTAGCTCCCATCTCAAAGAGGCTTATAGTACACGCAGGCGTAGTGAGGCGATTGACGCTCGGCTAGGGACGTATTAAAAACACAATGACTAACTTCAGAAAATTAATGACTCTGTGCAGGTATCTGTCGAATGACTCTGTGGAGAGGGGGGGCTGGGTGACTCATGCGCAGTAAGCAGCTAAGCTTCCATTTGAACAAGGATTACATGCAGGCGCAGTGAGGCTTTCAAGCTTGGCTATGGACGGATTCAAAACACAATGGCAATATTCCAAAAATTCAAGACAGGCGCATGAAGTTCAAAGCTAAAGACATACTTTAATTTCAAAAGGCAGTTCATCATAATAATACACCCCCAAATACAGTACGTAAAAGCACACAAATCAACCATGTGCAGTCAAACGCACAGGGTCGCAGACAAAAGCTACTGTACAGCACAGATTGAATATCGTAATACAGTAAGATGGTTTTTGCAGGCTTGTGGAGAAAATAAAAAAATTACAATAAACTTTTTTTTTTCACACTCTCTAGCAAGCAGTGGTGGGCGAAGTTACAGGTGCATGCGCAGTAACTTCCTGCTGTCAAGCAGAAATGTGATTGAAACCAGACACACATTCAAAGGAATGGTGTGGGAGATATGTACAGTACTGCATTGCACAGAAGATAAGTTGAAATACCCTGCAGTGCAGTTAATTATCCCGAGCGAGGGGAGAGCGCTGTATATGCTGAAATGTGACACAGTTACAGTACAGTACACGCCTATGCGTTTCAATAATTTTCAAATGAGACATACTGTACTGTACTGCAGAACAGCACTGCAAATGCATGTATACTTTAAATATGCAAATGTACAATTACTGCGCACGCATACACAGACTGTGTACTGATGTAGGTTGAACCGCGAAGGTATTAGACTTCCAAGAAAACAGCTCGCAAATGCCCCCCTGAGTTTTTACATGGCATTGCAGTATTGCAGACAGCGAGAATAAAATGCTAATATCACGAGCGCGAAAATAACGCAGTTCACTTCGGGCAAAAAAGACACAAAACCGCACATAACCGGGATAATCTGAAAATCGCTGATCTAGCTGATTTAGACTAAAGGCCGACGCCACTGTAAGTGTTGCCAGGCCAGATATAAGTAACGTAGACAATACTTGCCGGTACCTGGTATAGGAGTAGAATAGTGATTGCCTTGCCGAGGTCAGGGAGCGGAGAGATGAGGAAGGTTGAAGTCCAAGCTGTGATCATGGGATGCCAGAGAATACGTAGTCCAAGGAGAGCCGAAGTCGAGAGCCAAAGGGTGTAGTCTGACGAGCCGTGTCAAAACCTGTTGTAACCGAGAGTACACCAAACACATCCATACAGAGACTATGTCGAGCGATGAGTGAGGGCTCAGAGATGCTAGATAAGGCTGGGCTGACCAATAAGGGATGGAGGCGGGTCAGGAGGACTGCAGGGAGCCTCTCTGGATAGATGTGGCTGATATAACCTAGGTGAGCACTGGTAGCATACATGTGATAGAAGAATGGTGCTCAAAAATACTAGGACCTATATCCTTATATATAGGGAGTAGAGCAAGCACTGGGTAATGATTAATGAAAAATAAAAGCACTAAACCTATAATGGGGCTCTAAAACACCCTGAAGGTGGGGGTACGTGTACGGAGACACTTCCCCCTCCTCATTGGGTTGGCCCCAGGTAAACGTACTCACGAGACCCCCAGTAGATCTCTCCAAAGCTTGTAGCTGTATCCAGGTCAGGAGAATCCAAATGCAGTGTGTGTGCAGCGCACAGCAGAGTAATGAAGGAGAGCAGGTATGGCAAAAAATCACTCTTTAATGGAAAGCCATAAAATAGAGGGTTGCAGCCCGTCTACGCGTTTCGTGCAGATTGTGCACTTTTTCAAGAAGTGTCATACACGATACACAGAACATTTAAATACAGCTGACTGCTGTTTTGGCGCCAAACCAATGAAGTTACCAATTGAAATTGACCAATGCGCACCGCTTCTCTGATGTATGCGCCATACACTGGCGACACACTTTATTCGAGCTTGGCTAGTCCCACGAATTCGGGTATACCCGGGTGTATTGAGGTTTGTGACTGTTTTCTGCCCGAGTGCATTGAGGTATTTTCCAGGCAGGGATTGAAGCATTTTATTCCCGCTGGCTGCAATACTGCACAGTATATATATATATACTGCATTACAATTCATGAATTTATGCCATCTGGTAGACACGCGAAGCATTGCAGCCTATTAAATCCTGATCATTATCATTTAACAGATCAGCCGCCCGTCAGCCAGGCATGAACCCAGGCTGGGAAGGCAAACGCAACGGGGCTTGTCAGAGGTGAGGAGCGGCGCATTCCAGGTATCTGCCAGGTACATACTGGGTATTTGCTCGAATAAAGTGTGTCGGTGAAGTACAACCAGCTCCCGGAGGAACCCTCACCACAAGGCTTAGCCAATCAGCAGCCTTGTTGTGAGGGTTCCTCCGGGACCTGGTTGTACGGCGCATGCGTCAGAGGAGCGATGCGCTTTGGTCAATTTCAATTTCTTGACGTCATAGGTTTGGCGCCAAAACGGCAGTCAGCTGTATTAAAATGTTCTGTGTTTTGTGTATGACACTTCTTGATAAAGTGCACAATATGCACGAAACGCGTAGAAGGGCTGCAACCCTCTATTTTATGGCTTTCCATTAAAGAGTGATTTTTTGCCAGACCTGCTCTCCTTCATTACTCTGCTGTGCGCTGCACACACATTTGAGCACTGGTAGCACTCTGATTACACCCGCGCGGTGTACAAGGCGGAGCCACATAGCAGGAGTGAAAGTAGAAGCGAGAATGCTGGGCATGCACTCTGTAAGCTGTGTGTGCACGCAAGCAGTTTTGGAGGTGGACAAACGTGTGCGTGCGGGACGGAGGACCTGCGCCTGCCACTGAGAAGGAGGAGGAGCGGTGGGGCCGCCGAGGGAAGGGGCCCTGCGGCGACGGAGGAGATGACGGCCCGTGGAGGCAGGTATGCGGAGGTTGCGCTGCGCGCCCTGAGTCTCCCTAAGGGTAGTCTGTGTGTTGCGCGGACGGCACTGAGAAATCAGATTCCTAACACATACCAAGTCTTCTGCTTGGTCTGAGCAGCCCTAAGGTTGTCCTGTCCAACCCCATGAGCATCTCTAGCCGGTCTCTGAGATCTATCACATTCTGAAGCACAGAAGCATCAGTATTGGTAGTCTCCCCATCCCATTCCTCACAGAATAGGTACAGAGTCACCGTAACCTGCAACCATATAGCAACTCAAAGGGAGAGAAGTCTGAAGATTCTTGCGGTACCTCTCGGTATTCAAACAGCAAGTGCTGCAAGTGAATCTCCCAGTCTTTTCTCTCTGCCTGTATGAACATTTTAAACATTTGCTTCAGGGTCCCATTGAACCTCTTAAATTATCCGTTAGTCTGGGGGTGGAATGGGGTCGTGCACTTTTGCTTCACCCCGCACGCATCCCAGAGACACTGGAGCGATTCACTCATGAATTGCGACCCCTGATCGGTTAGAATCTCACTAGTGAAACCTTTCCTAGAAAAAATGGTTAACAAGGCTTTAGCTACTGCCCTAGCATCAATACCGGCAAGCACGGAGGACTTCCTGTGACGTCAGCTGGCATGGTAGCTTGAGGGAAATGCTCCCGAGACTCCCTGCCTAAAAGCACCTAAAATCAGCAATAAAAAACAAAAAAAACAAACACCTTTTCGGGGACCCGACTAGGTAAAAGCCTCAGGATGGCAAACAAACAAAAACAACCAGGGAGTCAGGACATTGCTAAGTTCTGTGAGTCAATTCAAAAACTGGCAAGCAGAGGAGCTGAAACCCTGACTCCTCAAGATGGTGCAGAGGAGAGCTCTCAGGGGACTGAGGCAAGCACAAGCGGTGCCGAGGAGGGACTGTGGGATAAGGGAGACCCAGTGGAAGCTACAAAAACATATCTTGAGCACCTATTTGACCAGTTCTCAATAAAGATGAGACACAATTTCCAAGAAGACCTGCACACAGCTATCACAGGAGTCAAAAAGGAAATAAAAGACCTAGCAGGGCGCACAGACAAAGTGGGAACAAAGCTAGAGGAGGTGTCCCTCTCTCAAACAGCTGCTGAAGAAGAGATATGCCGCCTAGGATATGAAGTTAACTCCCTGAAGGATGCTATCGAGGATCAAGAAAATAGAGATCGCCGCCAAAATATCCGGATCCGCAACATCCCTGAAGAAATAAAGATTGAAAATCTAAAAACCTACCTGAAAGACTTGTTCTCCTTTCTGATTCCAGACCTTGAGCCCAGAGACCTGGAGATGGACCATGCCCACAGAGCGCTGGGTCCCCGCTCCGAGGATCCTAGAAGGAGGAGAGACGTCATCATCAGGATGCACTCATACTCCATAAAAGAGAAACTGATGTATGAGTGCAGAGAAAGAGGAGAAATCAACTTCCAAAACGAAGCCCTCCAAGTCTTCAACGATCTCTCCAGAACCATAGAGAGAAGACGCAACATGAAACCTCTCATCAAGATCCTAAACACCCAAAAGATCCGCTACAGATGGGGATTTCCATTCAAATTGATCGTCCAAAAGAACGGCAGGTTTAGAACAATCTCCAGACCAGAAGATGCCCCCGCATTCCTAAAATCTCTAGGCCTCCCAGGGCTAGAGAACCAGAGAGAGGGACAGGAGGAGCTGAGTTCCCGCCATACAGCGCCCCAGCACAGAGCATCTGAGAGAATCGCCTCCCAGAGAGTGCCCAGAGCTGCGGACCTGTAGCAGCTCCCAGTGAAGGAAGCAAGAATTTCAGAGCTTCACTGATTGAACACCGGCGCCCCCCAGCTGCTCCTTCTGGCCTGCCCTTGGCAGCTCCCGGTGTCTCCTGAAAGATCGAAGCCGTAGGAAACACTGACACCACCTCCACAACTCAGGGCCAGTTGGCCCTGAAAGTCTCGCTAGAGCTGCCCTCCTGATTGGTTCCTCGTCTCCCCTCCGGCTGGAGAGGCGCCTCCCGTTGGTGCCACCCCCGACTAGCCCTTAGTGTCGCGAGCTACTATGGCTCTCTCCCCGTCCTACCTCTTCACCGCCGTGGCTCTGGAGGCCGCTCTGACGAGGGGGGGGGGCTCTACCACTGCCCCCCCTCTCCCTCTACCACTGCTTCCCCCCCTACCGCTGCCCCCCCTCTGCAGCTGCTTCCACTCTGCCTCTGCCCCCCCCCCCCCTTCCAGTGGGTTCGGCTCCAGTGTGCTCACTCGCCCCTTGCCCTTGTGATCGCCCCTGGACCTTGGGATCTCCTCCGTGCCCTCCCCGCCCCTCTGGGCCCCTCACTGCCTCACCCGGGGAAGCTCCGGGCCGCTCCCCGAGCCTAGGGAGTGGATCCGGGGAGATAACGCCATCAGCGTGGGTGCCGGCTGTGGGGCGCCTCTGGGGGGTGGGAACACCCCTGATAGGGATCTTAAACCTGCCCCCAGTCGGGGGGGGGGGGTTCGGGGGAGGAGAGGCACTGAATGCTGTCGCCGAGGGGGCTGTCCCTTTAGCCACCCCTGCGAATAGAGGAGACGACACATCCCTAAAGCCCCATGGAAGGTGGGACGTCACACAACCGGCGGCGAAGAATCCGGTATCGATCTCAGCTACAAGGTCTGTTATTCTCACATCTTCTCCTTGAGGGCTCATAACCTATGGAACAAGAACATTGGGGGCCTGCTGTTTCTCCCAGGTGGTCGCCCCGGTCCTTGCCCCCATACAAGCCCACACCCTGTTGATTTACCTCATGTTAGAGGAGAACAAGACTCCCTACACAGACAAATAATGTTGGGATCTGGATGGAGGTTCTTACAGGGGGGGGGGGTGGCGGCGATATCAAGTTTTCGTGTATGGTCTAGCACTTTATGCTTGCAAAATGTTAACACGGCTGAGGTGCCTAAAAGTCCCCAGAGACCCAGCTCTGGGATGTTTTTCACAATCGGGCCCCCTCTCCCCCCCCCCCTCCCACTCCCCTCTCCCCCATTTCCCCCCTCCCCCCCTCCCCCCCTCCCTCCCCCCTCCTCCCTCCCCTCTCCCTCCCCCTCCCCTCTCCCTCTCCCTCCCCCTCCCCTCCTCCCCCTCCCACCCTCCCCCTCCCCCCTCCCCTCTCCCCTCTCCCTCCCCCTCCCCCCTGCCTCCCCTGCCCCCCCCCTGCCCCCCGCACTCTCCCCACCCCCTGCCCCCACACCCCCCTCCCCCTCTGCCCCCCCTACTCCCTGCCCCCCCTACCCCCTCTCCCCCCCGCCCCCTGCCCCCCCTACTCCCCGCCCCCCCTCTCCCCCCACCCCCTGCCCCCCCCCCTCCCCCTGCCCCCCTCTCTCCCCACCACCTGCCCCCCCATCCCCCTGCCCCCCCTCTCCCCCCACCCCCTGCCCCCCCCACACCACCACCCTGCTCCCCCCTGCCCCCCCTCTCCCTGCTCCTCCCTCTCCCCCCACCCCCTGCTGCCCCCCACCCCCCTAGAATCTATGTCTACACACACAAAGTCCAATAGGAATACGATTTAAAGGTGTCATTACGCAAACGTCAATGGTGAATTAGTAATATGAATGTAATTATGAAAAATCAACATAGATGTAAGCCCTCTCCTCATCCCCCCCTCCCCTCCACCCCTCACCCTACTCCCCCCCTTCACCTCACTCCCCCCCTTCACCCCACTCCCCCCTCACCCCATTCCCCCTCCCCCTTCACCCCATTCCCCCTCACCCTTCACCCCTCTCCCCCTCACCCCTCCATCACCCTTCTCCCCCCCTCCCTCTCCCCCCCTCCCTCTCCCCCCCTCCATCACCCCTCTCCCCCCTTTCCTTCTTACCCCACTCCCCCCTCCTTCTCCCCCCTCCCCCTCCCCCACCCCCCCTACCCCGATGAAACATTGTCTAAGTTGAAACTCGCGACAAGGTGCACATAGCCATGTGTTATAGTGTTGAAAAACTGGGAAATATGCATACCCCAAAACTGAGCATGCTCAAAAAGTATTAAAAGGAAAATGTCACAAAGGTATGAATCTCCTTCCACCCTCTCCCTGGTACTGCCCACCTGCATGAAGACAGGCCCCCGGCCCCTGCCGTCCCTTTCCGATTATGCCCAAAAAGTGTTAAAATAACAAGAACATATATGTGTGAATCACCCCCCACCCTCAAAGTACTCGAAAAAATCAAGTGCAGGCCCCACAACATAGTTAAAATAAGGGATAGTTCCCCAACCTCCAAACTGTTACAAGTGGTTTAAGTTCTATTGCAGGGAGGGTCTCGGGCCCTGTACATTGCCCCACACCAGGCTTTCTGTCCTGGAAGGTTCTCCAGGGGTGTTTGACCCCAATACCTTGATCACTCTCGTGTCTAAGGTTATTTCTCTTGGGCCCCGCAAGGGTCCGTCTGTTTTCTCCTTCCCTACTGTGTCCACCCCACCCCCCTCTCTCCCCCAGCCCTGAGGCATCAACTTCACTCTCCTCCCAACCATCCCTGGACCTACGTCCTATATCCCAAAAAGGAGCTCTTGACATGGGAAACATAAGAGCATCAGATAAAAACAAGAAAAAAGCACAAAACGCAAATAGTGAAGTATGTCAATTTCTATATTTAGTAAAAAATGGTGATTATTCTGCGTACATTTAAAACATAGATAATTCGCATTTACGTGTATCAATACACGAAAGTTACCACACAGCAAAACTTCAGAGTGGATGATTGGAGGGCGTAGCTCTGGTGGATCATCTCCTGCTGGCTCTGGCAGTCATCTGCATCTGTGAAGGTATCCGCAACCAGCGCCTGGATGTCCCAATCAGTGATGAAGGGGACGGTACTGGAATGTCTGTCCTGCGTCCCGCACTCACTCAATATGTGCTAATGATATATTCCATGCATTTGCTACACAGGTAATAGCACACAAGGAAATGCTCCCAAACACAGTCAGCCTGACCGGCCCTCAGAGTGGGGAATCAGCCTTGGTGATCGCGCGTCAGTGTGACGTCACCCGTACGGGAAGCAATATCACACAAGGCGCACCCAGGCGGTAAGGCTCGTGGCTGGATAAGCACAAAAGATGCCCAATCCGTCTTACGAAAAATGCTATTAGCAAGACAGTAAGGCTAAAAAGTACTGCATAAAAGCAATTCAAATTATCCTACGCGTTTCGAAAGCTCAAAAATGCTTCTTCATCAGGGATAGATTCAATGTCGCTACCCCAGGGAATTGAATATCCACTCGACTCCTGTCATTGGTTCACCATTTAGGACCGCAGACCAATCAAATGTGCTGCTCGAGGATGGGGGCGGGACATTGAATTGGCATCGAATACATGACAATAAAATACAAATCTTTATTAAACCAATGTTGCTCTGCAAAAGAAAAAATAATAATAAAAAGGGAAAAGAGAACATAGTTAGAACATTGTCCTCAATGTTAGGTAAAAACATACATAACAATACAATCTAAAATGACTATAAATCTCACGTGGTGAGATGAGTAAAAATGCTTGTTCAATGGAGTTAATGGGCTATTAGGTCACTGCACCAAAACAAATTCTATAGAATACAATACAGAGGACTATAGTTACTTTAGAAGAACGTCAACACATCAAGGTCTTCATTAAGCCTTTTAGGGGACATACAATCTAATTTATGAATCCAAAAGGATTCCTGGGCAGATAGGGCTTTTAATCTGTCCCTAAAGGGCTTAATGAAGACCTTTGTTGTGGGAAGCTAAAAAGTACACAGGTGAATACAATTAAGTGAATTAAAGGAGGTTGTAAATGTTTCATCAGAGTCAATGGTGACATCTTCTGTCAAAGATCTTTTTAAGAACTTGGAGAAACTTTTACTAGAGGAAAATAAATTATGGCTTGAAAAAAGGACCATAAAAAGCTATATGGACTGCAAAAGAGTCCCGAGAGGTTTACGAGTTCTTAAAAAAACCTACTATTGGCAAAGAGAACGCCCATTTTATGCAAGAATGGAACCGCATTTTAGACGCTTGTTCAATGGACCTGACGAGGTTAATTATTTTTGAGAGAAGTCGCAATATTAAAGATTTGGAGAAGGATATTCTTGAGATCATTAGTACTCTTGAGCCTTTGGTTATCGATAATGATTGTTCTGAATTAGAACATGATCTCAAGAGTAAACTTGAAAATGAAGAGGAGGAACTTTTAAAAACTAAACATGAGAAATTTATGCGTGAAAAAGGGGACTATATAAATAATAGGCAAAGAGACTGGGCCAAGAAAGAAGAGAGGGGGTGAGTGGTCGGCCAAACATATGTCCCTAATGCAAGGGATAAATCCAACTCCTCCAACTCTAGATCAAAATACCATCATGATCAAAATTATAAGTCCAATGATCAGTCACGTGGCAATTATCATGTTAATAGTGGTGGTGGTAATACAAAGGGAGAATATTCCCAACAACATTATGACAATCATGTCCGCAACCCAACTACAGAGGTAGAAATTATATTAGAGATTTTAAACCTAACTTTAGGTCTAATTCCAATTATCAACAACAGCATAAAGGTAATAAAGACTACAACAATAAAAGAGTTTCGTCCATACTCACCTAAAGTTATACCTAAACGCAACATTATTCTCGCTCTCCAAGTCGTTCCTCACCATCTTTTTTAGAGATGGTCAAAACGAGACTGGCACCCCGCTTGGGAAAAGAAATGAAACCAAAGAAAATGCTTTGGATCTTCCCCCAACCAGACAAAGAAAAAGATCTTTGTCAGGCGAGGTGCCAATGTCCAAAAAAAAAGAGAGTTGTCAAGGAGAGTTACCCCAGTAGAAAATGGTATTTTTAATCTCTCTACCAGCATCTTGACACAAGATCAAGTCAAAGTGTTAAGTAGGGGTTTGACATTCTCATGGACATGTGGACCTAATTCGTTCCAACTGTTCAAAGACCTCCATAAGTTTACGCGGAACCTGACATTAAAAAGACATTTTTTTAAAAATGAGATGGAGTCTGCTCCTCTTATGGTACAATCAACCCCCCAACTCAGAGTCCAGTACCTACTATAAGGCATACACCCTTCAAAACGCAGTCCAAATTTTACCCAGCTCAATCAAAGGGACATCATATTGATGCGTTTTTCACAGTGGTGAATAATGAACTTAATGCCCTAACTCAGGAATTTGACATGGGTAAGATTAGACAGAACCTAAATGTAAAGGAGAATCTTGCCCTAAAAATGCTTCGGGATAATAAGGATTTAATTATCAGACAAGCTGATAAGGGGGGTGGGGTGGTATTGCAGAGTCATAAGGACTATGTAAAAGAGGCATGTAGACTATTGAACGACACAACCTTTTATAGGAAATTAACGAAAGATCCCACTTTAGAATTCCAAGCTCTATTAAAGTCACTATTAGAAGAAGCTAGCTCCCAATCTGTTATCACTAACGTTGAATTTTCATTTCTCTATCCAGCTTTCCCTAGAATACCCATATTCTACCATCTACCCAAAATCCACAAGTCCAAGGTAGATCCCCCAGGAAGACCTATCATCTCAGGGATTCAATCCTTAACCGCCAATGTATCCCAATATGTTGATTTTTTCTGCAGTCTTACGTGGTCCAACTTCAATCATACCTGAAGGACTCCACTGCAGTGTTGAACCTTTTTCAAACCTTTGAATGGAAAAGCAGTTACCGTTGGCTGACATGCGACATTAAAGCCCTCTATACTCACATTCCCCATACCAAGGGTTTGGAGACAGTCGAATTATGTATGAAGCAAGATCTTTTGTTACATCCCCAAAATAGAGAATTCATTCTAAAATCTATTGACTTCATACTGAAGCACAATTACTTTATGTTTCTCACAGATTTCTACATACAGGTTTGCAGAACAGCGATGGGTACTCGGTTTGCCCCGAGTTTCGCAAACCTGTATGTGGGGGACTGGGAGAGCAACTATATTTGGGCCAATAACCCATTCTCCAGTAACATTATTAAGTGGCGGCGTTACATTGATGACGTCCTGGTGGTATGGGACGGCGATCTTGAGTCAGTCAACCAATGTATGTCTTACATTAATGATAATGAGTATAACTTAATTTTTACACATCAAACAGACAAAGAGGTAACTAATTATTTAGATCTTAAGTTGATATCCACCTGTGATGGAAGGGTTATGACTGAAATGTTTTTTAAGGAAGTGGATACTAACACCTTATTAATAGCAACGAGCAATCATAAGGACACCTGGATCAAGAACATTCCAGGTTGTCAGTTTATGAGGCTGAAGAGAAATTGTAGTGATAATGAAACCTTTATGAAACAAGCAGAGAAATTATTGAGTCGCTTTATTGATAGGGGTTACAATTCTGATTACCTTAATAGGGAAATAGAAAGAGTCCAACTTATGGACCGCGATGACCTTTTGACCCAAAAAGGCAAATAAACTGTAAAGCCTGACACAGATAAAATAGATGTGGCCTTTGTAACCAACTTTAATACAGCCCATAAGAGTGTTGAGAAGGTGATCGCTAAGCATTGGTCAATCTGAAGTAATGATCCTATTTTAAGTGACAACCTGGTT
Organism: Ascaphus truei; assembly: GCF_040206685.1. Taxonomy (NCBI): domain Eukaryota; kingdom Metazoa; phylum Chordata; class Amphibia; order Anura; family Ascaphidae; genus Ascaphus; species Ascaphus truei. Next base: position 427,567,303 of record NC_134483.1, read on the forward strand.
AAAAAACCTAGATTCATTTATAGGAGAGCTACTAACTTAAAAAATTCTTTAGCTCCAAGTGACATTGGACAATCAATATGCCCAAGAATTAATAAAAGTTGGCTTGATAACAAACCTGTGGGTAATTTTAATTGTGCCAGATGTTCCGTTTGTATATATATATGCACCCAAACCGTAAAACTTTTATTTCAAAGAAAACAAAAGAGGTCTTTACTGTAGAAGATTTTATTACATGTGACTCCACATATATAGTCTACCTACTAGAGTGCACCTGCGGGTTGCACTATGTGGGCAGAACTAAACGTAATTTAAAGATCAGGATACAAGAACATGTACGTAATATTAGGAATGGCTTTGAGAAGCACAGTGTCTCTAGACATTTCCTAGTCCACCACCAGAAGGACCCATCCTATTTGACATTCATGGGCATTAAGCATGTGCCACACAATAGGAAGGGGGGAGACAGATTAAAAGCCCTATCTGCCCAGGAATCCTTTTGGATTCAAAAATTAGATTGTATGTCCCCTAAAGGGCTTAATGAAGACCTTGATGTGTGGGCGTTCTACTAAAGTAACTAAAGTCCTCTGTATTATATTCTATAGAATTTGTTTTGGTGCAGTGACCTAATAGCCCATTAACTCCATTGAACAAGCATTTTTACTCATCTCACCACGTGAGATTTATAGTCATTTTAGATTGTATTGTTATGTATGTTTTTACCTAACATTGAGGACAATGTTCTAACTATGTTCTCTTTTCCCTTTTTATTATTATTTTTTCTTTTGCAGAGCAACATTGGTTTAATAGAGATTTGTATTTTATTGTCATGTATTCGATGCCAATTCAATGTCCCGCCCCCATCCTCGAGCAGCACATTTGATTGGTCTGCGGTCCTAATTGGTGAACCAATGACAGGAGCCGAGTGGGTATTTAATTTCCTGGGGTAGCGACATTGAATCTATCCCTGATGAAGAAGCATTTTTGAGCTTCGAAACGCGTAGGATAATTTGAATTGCTTTTATGCTGTACTTTTTAGCCTTACTGTCTTGCTAATAGCTTTTTTCGTAAGACGGATTGGGCATCTTTTGTGCTTATCCAGCCACAAGCCTTACCGCCTGGGTGCGCCTTGTGTGATATTGCTTCCCGTACAGGTGACGTCACACTGACGCGCGATCACCAAGGCTGATTCCCCACGCTGAATGCCGGTCAGGCTGACTGTGTTTGGGAGCATTTCCTCGTATGCTATTACCTGTGTAGCAAATGCATGGACTACATCTTTAGCACATATTGAGTGCGGGACTCAGGACAGACATTCCAGTGCCGTCCCCTTCATCACTGCTTGGGACATCCAGACGCTGGTTGCGGATACCATCACAGACGCAGATGACTGCCAGAGCCAGCAGGAGATGATCCAACAGAGCTACGCCCTCCAATCATCCACTCTGAAGTTTTGCTGTGTGGTAACTTTCGTGTATTGATACACGTAAATGCGAATTATCTATGTTTTAAATGTACGCAGAATACTCACCATTTTTTACTAAATATAGAAATTGACATACAGTGTTGACACTGTTTATTTGAACACGGCCGTAGCCGCAGTTTGTGGGAGCCGACGGCAAGCCGGCGGCTCATTTGGGGATTTCCCTGGTGCGTGCAGCGCGTCACTCTGGCGCCGGTCACACGGCCAAGTGTTCCCCGGCATCCCCGAAGGCTGCAGAGGCAGCAGGGGTAAGGGGGACGCTGCGCGCAGCTTTGCGCAAGCCAGGGGGAGCAGCCAGGGGTTCGGGGAAGGGGAGGGGAAGGGGAGGGGGGTATTTTAATAAAACGCGCGGGAAGGGGAAGATGCGGCAAGATGCGGCTCGCTCGCGGTTCCGTTTTGGCGCCAGCCGGAATAAGCCCCGTTCATAAGGGGCACAAAACGGGCAAATGCTCGAATAAACTGTGTCGGGTCTGTACTTCACTATTTGCGTTTTGCGCTTTTTTCTTGTTTATATCTTTAGTTCTTGAAAGTGCTGAGCCACTCTCTGTTAAGAGCAGCATACGCCTATAACCAATGGTTTTGAATGGTTTTTTCACTTTTATCACTTCCACAGTAAGGTTGTGCTAGATAGCATTCACCAATTACTCACCTAGTGTTTTTTAAACACAAATTACTAGTTTTGTATGTCTCACGATTAGACATTGTCTTTTACACGATTAAGTTGTGTTTTGGGTTGCGCACTTTTATTTTTGTTTATAAGAGCATCAGAGCCTGGAGCTTTGAGAAGATCTTTCGAAACATAATGTCTTCCATCAAATTAATCTCGATTAATGTCAAAGGCCTCAATTCAGCAAACAAAAAGAAGCTAGTCCTGCTGGACCTAAAAAAAGCTCAGGGTGACATTGTCCTCATTCAAGAGACCCACTTTAATTCCCCGACGCCCCCCAATACATTCAAAAGCGTATTCCCCCAGGCATATTTAGCTTCCTCACCAAGCAAAAAAAGAGGAGTAGCCATCCTCATCAGAACCGGGGTCCCCTTTGTTCTAACCAAGTCACTCCCAGACCCAGACGGTCGATTTCTGGTAATACAGGGCACTCTATCAGGCACGCCAATTACACTTGTTAATGTTTACGCCCCAAATGATAACCAAATCCCCTTCCTAAGTAATCTCCTCGAATCACTGGAGCAGCAATCCCTCTCATCGCTCATCATTGGTGGAGACTTTAATATGGTGGCCTCTCACGCACAAGACAAATAAAACCCCGCCCCCACCCTCCTACCATCTACTCCCTCTCCATACAACACTCAGTCCCAAAAGAAAGCTAAGAACTTCAGAGACATCATTGAGGAATACTCACTAGTGGACATCTGGAGGTCTCAGCACCAGGGTCAAAGGGATTATACCTTTTTCTCCTCCCCTCATCAGTCCTACTCGAGGATCGATTATTTTCTGGGTACGAGTAATGTCTTCCGGGCGTCCTCCCAGTCAGGCATAGGTTCAATCACCTGGTCCGACCACGCACCAATCGACCTCACCCTATCCCTACCCTTTGTGAAAAACACCCAATATAAATGGAAGTTAAACGAATCTATGCTGAACTGTCCCGACACGGAAATAATAATACGCCAAAAACTAGCAATGTTTTTTCAAATTAATGCAGGCTGCGTCTCAGCCCCAGCTATGCTCTGGGAGGCTCATAAAGCCTCTATCAGAGGAGATTATATCTATGGCGCTCTGCACTAGTAATATACCATATATATGATAAAAAATAAAATAAATTTATACAACCAGTGTCGTGGATATTCTCCCTTTGGTATTGATGCTCCACACGTGGTGGGTACACATGTAAGGAAAGAAAATCAAAACATAGTGTAATATTGTTAAACACACATATAAACATGCAACATGAGACAGACGCTGAGAACAACAGGTGACAAATTACAAACACATTTAATAAGGTATATCATTAAAAATACATAAAAATACATAAAAACATATATAAGGATCTGGTAGGATACTCCAACTCAAGTGGGGGTTCCTGCTTACCAAACGTAAGATGGTATCAGGCAATGGATATTGTTAAAGAGTATCCCCTCTTGTGGATGGCCGCTGCTGTAGCAAACTCCTGGGCTCACACGTGGAGTCTCCGCCTCTGTGACATCCGCCTCTGTCCGCCGTGGACACGTGGTGCTGGCGTGGAAGCTGACCGCTGTAGACACCTCCTGCCTTGCCGTTGAAAGCGCGCTAACCGGAGCAGATTCAAATGCGGATGGATATGCGCCAAAGATACAGCAGCCCGCAGGTAGCAGCTATTAATTCCAAGGGGGACAATGTTCACCACTGAGTGTGGGAGACCTCTCAGACCTCTCAGTAACACCCTACGCGTTTCGAAAGTAAGACTTTCTTCCTCAGGGGTAAATGTGATATGAAAAAGTAGTCCCTGTATGTCCCGGTATATGTAGTCCCGTATTAAAGGTGCAGTACACCATTGTGAACTTGATCATGCGCAGATGGATGCGCTGGGACTCTCAGCGTCACAAACATAACATAGACACAAGACAAAATGAAAAATTACAATAAACAACTGTTATTAATTAATATATTACACAAAAGTACATTATTAGTACATACATAATTTTTGGAACCATAGGATACAATAAAGCATTATCACTATATAACATGATAATACTTGAAGTGGATAAGGCTGTGAGACCACATATATAATGGTATATGTGGCCAATCCACAATTATGCAAGAAGTATAATGAGCAGAATGTGCCATAGTGTAAACCAAGTTGGTTGGCTATTATAATAGGTGAATAGGGGGTGAAATGTGCCCCGTGGTGGGTTAAAGTATTAAAATGTTATGGTGTGCCAATGTGTATAAGAATATATGTGATGGTATATAAGTGTGACATATGCTAGAAGGGAAGTGATGTGTGGATGTATAACAATGTGAATTAATGTGTATAAAAATAAGTGAATATAGAATAATGTGTGAGAATATATTAATATAAATACAGTGACTAATCAGTGTAATAATATTTTTTAAAAAATTAAATATAAAATGGGGCGTCCCGGCGGTTGGTTGAGATTTTTATGGATTTTGGGTATTATATAAAAGATAGGGATAATGGGAAACTGGTTATATAAGAATTCAAATTCCTGATTTGTTATTGCATTTGTATCCAAACCTGTGTTAAGAAATACAAATAGTTTTTGCAAATAATTGTCAGTGGGATTAGAGGAGAGGGGTTGGTAAGTAGAGACATCTCCAAGAATACGCATTGACTCTTGGAGATAGTATGTTTTGTCCATAATCACCAACCCCCCTCCTTTGTCGGCTGGCTTCATTACGATCGAGCCATTCTCTCCAAGTGCGCGCAGCAGATGTTTTTCCTCCATAGTGAGGTTGTGTTTTTTAATTTTGAAGTTTCGACTCTGCTGTTCCAGGTCGTCGGTGACCATTTGAGCAAAAGCATTAACAAATGGCCCACCCGCAAACCTGGGAAAGAAAGTCGAAGGTTTTTTGAAACTGGTATTAGTACTAGGTACAGGGTTAATAGGGAGATTGAGACTACTGTCCTGACGTGACACTGCGTCTTTGACAAAATATTTTTTGAGACATAGCTTTCTGACATATTTCTGTACGTCCACATAGAGTTGAAAGCTATTAGGGCCTATCACAGGGGCAAAGGACAGTCCTTTCGAGAGTACCTCCTTTTCTTTATTAGATATTGCCTGTTGACTAATATTAAATATATTGGTGTAGATGGGAGTTACCGTCTGAGTTGTTTCCCTAGTCTTTCTGCCTCCTCTCTTTCCTCTATTGTGTTTTTTCTTTTTCTGTCTCTTGATGTCCCTTCTTTCCCTAGCAGATCTTTTATTGCTTCTCTGGCGTTCTGCTGCTCTCTTGTCCTTCTCCAGTCTAAAAAAGAAAAAGTTGGTTTATCCCCTTTAGTCTGGTTGGAGCTAGTATTTTCTTGCTCAAAGTCTACCAGTGGTTGATACTTATTGCTTTGCTGGTACTGCTCAAAGATGCTGTCAATTTCCCTATCTAAATGTACAACTGGCGTTTCAGGTTTATTAGTCTGATTGGGCTTCATGCGTTTATCTACTCTCTTGGGTTTGGGGGACAAAAATTGGACTGGTTTCGGGGTAGTCTCTTTGTTGCTGATGATCACTTTTTTATAGTGATCCGGTATCTTGTGAGAGTAATCTCTCGGAGTATTGGCTTTAGGGTGTCTATATTTAACATTTTCTTTTGGTGTTTTTTTCCAACTCCTATAGCACCCTGTCTTATAGTCAATTCTATCTCTTTGAAATTTGGACTGTTTACGGCCTATAGTTTCCTTCTGGAAAGTCTCCATCTTTAATTTAATTTTATTTTCCAGAGCTGGCAATTCACTATGGTCTTTGAAAACTTCAAACTGCTCCTTTAAATGATTGATCTCACTATCCATCGTCTGTAATAGAATTTTACGTTTGGATCAATCATTTAATCATTTAAAGGAGCAGTTTGAAGTTTTCAAAGACCATAGTGAATTGCCAGCTCTGGAAAATAAAATTAAATTAAAGATGGAGACTTTCCAGAAGGAAACTATAGGCCGTAAACAGTCCAAATTTCAAAGAGATAGAATTGACTATAAGACAGGGTGCTATAGGAGTTGGAAAAAAACACCAAAAGAAAATGTTAAATATAGACACCCTAAAGCCAATACTCCGAGAGATTACTCTCACAAGATACCGGATCACTATAAAAAAGTGATCATCAGCAACAAAGAGACTACCCCGAAACCAGTCCAATTTTTGTCCCCCAAACCCAAGAGAGTAGATAAACGCATGAAGCCCAATCAGACTAATAAACCTGAAACGCCAGTTGTACATTTAGATAGGGAAATTGACAGCATCTTTGAGCAGTACCAGCAAAGCAATAAGTATCAACCACTGGTAGACTTTGAGCAAGAAAATACTAGCTCCAACCAGACTAAAGGGGATAAACCAACTTTTTCTTTTTTAGACTGGAGAAGGACAAGAGAGCAGCAGAACGCCAGAGAAGCAATAAAAGATCTGCTAGGGAAAGAAGGGACATCAAGAGACAGAAAAAGAAAAAACACAATAGAGGAAAGAGAGGAGGCAGAAAGACTAGGGAAACAACTCAGACGGTAACTCCCATCTACACCAATATATTTAATATTAGTCAACAGGCAATATCTAATAAAGAAAAGGAGGTACTCTCGAAAGGACTGTCCTTTGCCCCTGTGATAGGCCCTAATAGCTTTCAACTCTATGTGGACGTACAGAAATATGTCAGAAAGCTATGTCTCAAAAAATATTTTGTCAAAGACGCAGTGTCACGTCAGGACAGTAGTCTCAATCTCCCTATTAACCCTGTACCTAGTACTAATACCAGTTTCAAAAAACCTTCGACTTTCTTTCCCAGGTTTGCGGGTGGGCCATTTGTTAATGCTTTTGCTCAAATGGTCACCGACGACCTGGAACAGCAGAGTCGAAACTTCAAAATTAAAAAACACAACCTCACTATGGAGGAAAAACATCTGCTGCGCGCACTTGGAGAGAATGGCTCGATCGTAATGAAGCCAGCCGACAAAGGAGGGGGGTTGGTGATTATGGACAAAACATACTATCTCCAAGAGTCAATGCGTATTCTTGGAGATGTCTCTACTTACCAACCCCTCTCCTCTAATCCCACTGACAATTATTTGCAACAACTATTTGTATTTCTTAACACAGGTTTGGATACAAATGCAATAACAAAACAGGAATTTGAATTCTTATATAACCAGTTTCCCATTATCCCTATCTTTTATATAATACCCAAAATCCATAAAAATCTCAACCAACCGCCGGGACGCCCCATTGTATCGGGCATCCGATCTCTCACATCAAATTTATCGCAATTCATCGATCATCATCTACAACCGTACGTTATAAAACTCCCCTCATACCTTAGGGATACGACCCACATGCTGCAGACACTCAAGGACACTCAATGGCAGCCACATTATTATTTAGTTACAGCCGACGTCACATCACTATATACAGTTATCGACCACGTTCAGGGCTGTGAGGCTATTGGCCACTTTTTAGATAATGATCCCTCCATTACAGCATCACTTAAATTATTTCTCACCTCAGGTATTCAATTTATACTTTCACATAATTATTTTAATTTTAATGATTTATATTATTTGCAGATATGTGGCACCGCCATGGGTACCAGGTTTGCTCCCAGTTATGCTAATTTATTCATGGGCAGCTGGGAAAATAATTACATCTGGTCCAGCTGCCCCTTTGGAGCAAGCCTGGTGCTATGGCGGCGCTACATAGATGATATTTTCTTTATTTGGTCTGGCTCATTAGACGAGCTCGACAAGTTTCAATTGTACATTAATAATAATCCCTTTAATTTAAAATTTTCTTTTGCCTCCAGTAATATTTCGTTAGAATTTTTAGATTTAGTTATATATATTCATAATAACACCATCCTTACTAAAAACTCATTTCAAAAAGGTTCAGGCGAATAATTATCTGCACGCCAGTAGCCATCACAGCCCTGCGTGGATCGATAACATTCCCAAAGGTCAATTTATCAGACTTAAAAGAAATAATTCCACAATGGAAGTGTTCCAAACCCAAGCGCAAGACCTCAGAGATAGATTTATCGATAGAAATTATCCATCAAATCATCTTGATAAAGTTATCTCTGAGGTCGAAGCATTAGACAGATCGACTCTTTTGGAGTATAAACACAAATCATCCAATACACAAACTCAAATACCATTCATAACACAATTTAACCAGATGGCACCAGGGATAAGGAAAACTATTCAAAAGTATTGGCCAATTCTGAGAAAAGACACAGATTTATCAGAAATACTTCCATTGAAACCAAAAATAATATTCACCAAGGCACCAAACATAGGTCAAAGGTTAGCTCCCAGTTGTCCACTTAGATCTAAATGTCAAACAAATAAAAATATCACTAAAGGTTATTACACATGTAATACATGCACAGCATGTAAATTCAGTTCTAAACAATTAACTTTCACTTCAACTCACACTTCAAAACAATATACCATTCAACAACACATTACATGCAATAGCACAAATATTATTTATCTCCTTGAGTGTCCTTGTGGTCTGCAGTATGTGGGCATGACCACTAGACCGATTAAACGTCGGTTCTACGAACACATCTATAACATTAAAAGAGGTCTGGATTCACATAGCGTATCGAGCCATTTTCTCCAAGTGCACGGTAAAAACCCTAAGGGTCTAAAATGTGTAGAGATTGAGGCAGTCACAACCAACTGGCGCGGTGGGAACAGGGGAGGTGCGTTAGGCAAGAGAGAATCCTTTTGGATTTACGAATTGCTAACATTAACCCCCCTGGGACTAAACATAGAATTCGACCTGAAGCCATTCCTTCTGGAAAGATAAATCATCCATCCCCTTGATCTATACTCCATCATATAGGTTCCTTTGGCGAAATATCGTAGGCCATGTACTAGACACCACATTTAATTTAATCAATATCCCCATTATCATAGGACAATTCACTCCCTGAGATAATGTTATTTAATAATAAATATTATTATATGGCAGTATAAGCAATTCACATTAATTACTTTATCACGAAAAAATATATATATTTTATATTTAATTTTTTTTTAAATATTATTACACTGATTAGTCACTGTATTTATATTAATATATTCTCACACATTATTCTATATTCACTTATTTTTATACACATTAATTCACATTGTTATACATCCACACATCACTTCCCTTCTAGCATATGTCACACTTATATACCATCACATATATTCTTATACACATTGGCACACCATAACATTTTAATACTTTAACCCACCACGGGGCACATTTCACCCCCTATTCACCTATTATAATAGCCAACCAACTTGGTTTACACTATGGCACATTCTGCTCATTATACTTCTTGCATAATTGTGGATTGGCCACATATACCATTATATATGTGGTCTCACAGCCTTATCCACTTCAAGTATTATCATGTTATTGGTAGAAAAAAGGGGGGTCCTCCGGCGCGTTACTCTGCTTGTGGCTCCACGGCGTTTAAGGCATATAAGTGAGGGAGAGAAGAGAGGGGACCACAGTAAGGGACCAATACAGTGATTATACACAGCTCTTCGTTTGATTGGGAGGGAGGGAGGGGGGGAGTAGGGGTGTTGAGGGATCAATAGAGATTGAACGATACTGCTACATAAAGGAGACACACTTACATCAAAAATATCTAATATCTTGAATTCTTCTACTCTTCTCCTTATATAGCTGCGTGTTGTTGAGGGTGAGGAAAAACCTCCTGGTATCCTCCTTAGCAAAAAATAAAGGGAAAAAATAGTGCAATACAGTTTATTAACAATGGAAAAAAAGAGATTGAACACTTACAAGCGGCCGATAATTTCAGGCATAGAGAGGAGATGCTGCCAGACTCCACAACGGATCCCTTCCTGGGTTGGGCTGCTTTGTCCTGGCTGTTTCCCTGTTATCATGTTATATAGTGATAATGCTTTATTGTATCCTATGGTTCCAAAAATTATGTATGTACTAATAATGTACTTTTGTGTAATATATTAATTAATAACAGTTGTATATTGTAATTTTTCATTTTGTCTTGTGTCTATGTTATGTTTGTGACGCTGAGAGTCCCAGCGCATCCATCTGTGCATGATCAAGTTCACAATGGTGTACTGCACCTTTAATACGGGACTACATATACCGGGACATACAGGGACTACTTTTTCATATCACATTTACCCCTGAGGAAGAAAGTCTTACTTTCGAAACGCGTAGGGTGTTACTGAGAGGTCTGAGAGGTCTCCCACACTCAGTGGTGAACACTGTCCCCCTTGGAATTAATAGCTGCTACCTGCGGGCTGCTGTATCTTTGGCGCATATCCATCCGCATTTGAATCTGCTCCGGTTAGCGCGCTTTCAACGGCAAGGCAGGAGGTGTCTACAGCGGTCAGCTTCCACGCCAGCACCACGTGTCCACGGCGGACAGAGGCGGATGTCACAGAGGCGGAGACTCCACGTGTGAGCCCAGGAGTTTGCTACAGCAGCGGCCATCCACAAGAGGGGATACTCTTTAACAATATCCATTGCCTGATACCATCTTACGTTTGGTAAGCAGGAACCCCCACTTGAGTTGGAGTATCCTACCAGATCCTTATATATGTTTTTATGTATTTTTATGTATTTTTAATGATATACCTTATTAAATGTGTTTGTAATTTGTCACCTGTTGTTCTCAGCGTCTGTCTCATGTTGCATGTTTATATGTGTGTTTAACAATATTACACTATGTTTTGATTTTCTTTCCTTACATGTGTACCCACCACGTGTGGAGCATCAATACCAAAGGGAGAATATCCACGACACTGGTTGTATAAATTTATTTGATTTTTTATCATATATATGGTATATTACTAGTGCAGAGCGCCATAGATATAATTTGTTGCCATACTCATCACCTGACTGGGGGTCAGGATTATATCTCAGGCTGCCTGCCTATTGGGATATAGCGCTACCTATTTGCTTTCCACTCTATCAGAGGAGACCTGATCTCAATCGCCTCCTATAAAAAGAAAACTAAACTTAAGCTACAAAAGGACCTCACAGATAAGATCACCAAACTGGAACAGCAACATAAAATCACGGCGTCTAAAAAAGCGCTAAAACAATTAAATCTAGCTAGATCTGCCCTGAAACAGACCCAACTCAAAGAGGTGGAGAAAGCACTGAGGTGGTCAAAACAAAAATATTTTGACAAAAGCAATAAAGCAGATAGGCTCTTTGCCTCAAAGCTCAGGGGCGCTAGAGTTAAATTTCAGGTAGCCAGCATTCAGACACGAAAAGGGCAGATCTCATACATAGAAAAAGAGATAGCCCAGGAATTTGCAGATTTTTACTCTGACTTATACAATATCCACCCCCCAGACCAAGACCCGGTCAGCCGCAACACAATTACACAATATCTAGAGCAATGTAACCTCCCATCCCTATCCCCCGAGGAGGTAGAGAGTCTGAACAACAACATCTTCCAAGAGGAACTATCTCAGGCTATCAGTTCACTCAAGTTAGCCAAAACTCCGGGCCCAGACATTTTTCAAACTCCTACTACAAAATGTTCATGCCGACCCTCTCCCCCTACCTATTAGACATGTACAATTCCTTCCTTCAAGGTGAGCCGATTCCTGCCACAATCACAGCGGCAAATTTAGCCATAATTCACAAGGAGGGTAGAGACCCGCTACTATGCGGCAACTACAGGCCCATCTTCCTATTAAATACCGATCTCAAAATCTACAGTAAGATCCTGGCAAACACGCTAAACGCAATTCTCCCTAGACTCATACATGTAGATCAAGTAGGCTTTGTGTCTGGAAGACAGGCCTCCGACAATACCCGCAAAATTGTGGATATAATTGACCATGTGCATCTCACTGGATCCAAAGCAATGATTCGGAGCCTCGACACTGAAAAGGCGTTCGACAGAATCAAGTGGACTTCTTTAGACCAAACAATGCTGAGGTTTGGCTTCTGTGGCCCTTTTTTGGAGGGAGTGAGAGCCCTCTACCAAAACTCAACAGCGTATGTTAAATTATCAGATGTCTTCTCTGACCCAATAAAAATTAGGAACGGGACCAGACAAGGTTGCCCGCTCTCCCCCTTGCTATTCGCCCTAACCATTGAGCCCTTAGCGGCCAAAATCAGAGAAGAAAAAAGTATTAAGGGGATCCAAATTGCGGAAAGAGAATACAAAATTTCTCTATTTGCTGACGATGTGATTTTGACCCTCGCGGACCCCCATAACTCCCTCCCCAACCTACAAAGGCTACTGACCCAATTTGGGTCAGTCTTTGACTATAAAGTTAATATCGACAAGTCAGAAGCCCTAAATATATCCCTCTCAGCCCAGACGTGGAAACTCATTCAAGCTAGCTATAAATACAAGTGGAGTTCCACCTATATTAAATATCTTGGGGTTAAAATCTCAAATTCCTACAATATCCTCTTCCAATATAATTACCCCCCCCCCCTTTTTGATCAGATTAGAAAAGACCTGGAAACTTGGAAAAAACATCAAATTTCCTGGTTTGGGAGAATAGTTTCAGTTAAAATGAATGTTCTCCGAAGGCTATTGTATAATTTCCAAACCCTCCCAATTATTGTGCCACAAGCGGCCCTGAAGAACATCCAATCACTACTGCTCCAATTCATTTGGAACGATAAAAGGACAAGAGTCCCAAGATCAGTGATGCTCTCATCAAGAGCTAGAGGAGATATGGGGGTCCCCGATATCGTCAGGTATTACCTCGCAGCACAATAAAACACAATAAAACACAATAGGTAGCGCTAATAATGAAATAATAATATGTATATATATATATATATATAAAAAAATAATAATAATAATGATAATACAATTATATAAACAATAAAGTGGAGCAGCCTAGATACACATCTGACCCCCAGTCAGATAAGAGCAATGGAACTATAATGGTATCAATGGCGCTAACAACAAATTCAAAATAAATAAATGAATATACAACCAGATGACGATTGGAAGATTCAATGATGATCTCAGCAAATGGTGATCAAACATGAAATGCAAGAAAAAAGAACATAGTGTAATACTGTATATACTACGACAGACAGACAAACAATGACTAACAATGTTGCTGAAACACACAGATGACTAAATAAAAATAGTATATTTAATATATCATAAAAACATACAAGACAATTATGACAAAGTTATAGGTCCCAACGATATCTGGCCGAAATGCCCGCTTACCGGAGCCTAGATGGTATTCAGCAGTGGATAATCAAAGAGTATCCCCTCTCATAGTAGCTGGCACGGCTCCCACACCTCTCTCCAGCATCTGCCACGTGTGTTGTTTTCCAGCAACGGAGTGAGCGTCCGTCCACGCTGTCGCAGGGGCAGGGAAAGCTGTCTGAATGTCCTGCTTCCGTCCTCAGCAGTTCGAGCATGCGCAGAAGCGCCCGGCACCAGACGGATTAAACCGCAGATTCTCCTGCTCCTCACGGTCGCGTGTAGGGATATGGCGGCAAATTCAAAAGATGCTTTTGGGGGAATCAGCCGCATGGCATGGTTTGCGGTGGGTAACGGCAGCAGATGACACTCGCAGTGATATCAGGGACCACCCAACGTGTTTAGGAAGGAGGCAGAGGCGTTGGGTGGTCCCTGATATCACTGCGAGTGTCATCTGCTGCCGTTACCCACCGCAAACCTTGCCGTGTGGCTGCTTCCCCCAAAAGCATCTTTTGAATTTGCCACCATATCCCTACACGTGACCGCGAGGAGCAGGAGAATCTGCGGTTTAATCCGTCTGGTGCCGGGCGCTTCTGCGCATGCTCGAACTGCTGAGGACGGAAGCAGGACATTCAGACAGCTTTCCCTGCCCCTGCGACAGCGTGGACGGACGCTCACTCCATTGCTGGCAAACAACACATGTGGCAGACGCTGGAGAGAGGTGTGGGAGCCGTGCCAGCTACTATGAGAGGGGATACTCTTTGATTATCCACTGCTGAATACCATCTAGGCTCCGGTAAGCGGGCATTTCGGCCAGATATCGTTGGGACCTATAACTTTGTCATAATTGTCTTGTATGTTTTTATGATATATTAAATATACTATTTTTATTTAGTCATCTGTGTGTTTCAGCAACATTGTTAGTCATTGTTTGTCTGTCTGTCGTAGTATATACAGTATTACACTATGTTCTTTTTTCTTGCATTTCATGTTTGATCACCATTTGCTGAGATCATCATTGAATCTTCCAATCGTCATCTGGTTGTATATTCATTTATTTATTTTTAATTTGTTGTTAGCGCCATTGATACCATTATAGTTCCATGACCTCGCAGCACAACAGAAGCAGGCCGTAGTTTGGAATTGCGACCCGGCCTCAGCCTGTTGGCTCGCAATAGAGTCTTATTACGCGCGTCCCCACTCCCTCCAAGTGGCTTTATGGACCACAGGTGGTGGCGGGGCTGGTCCACAGAGGTTCGACCTAGGAGCAATGAGATGTATGTGGGACGCATGGCTTTAAAGCAAAGGGAAAAATGGTCTGCTAGCTTCCCCCTCCCAGCTCACTCCAATCTTTGGGAACCCCAATTTCCCGCCAGGGTGTTCCCCAAGACAATTTGACCAATTCCAGAGTGATAATATTAGGATGGTTGCCGATATGCTGCAGGAAGAGGAGATATTAACCTATCAGGCGCTGAAGGACAAATTCCAGATCCAGGGCCTTCACCTGTTTAAGTATTTACAAGTTCGTCACTTCCTACTATCTTTATCCCCAACCTCCAAGTTCCCCCCGCTGACCAGATTTGAATCCATATGCATTAAAAATACCTACTAAAGAGGCCTGATCTCCGAGATATATAAGGGAATAGAGCCACCACCCAGCCCCCCGAATCACGATACATGCAAAAATGGTCGGAGGATCTGGGCCTCCAAATAGACCTGGAAGACTGGGAGGAAATTTTGGAGCAAGCCGCTAAAACATCAATCTGCACAACAATAAAAGAAAACATCTATAAAATTATATTTCAGTGGTACCTGACCCCGGCTAGGCCGAGCCAGGTCTTCCCTGGCACACTGGATCTGTGCTGGAGGGGATGTGGTCAAAAGGGGGACATGGCCCACATTTGGTGGTCATGTCCGGAGATTCAGAGGTACTGGACCATGATCCAGACGCTCATTTATGAGACCACGGGGCTCCCCCTTCCCCTGGAGCCTCTGACTCTGGTGCTGAGCAAACCCATTGATGATCTTCCTCCGCCGATGTCAAGGCTGATCATGGCAATGCTGACAGCGGCCAGATGCTCCATAGCGGCCGCCTGGAAACAGGCTAAGCCCCCCTCGAGAACTACAGTAGTCAGAAGAATCAATGAGGTCATGACTATGGAGAAGCTGACAGCTATGGTCCAAAAGAAGATGCCTCAGTTTCGGAACACATGGGACCCCTGGATAGAGAGATAAAGCCCAAAAAGGCCAACCACCTAGACCTTTAGTCCCTTGCAGACAGCAGGAGAGAGAATCAAGGAAACCTCTGGACGTACCTTTACCCACCCCCCACCCATTCACCCATTCCGCTCCCCCCCACTTGTTTGTTACCCTCTCTCCCTCCCCTCCGTTCCCCCCCCTCTCTCTCTTTTCCCCCTATGGAAAACGTGAAAATGTTATTGGTCACCACCTCATTGTATTGAGTTGAAATGTTGCGGGCTCATGACGTTTCTGTATGTACTTTTATATGTGAACTTGTCCAATAAAAAAATTGTTACAAAAAACAAAAAAATACTGGCAAGCACTGCCACCTCAGGGTACTGGGTGGCAAAGTCCACCACCATGAGGATGTAGTGCTTCCCTGACCAGCTGGGAACCATGAGGGGTCCCACAAGGTCCATGGCTACACTCTGGAAGGGTTCCCCTATTACCCGTAACGGGTTCATGGGTGCCTTCACACCCGCCTTACCTATTCACTGGCAGGCATCACAGGACCGGCAGAACTCTGCCACTTCACTGGATGCCCCCGGTCAGTAGTAACTCTGCAACAGCTGGGCTCACGTCCGAGCAACACCCTGATGCACCGCTAGGGGAATAGAGTGGGCTACCCCCAACAACTGATGCCTATACTCCTGTTTTACCACCAGTTGTCTCTTCCCCATCCATACCTCATCTAACCCGGTAGTCCCTTGCTCTCTATACAGGAGCCTGCGGTGCCACAAGAAGTTATCAGACCCATTGCTTGACTTAGACTCAGATGCCTGAAGTCTTATGCCCTTTAAGCTGGGGTCTGATTGCACCGCATCCCTAAAATGGGTACCTAACTTTTGCCACCTTTGGTCATACCTGAGTCAGGGGGACAGGGACAGGGAACAGAAAGTCAGTGTCAAAAGGCGATATTGTCTGGCTTACCTGTCTGGTCTCTGCAGAGACTGCTGGAACCGTAGCTTCCAAATGCAGGGGGACAGGGGCTGATTCTGCTGCAATCCTTGCTGACTGGCTCCTGGTGATCGCTGCAACAGGCGCCAGCTCAGTGGTGAAAACACAGGTTACATGTTCCAGGTCATTACCAAGTAAGACCTCGGCATCCAACCAAGGCAAACCCCCCACCTCCCTCATGCCACGTCCAGCACCCCAGTCCAAAAAACCCAGGCAACTTGGAGTGACCGCGGTCCTCAGTCTGGCACGGCCACTTGCATACCGGTGCCCGGGAGAAAATCCTCTGGCACCACCATATCAGGGCAAACCAGTGTCACGGTGGCACCGGAGTCTAGCAAGCTGTCCACATGCCGGTCTCCGATGGTCACCCTCCGCAGATGCTTCTGCCGGACATCCTTGGGCTGCATCCTAACTGGAGCAACATGATGTCCTCCGATCTCTGCTGCTGGTCCCGAGGTGACAAGTGCAGATTCTCCGCTGGACGTCCCACTGTGGGCTGGTTCAACGGCTGTAGTTTGCTCCTCTGTGTGTGCCAGTCGCACATTGGTGACCGGCCTTGCAGCTGGTGATCGTTTCCACTAATGGGGTCCCTTGAACCGGTCCCGGCCCGGACAGTCTGGCCTGAGATGACCGATCTTATTGCAGGTAAAACACCTCCTCTCATGTTTAAACTCTGCAGCCTTTGGAGGTTGACTGCTGCTTCAGGTTTGTGTGTCCATTGAGGGGTAGTTTTAGCTCCCTTGGCCACGTGGGCTATTCCTTTAGGAGCTGCTGGATCCTCCATTGCATGCCTGCTGTCCACATATTCATCAGCCAATTTCGCAGCCTCCTCATAGGTGTGAGGTTTGTGGTCAAAGACCCATGCCCTCACGTCCGTGGGGAGCTGCTGCAGCAACTGCTCCTGAAAGAACAAGTCCAGTAGGGGATGGAATTTTCTAACCCCATTCCCCTCCACCCACTGAGTCCTGTGTAAGGCCATACGTCCGGCACAGTCACTGAATGACTCCCCGAGGAGTCCTCCCCCCGTCGGAACTTGCCCCTGTATGCTTCTGGGGTCAGGGTGTACTGGGTTAGCAGTTTGCTCTTGATATGACCGTAGTCATTGGCATCCATGCGTGGAATACCCTGCACAGCCCGCTTGGCTATTCCAGATAACAGTGGTCGCAGTCTGACCGTCCAGTCCC
The DNA here is from genome assembly GCF_040206685.1 of Ascaphus truei. Taxonomy (NCBI): domain Eukaryota; kingdom Metazoa; phylum Chordata; class Amphibia; order Anura; family Ascaphidae; genus Ascaphus; species Ascaphus truei. The sequence goes on from NC_134483.1 coordinate 427,585,016, forward strand.
TCCTTGGAATTCGGAACCGGGAATACTGCATCTCCAAGACATTTAAAAATGCATCGATGTCATCTGTGCCATCCACGAACTTGCTGAAGCTATGGTGGTCCGCCCGGGGAAGCTTCTGTTCCCCGTTTACAAGGTGAGAGTGGTGGGTTTTTCCGAGCGCTGCCATCAGGAGCTGTACCCACTCTGCAGTGCTAACCCCCGCTCTCCATAAAGCCAGAAGTGCCATGAGCCCAGGGATGGCCCGGTCAGCAGCCGCATCTGCCACTTTGTCCGTACTCCCTGGCGCCAAGCCAACCACATCCAGGGGGTCACCGGCATTATCCTCATGTCCTTGCAGCCCCAAAGCTGGAGGAACCTCCTGCACTCCGGGCTGAATAGTGCTCATCGCCACAGCAGCTACGTGGACTTTCCCTTCTGGTGGGACCATGCGGTCCTCATGATGCTCCAAATCCTCCTCCTGCTTTACCTTTGACCACCCATCTGTCAGTAACCCATATCCAAAATGCAAAAAAGAGATGGGAGGTGGAGCGCAGAGAAAGAAAATACCAGGGTGAGATAGGGTCAATTTATTGTAACAACAAAACACAGAATTACTTACAATTGGTAAAACAGCAGCATGTAGATACTCCCACAGAAATCTGGTCTGCGTCTATTTGGTTGCCCCCGTCCTGACTACGACACACTGCTTCAGTCACACAGGGTCCCTGACCCGGAACCGGAAGTGTAGGAACCGAGTGATAGGCGGGCTCTCTCAGGTCGTGGCAAAAGATATAGCAATAGCAACAGCCACTCCAGACTGACGGGGGGATTTCCCAGCAAATACAGAAAATAGGGAGATTCTACTGTGCTAAAGAATGCACTCCTACCCAGGAGTGCAACATAAAAGTATTCAAACAACCCTCTACGCGTTTCGCGCAGTATAGCGCTTCGTCAGGAGGTATTAGGGTATTGCAGGAGGTGGTCTTATATAGGTCACCACCTAATTAACCAACACAAAATACATGTGTCAAACCATACTTTTAAAATAATTCCCAATGGTGAATGTGACTAAAGATGCATAGTATACATATACAAACACTGAACATATTTACACATAAAAATAAATACAATAATACTTAATGTGAACTCTACAAATACATGTCTACCTATACTCATACCAATAATCCAATTAATGATTAAGATTAATTTTAAATTGATAGCTACCCATTTTTGATCCCTGATGTTGCATATTGTATACTTATACAGTTATATCTTTCACTAGCATACATCTCCTAAAAATACATGACAATATTAAAATAGAATTAAAATAGAATTAAAATCAACATCTAAAATTCCACGTCTAAAAGCTATATATATACCTAAAGTTCATTATTGATGATATGATTTATAAATTATTTAAGAAAAGGGTTTAGTTCTATCATTTCGTTAAGGCCACCAGGGATTTTACTTTTTAAGGTATAAATCCAATATTGTTCTCTTTGGAGTCATTTTAATTCTCTATTACCTTTCCTAATATCTCTTTCTACGACCTCCAACCCTCTAAAATGTAAACCCTTTGTTTCACCATTGTGTTGCTCTAAAAAGTGCATGGCCAGATTATGTACCTTCCTCCCAGACTCTATATTTCGTTTTGCATTTTTAATACCATTAATGTGTTCTCCAATCCTTACTTTTAAGGGGCGGATGGTTTTACCAATATAGTATTTTTTGCACGGGCAATCTATTATATAAACTAAATGTGTCATTTGGCATGTAATGAATTGATTTATTTTATATTCTATTCCAGTCTGATGGTCTTTAAAAACTTTTTCTTGGGACATATGTTGACACATCAAACATTTGCCACATTTGTGATTGCCCATCGGTTTACATAAAAAACTTTTATTTGCAACAGTATTTTATTCATTTTACAACACAACTATTTTATGTTCGAGGGAGACCTTTATTATCCAGACCAATGGTACAGCAATGGGCACACGGTTTGCCCCTAATTATGCAGGACTGTTCATGGGCCTTTGGGAGGAAGACTATGTGTGGGCCAACATTGTATATCGTGAATATTTGGTTTACTACGGTAGATACATAGATGATATTCTACTGATTTGGTCTGGATCAAAAGTAACCCTCGATGAATTCATTTTATTCCTAAACTGTAATGATCGCAATATAGTCCTCAGTGGTGATATTAGTACAACATAAATTAATTTTTTAGATTTACAATTAAAAGCCAAAGGTAACAAAATAACAACCAAGACATTTTTTAAAAATGTGGACGCAAATTCCTATCTAGATTATACGAGTAATCATTCTGTCAATTGGCTTAATAACATCCCCTATGGACAATTTTTAAGAATACGCAGGAACTGTTCTGAACAAAAGGACTGTGACGATCAAACAAATATCTTAACACAGAGGTTTATTGATAAGGGATACAGAAAAGAGATTTTAAACAAAACCTTAATGAAAAGTAGAATTAGACCAAGATCTAATTTACTAATACCTAAAAAGAAAACATCAGAAATTCAAGAAAATTCAACTCCCTTTTTTATTACCAATTTTATTAAACAAGAATCAAAAATAAAGACACTAATTAATAAGCATTGGAATATTTTATTAATGGATCCTGTTTTTAACAATAAATTAGCTGATATACCGAAAATAGTTTTTAGGAAGGCTAAAAACCTTAAAAGTATTCTAGCACCAAGCCTCCTAAAAGGAGCAAACAACAAAAAATCTGTTGCAAATAAAAGTTTTTTATGTAAACCGATGGGCAATCACAAATGTGGCAAATGTTTGATGTGTCAACATATGTCCCAAGAAAAAGTTTTTAAAGACCATCAGACTGGAATAGAATATAAAATAAATCAATTCATTACATGCCAAACGACACATTTAGTTTATATAATAGATTGCCCGTGCAAAAAATACTATATTGGTAAAACCATCCGCCCCTTAAAAGTAAGGATTGGAGAACACATTAATGGTATTAAAAATGCAAAACGAAATATAGAGTCTGGGAGGAAGGTACATAATCTGACCATGCACTTTTTAGAGCAACACAATGGTGAAACAAAGGGTTTACATTTTAGAGGGTTGGAGGTCGTAGAAAGAGATATTAGGAAAGGTAATAGAGAATTAAAATGACTCCAAAGAGAACAATATTGGATTTATACCTTAAAAAGTAAAATCCCTGGTGGCCTTAACGAAATGATAGAACTAAACCCTTTTCTTAAATAATTTATAAATCATATCATCAATAATGAACTTTAGGTATATATATAGCTTTTAGACGTGGAATTTTAGATGTTGATTTTAATTCTATTTTAATTCTATTTTAATATTGTCATGTATTTTTAGGAGATGTATGCTAGTGAAAGATATAACTGTATAAGTATACAATATGCAACATCAGGGATCAAAAATGGGTAGCTATCAATTTAAAATTAATCTTAATCATTAATTGGATTATTGGTATGAGTATAGGTAGACATGTATTTGTAGAGTTCACATTAAGTATTATTGTATTTATTTTTACACTGGCGACACACTTTATTCGAGCTCGGCTAGTCCCACGAATTCGGGTATACCCGGGTGTATTGAGGTTTGTGACTGTTTTCTGCCCGAGTGCATTGGGTTATTTTCCAGGCAGGGATTGAAGCATTTTATTCCTGCTGGCTGCAATACTGCACAGTATATATATATATATATATATATACTGCATTACAATTCATGAATTTATGCCATCTGGTAGACACGCGAAGCATTGCAGCCTATTAAATCCTAATCATTATCATTTAACAGATCAGCCGCCCGTCAGCCAGGCATGAACCCAGGCTGGGAAGGCAAACGCAACGGGGCTTGTCAGAGGTGAGGAGCGGCGCATTCCAGGTATCTGCCAGGTACATACTGGGTATTTGCTCGAATAAAGTGTGTCGGTGCAGTATGTGTAAATATGTTCAGTGTTTGTATATGTATACTATGCATCTTTAGTCACATTCACCATTGGGAATTATTTTAAAAGTATGGTTTGACACATGTATTTTGTGTTGGTTAATTAGGTGGTGACCTATATAAGACCACCTCCTGCAATACCCTAATACCTCCTGACGAAGCGCTATACTGCGCGAAACGCGTAGAGGGTTGTTTGAATACTTTTATGTTGCACTCCTGGGTAGGAGTGCATTCTTTAGCACAGTAGAATCTCCCTATTTTCTGTATTTGCTGGGAAATCCCCCCGTCAGTCTGGAGTGGCTGTTGCTATTGCTATAGCTTTTGCCACGACCTGAGAGAGCCCGCCTATCACTCGGTTGCTACACTTCCAGTTCCGGGTCAGGGACCCTGTGTGACTGAAGCAGTGTGTCGTAGTCAGGACGGGGGCAACCAAATAGACGCAGACCAGATTTCTGTGGGAGTATCTACATGCTGCTGTTTTACCAATTGTAAGTAATTCTGTGTTTTGTTGTTACAATAAATTGACCCTATCTCACCCTGGTATTTTCTTTCTCTGCGCTCCACCTCCCATCTCTTTTTTGCATTTTGGACTGTTATCTGGCCGGCTGATCACCGGAGGGAGAGGGAGCAGCGGGAGAAGAGACCTTCCTGAGGAATTTCCCTAAAGATCCCAGACGAGCGCAATCTCCATCTCCAGGAACTGTAGTAAGCCATATCCTGCATATCTCTCCATGATCTGCGCCCAGTTCCAGGATCGGAACCTTCCTGGGCATTTACTCATGGTGCTATCGGGGTATGGGTAAAAGGACAGTGAAGTATCTCATGTTCTTTAGAAGTGTGTGTAAGTTGCCACTTGTCTGGGGAGCTCGCAACCTTATGAGGCCCCCCATTATACTACAGAATCCTGCAGGAGACTATAGAATAGGTTCAATCAGTATCCCATACGCTGCCACCAGTTAATATAAGCCTGTCACGGTGGACCAGAACTTATAAACACTTTTTATATTTTGGGATTCTAGATTGAACACAACAAGGAGGCAAAATAAATTGTCATTTATTTCCTTGCTAGACAAACACATGACAGCTTCAGAATACACTTAATACAACACATACTGGGATGGGAAAAAAAATAAAATGTCTTTTGCGAGAAAGCACAAAAATGCAGTCTCTGTTTAAAGTCCAGTTGGCTAGATTGCAAGATGCCGATCTAATAACTTTGCCAAATCAAAATATTTAATTGAAGTTCGAAGGAATTCGTTCGGGAGTCACCAGGGCTAATGAATTCCGAAGTTTGGGGTAAATTCTTGGTTGCGATGTTATTAACCCCTCGAGTCTTGGAACCGCTATCGCTGTACTTGAATGATATCCTGCGTAAAACGTAGTCACATCCTGAATCATATTTGAATCACAATTGGGATAGTCCGGCGGGCACAGTTATAGGGTTCACCAGCTTATCTTAAATGTACACCCAATCCCCTCTGTGGGAACATTTAACCCACCAACTTCTGATCTGCCCGTAGTTTGCAAAGCGGGCACAAAAGGCTTTCCAGTCTTCAATGCGCATGTGCTCACGTGACAACCATGTGGTTTAGCATACCTGGTCTACATCCCTTCCCTGGCGATCCTTGGTCTGGAGTTTTGCTCCAAGGTGCGAATGGCTCACGCGGGGTGCCGGGATCTGGCACTTTGCAACAACCTGGCCATTATCACACCTTGGATTCAATTGACTTGGGGTTACGAGGTCGAATGGATAGAAATGGATACCCATACTTCAAACAGACCTCTCAACCGCAGTCACAATTCTTCAATCAGCGCTGGCTTCAGCGCTCACCACGCCATCTTGTGCCTAAAAAGATTATAGCACACATTGAATTTACTTCTGTTACAGCAGGCAGGGAAAGCCTGAAAATTGGGGTGAAGAAGGCTGGGACAGGGCAAATACAGCAGTGCAGTGCAAATATGTTTAACCCCTTCATTCCCAGTGTGAGTTGGGGTTTATCGGCTAAGTAACATACCTTTATTTAGACCAGATTAACCCTCTCATTACCACAGATGTCTCCATTCTTCGAGAGCTAATTTCATGGCCAGGAGCTCCCGATTCCCGATATCGTAGTTGCATACAGCCGGAGATTTTTTTTTTTTTAAATGAAAGCACAATGATGCAACCTGGACAGGGGATTCTTTCTCTGGGACTGAACAGCGCCTATACCAATGTCAGAGGCATCAACTTCAAGAGTAAATGGAAGTTTAGGATCAGGATGAGTAAGAACAGGGGTGAACTTGAATGCCTTCTTGAAAAGTGCAAAAGACTGAAGTGCAGCAGTGGGCCAAGAAGCAGGGTCCACTACTTTCTTGGTTAATTCCGTAAGCGGAGCCACTAAAGAAGAATTTTTTTTTGATGAACCTGCGATAATAATTTGAGAATCCAAGAAATCGCTGCACTGCTTTAAGAGTGGTAGGTTGTGGCCAATCCAGAACTGCTTTGACCTTGGCGGGATCTATGGTGAGTCCGGTGTCAGAAATGATGTATCAAAGAAAAATGGTAAAGTTTGATGAAAATTAAATTTCTCAAGTTTGGCTAAAAGTCTGTTCTCGCGTAAGTGAAGGAGCACTTGTTTCACATGGTTTACGTGTTCTTGTATGGATTTAGAAAAGATTAAGATGTAATCGAGATAAATGATTACAAAGGAGTTGAGAAGATCCCTAAAAACTTAATTGACGAAATCTTGAAACACGGCTGGGCATTGCACAGACCAAAAGGCATGACCAGGTACTGTACTCATAATGTCCATCTCTGATGTTGAAAGCAGTTTTCCATTCATCACCCTGGGAATCCTGACAAGATTGTGGACACCTCGTAAATCCAATTCAGAGAACATATTAGCTCCTTGCAATAGATCAAAAAGTTTAGAAATGAGGGGAAGAGGATAGCGATTTTATACGATGACTTTGTTGAGACCCTGGTAGTCTATGCAAGGGCATAAGGCTCCGTCCTTCTTATTCACAAAGAAAAACCCAGCGCCCGCAGGAGAAGTGGACTTACGTATACATCCTATCTGTAAATTCTCTGCAATATATTCTTTCATTGCCTTGGTTTCGGGCATAGACAATGGGTAAGAGGTTCCTCTGGGTGGTGTAGTACCTGGAAGCAGATCAATGGGACATTCGAATGGACGATGTGAGTAAGGACCTCAGATTTGACCTTATCGAACATGTCTCTGAACTCGGCACACTCCTCTGGCAATTCTACCCTTTCCTTTTCATCGGACACGGTGGTACCCCCAATACTACTTGCTTCTAAGATGCATTTCTTATTGCAGAAGGAGCTCCATTGAATGGGTTCTTTGTTGAGCCAATCCACCCGAGGGTTATGAATCTGTAACCAGGGAAGGCCGAGGATCACACTAATATATGGAGTGTGAATAACGTTGTTGAATCTTTTCCAGGTGAATATTCTCAATTTTGAGATGAAGAACCTCTGTCTCCAGGGAGATAAAAGCTGGCTGAAGAGGTCTTCCATCAATGGCTTCAATAGCAATGGGCTTCCTTCTATGCCTGATAGGAACCAGATGGCGTTCTGCGAAAGCTTGATCTATGAAGTTTCCTCCCGAACCTGAGTCAAGGAAAGCAACTATAGATACTTGGAAGCCCTCTGTCTCGGGGGTGGGGGGGGGTTAGCCCGGTAATAAAGGGGTTACCCCCCAGCTGGCCATCCCTACCATCGTGTGGGAGGCGAGGGGTTAACTATAAAAATGGTTAAATGTATTTATATTCCCCTGGCTCAGTTCAATGTGTATTCCCCTTTGGTTGTAATATATTTTTCTAGTTACATGTGTTTTTACTTTTACCATGGTTGCACCAAGCACATACACTGGGATCAGGTAGGGAGGGAAATGGTTAACTGTGTTTGAATGTTTATGGCCCTTTGTTCCCCTTCTCGCCTTTTCACCCACCATTTGCCGGCAGTGTCCATAGGTCGCCATTGGAGCTCCATAGAAGTCAATGGAGATTGCAAGGTTTTTGACCCTATACCTAGGAAGACCAGCAGATGGCGCCCGAGAGGATGAGCGGAGCTTGCCCATTGAAATGAATGGCGTAATGCATTTCAATGGGAAATACCTCGAGTCCGCTTTCCAAGAACGAGGTGAGACATTATAACCGTGTTGGCTGCCTGCCAAACCGCAGTATCCGAGTACCGCTACTATTTCAATGAAAAAAGCTTTGATCGCTAAATTGCCGTGGGATCTCGGTTACAGTCAAGTTCACCATCAATTAAAGTGGGTAACTCCGGTTCTGGGGCAGCTAGCAATAAAATTATTTTTGCCCTAGCACGTGGGGACCCCCTCACTCGACCCCAACAGGGTCCGATGGGCAATGGCCATGAGAAAGGGTCACGCCCGCCAAGAGGGTCGCCGCCATTGACCACAATTTTAAACACAAACGGTTTTAAAACGGTGTAAAATTGTATTAACTTGAAATACGTATCTCCGGTCGGTGAGGGCTAGAGGACTGGTATTCGGCCACCAGGTAGTCACCCCTCCGGCATGGTTGCATGGCCATTCCCAGCCCTCTCAGGCTAACCGAACGGAGTATGGTTAACTGTGCAAAGTATGGTTGATGCAATTGACTCCAATGGCGGAGAAATGCAGTCTGTATAACATGTGGTTTTAAAATTCAATATTGTTATCTCCAGTTCGGTGGTTCGCAGCAAGCTGAAAATTGGCCACCATGGAGAGTCCCCTCCGGCATGAGGGCCTGGCAATTTTTAGCCCGCTCGGCCCAACCAAACAGAAAATTTTAATCTGTAGAAAATATTGTAGGTTTACTGCATTTCATGCCTACTGTAAAGCCCGCGAAAGTTACTGGCCCATGAGGTATGTTATGGCCAGGGGGCGACAGTGTATCTACAGGGAATACCCTGATAAAAGGCTCCCCCACCCTGATTAAGTATTCAAGGGCGGGGAAGAGCCGGTCGTGGATCTTGTATTAAGTGCCATACCTCACACCTCTGGACAGAGTTTCCTGGCCCAGATACCCAAAAGGCAGACTTTGAGATGCCAACTTCTTGTAGTGGGGCTAAGGAAATGGTTCTCTGACTAGAGGACGGCCAACCCCCTGTGGGCAGGTACTATTTTGCTTCCCACGTCAGTTGGCAGAAGGTAATTGGGCCCAGGTAATTGTCATCCAATACATGAGTCCCAATGTTAGGGGTAGAGCCCAAATCCCATATAAACGATTGTAAGCTCTCTGCCCAGTGTCTTTCGTGTCTTCGTTATTGTACCTGATGCCTGATGAACTGCTAACCTGAATCATGGTTGTTTCATTGTCCCTTCCCAAGTAAGTGTATATATTCCGTTTCTTATTTGTCCAACATTGTGTGTCCACCTGTCTTTTAAGGAATTAAATCTCTTTATTATATCACAGTCTTATTCTGTGATATCAATCCAGCCCAGATGATTTTGTGTATATTATAACCCTGTGGCTACCGTGACACCCTCCCCTAAGAGAGTGAAGGAGAAAAGAATGCGAGAAGGGTTGTCAGCAGAAATAGGGGAAAGAGAAAACGTTCCCAATGAGACTCCCCCAGGTCTCATGGGAACTTTGCTTTTCCCGACTTTTTGGGACAGAAATAAGCAAAATGTCCAGAAGTACCGCAGTAAAGGCATAAACCAGCATTCTTGCGGCGTAATTTCTCAGATTTGGAAAGACTATTTGTCACGATAGCTTAAAGGGTTATAATATACACCAAAATAATTGGGTTGAATTGAATGCGACTGTGATATGATAAAGAAAGTTTATTCCTTCAGGGAAGGTGAAGACACAATATTGAACAAATAACACACAGAATATATACACTTACGTGGGAATGGGGCAATGAAGTAATCAGGATTCTGATTAGCAATTCATCAAGGCATCAGGTATCATTCAGATGTAGTCACGAACAACATTGGGCATAGAGCTGAAATCAGTTATATAGGATTTGGGCTCTATCCCTAACATTGGGTCTCAGATATTGGTTGACAATTATCTGTACCCAATTACCTTTTGCCAGCTAACGTGGGAAGCACTTTGGTACCTGCCCCCAAATAGCTGGCACATGTGCACAATCCCTTAGTCAGGCTCCTATTTTCCTAACCCCACTCAAAAGTGTTGGCGTCGCCAAGTCTGCCAGATGGGGATCTGGGCCGGGGAAATCTGACTAAAGGCGTAAATTATGGTACTTCATATGAAAGGCCATGTCCTGCGTTCTCTCCACCGTGTATATACAAACCGAGGGGATGAGCCTTTGATCAGTAGCCTTTGTGGAGACACACTGTTGCCCAATGACCATTAACATACCGTATGGGTCAGGGATTTTCGCGGGCTTTCTACCAGGCATAAAATACAGTACAGTTACAATATTTTATATAAATCAAAATATTCCGTTCGTTTGGGCCTAGCAGACTAAAACTTGCCAGACCCTCATGCTGGAGGGGACACTACATAGTGGCCAAGTTTCAGCTTGCTGCGACCCACCAAACCGGAGATACAATATTAAAATTAAAACCACATGTTTTAGAAATTGCATTTCTCCGCCATTGAAGTCAATGGCAGAACCATACTTTAAACAGTTACCCATACTCCGTTTGGTTGATCGGAGATGGCTGGAAATTGCCATGCAATCATGCCAGAGCAGTGACTGCACGGTGGCCAAATCCCAGCCCTCTAGTTCTTACGGAACCGGAGATATGGGTTTTCAGTTTTCACACTTTTGGACTTAGTGTTTTAAAGCCACACGGCTTTTCCCCGCCATTGTGGTCAATGGGGCAACCCTTGTGGCGGCTGCGACCCTTTCCCGTGGCCATTGCCCGTCGGACCCTGTTGGGTTCGAGAAAGGGCGTCCCCCTGAGCTAGGGGCAAAAAGATTTAGACCGCTATCTGCCCTAGGACAGGATTTACAATTTTAATATGGATGAACTTGGCTGTGACCAAGTTCCCACGCCAATTTAGCGATCAAAAGCTCTTTATTGAAATTGTATCCGCTTTCGGGGATTGCGGTTTGGCCGGCAGCCAACTCTTCTTGGAGATCAGACTCGAGGAATCCCCATTGAAAGACATTGCTCCATTCATTTCAATGGAGGAGTTCCGCTCGTCCTCTTGGGCGCCACCTGCTGGTCTTTTCTGATATCAGGCCAAAACCATGGAAATCTCCATAGACGTGCATGGATCTCCAATGGCGACCTATGGGACGGGCTGCAAATGGGGATTGAAAAGGCGGGAATGGGAACAAAGGGCCATAAACATGTTAATACAATTCACTCTTTCCCTCCCGACCTGATCCCAGTGTATGTGTTGGGTGCACACACTGTAAGGGGAGAAATACATGTAACAAGGGGAAACACATTTTGCACTGAGGCAGGGGAATTAAAACACCAATAAGCATTATAACAGTTAACCCCTTGCCTCCCATATGATGGTGGGGGTGGCCCTTTGGGGTGTAACCACTTTATTACTGGGCCCACCCCCCTCCATGGCTACACTATTACCCCCCAATTGCATACGTTCTAAATTATCCGGGAGCGGAGTTTCAACTTGGCTCACCTGACCGGGAGTGATCCGTGATGGAGTAACACGATGATGAACACTCTCTGATCTCCTTTCCTGAAGGCGATGATCCACCTTGATGCCAACGGCGATTAGTTCTTCCAAGTCGGTGGAGCAGTCGTAGGTTGCCAGCTCATCCTTCAAAGCTTTGGATAGACCCTTCCAAAAGGCCGCGTACATGGCTTTGTTGTTCCAATCTGTCTCTGCAGCTATACTCCTAAATTTGAGTGCGTAACTAGCAACAGGGCAATTCCATTGAGAGACATGGAATAGTGCAGAGGCAGCAGATACCTTATGGACAGGTGTATCGAATACCTTCCGGGACTACCTGGTGAAGGCTCTGACCTGTGTGAGGTCAGATTTTCATTCCCAGATGGGAGAGGCCCAGGCAAGGGCGTTATCTATTAGAAGAGAAACAATATACGCCACTTTGGCGTGGGCGATGTGAAGCGGGACGGATTCATTTCAAATTGAATAAAGCACTGATTAAGAAATCCCTGGCACTTGTGATGGTCACCCCATAGTGGTTAGGAGCAGGTAACCAGGGTTCTTGAGAGAAGTGTGAACAGGGCATAGTAGCAGACTCAGGAACAGCAGGAGCAAGAGAGGAGCGAGACACATGGAGAGAACGAGTGAGAGACCTGAAGTTCTCCTGAAGGGAGCACAAACTTTGATCACTAGCCACTAATTTTTCCTCAATACTGGAGAGGTACCTTAGCTTGCGTGTGTGCTCAGGACTCTTCCTACCTCAGCGGGGTTGAAGTTTGTGTGGTATACCTCACCACAAATGAAGCGCGACCGCGGTGCTGATGTAGGGAATTTAGTAAAGCCAACCCACAGCCACGCGGGCGCACCTAGGATGTAAATTGGTCATGCAAGCCAGGTCAGGAGTATAGATATGAGAGTAGTAGAGGGTACTTGCCATTTCAGGATAGGAGAGTACACTGGCGACACACTTTATTCGAGCTCGGCTAGTCCCACGAATTCGGGTATACCCGGGTGTATTGAGGTTTGTGACTGTTTTCTGCCCGAGTGCATTGGGTTATTTTCCAGGCAGGGATTGAAGCATTTTATTCCCGCTGGCTGCAATACTGCACAGTATATATATATATACTGCATTACAATTCATGAATTTATGCCATCTGGTAGACACGCGAAGCATTGCAGCCTATTAAATCCTAATCATTATCATTTAACAGATCAGCCGCCCGTCAGCCAGGCATGAACCCAGGCTGGGAAGGCAAACGCAACGGGGCTTGTCAGAGGTGAGGAGCGGCGCATTCCAGGTATCTGCCAGGTACATACTGGGTATTTGCTCGAATAAAGTGTGTCGGTGCAGTAGCGGATCGTCGGGGTATGTAGCCAAGTTCAGGATTGGAGAGTAGCAGTTCGTCGGGGTACTAGCCAAGGTCAGGACTGGAGACACGAGAATGGTCGTTCATAGCTGGATCAGGAGAGGAGAGATGTGGAGTCCAAGTAGAGTAGCAAGGTCAGGCAATGGCAGGATCAACAGGCAAGACAAGGCAAGGTAGCAGGAACTGAATGCAGCAAGGAACGGCATCACACAAGACTATGCTCAGCAATGAGAGTCTGGAGCAAGAGGGTATATAAAGGGAGATCCTCCAATAAAGAGCCAAGGCGGGACCAGGAAACCAAATCCTATAGGCTGCTGGTGCACACAGGTGTGCCCTATGATGCAGCCTGATAAGGAAGGGGGCGGGACTGAGTGCGCGCCGACCCGCACACATCACGAAGGTCAGGCGCGGAGTCCTGTGCGCAAGTCACTCCACGCCGGTCCTGTCGTCACTGGGGTGTGATTCAGAGGGGAGGCTGGATGAGCACTGGATGAGAACAACCGCCGAGTGCCAGAGCAGGAGACAGGGGCCAGAACCCGCTGGTGGGCAGACAGGCCACGCAAGATCCGGCCGCACGCACGTAATTGGGCCTTGAGACTGCGCTTCCTGAGTGTCCATCACAGCAGCTGGTTCCAGGTGAGGGGACGGTCTCCAGACGCCAGGATGGCGAATACTCACAGAAACATCCCAATGAACATCATGGCAATGTTTCGGGCACTAACGCATCTAGGCAGAGTACACCCATGCCGAGTCCATCGGACTGGTGTCAAAGTTTTCTACCCAGTGGGCATAAGGTGGTGTGCTCTGCCCGGTATACCACCATCTCGATTATTTTTTGTTCTCACGCTCCATATTTAGTGCACTTCATTTTTATTTTACTGTGCAATTATCTGTTTTTTTGGTATTAATTGGTCAGTCAGGTTTTTACTGATTATTCTGTCCTAAGTAGGACAGATTCGTTCTTCTGTTCAGAATATATAAAATAAACCTGAGGCATGCTCACAACCAAGGTTGCAGCATTCACAGTACAGTACAATGGCTGATACCAGGAAAATACACTAGAGCAGAGACTTTTCTACACTGGCTGCCACCACTCATAATAAAACTAAAAAACTTAAAAAACATATAAATAAAAACACTATCTCTGTTTCTATCTCAATTTATTTTTATGTTTATCTTTCTCTCTTTCTATCTCTGTTTCTTTCCCTTTATTTCTCTCTCGATAACTGATTTATTTTAATTACTGTTTCTTTTTATCTCTCTTTTCCTTCTCTCACCAACCTGTCACATACACACTCGACTTTGCCCCACCAGAAAAACCATCAGGAAGTTGAAAAATAATTACTTTCAGATTCGGATTCCATGTAATCCGGTGAACAGATACCATCTGATTTAGGCTGTGGATTCTGCAAAAGCCACTTAGCCCGAATCCGCCAATGGTATCCACACAAACTTAAGAGGGTGCAATCAACCTCTGGATTGCATTGCATTGATCCTATTGCAGTACTAGAGGAAAAATAATTTAGGTTTCAGATAGTAAATAAAATGTTTTGTAGTCATTTTAACATACAATTGTGACCTGGTGCCTTGTGTATAGGAGTGAAAGAAGGGAATATATGGGGGCTATGCACTAAGCTCCGAGCTTTCGCGCCGGCCTGAAAAAAATTAGCACGTCCGATAAAAAATGAAGCCGGCGGCACGATTCACTAAGGCCCTGAGCCCATTTTCTATCGATGTGCCCAAAACTAGCTTATCGTGCGGGCAAGATTTTTTTTCCCTCTGCGCACTGAAACTTCAAGTATGATAACTGATAGAAAAAATAAGCCGCATGGAGATTTTGCATCTCCATACAAGGCCGTTACAGGCGATCGTAAACAAAATATATACATTTTCATAATAGTGTACATGAGCAGGGGGTCTCCGGAGCTGAACCGCATTGGTTTCAGCTCCGAGGACCCCCTACTTCAGAAGATACAGGCCCCGTTATGGGGTGCCGGTATCCCCTGTACTTTAAAACTTCCGCGTCACGTGACCGGGACATTTCAATTCTGCAGGGGATACCGGCACCCCATATCGGGGCCTGTATCTCCTGAAGTAGGGGGTACCCGAGGCTGAAACCAATGCGGTACACTACTGTCAAAACACACATATCAATAAACAATAATTCCTTTCCGTAGCGGCTATCTGATATAGTAATGAAGCTGCATTAATGTACATTTTAATAATAGTGTGTGGGAGCAGGGGTCTCTGGAGCTGAACCGCATTGGTTTCAGCTTTGGGACCCCCTACTTCAGGAGATACAGGTCCCGATATGGGGTGCCTGTATCCCCTGCAGAATTGAAATGTCCCGGTCACGTGACGCGGAGACCCCCTTCTCATTTACAGTATTATAAAAAATTATTTAAGCAATTATAAATAATTTGCTCATCTCCACGCAAAGGCAATTATTGTCCCCTGAGGTTCGTATATGTCCCCTTACTTTCCTGGGGGTATCTGTGGGAGAGTCCATGGAATGAGTGAATCCATTCACTAAAAGGAGGTGCGGTGGCTGGTGGAGTGGTGGAGCGTGGGAATGGAGGAGGTGCGGTGGCTGGTGGGATTGTGGGAGTAGTGGAGTGTGGAAGAGGAGTGGAACATACAGGTACGGGCCATCCTACCAGGGCAGGTACGTCCCGTGCCGGGACGTCCCGTGATGATACTCCAGGTGGGGGAGTGCAGATGGGTGAGGGTAGCAGGAGTAGTTGTCAGGGAGAGAGGGACACTGTCCACCATACGAACAGTGATGAGGAGGAGGAGGATATAATTGATGAGGGGCCAGCATCAAGCCAGGCGCGTACGGAGGGCCTAAGAAACCCACGATTTACCCCTTCGGGAAAATGACATCCTTGTTGAAGATTTCATGTCTTCCTATGATCAACTATATGGATCATTATCATGTAAGTATTTGTTAACAAATATTCTATTATAATATAGAAAGTATGTTGTATAGACCGCACTACCGAATGTATGAACTATATTTGACATATGTAAGTGGTGGGTGCTGGGGAACAATAAGGAGACCTCTAATCTCATAAGGACATATAGAACATACAAGTGTTCCCCGCACTCATAATGAATACTAAACAATCAATGATACTTGAAATGCTAATATCTGAATGAGCTAAACTGAAGAACATTAATTGACAATGTGCCAAAAAACTGTAATCACATACAATTAACAGGAGGGAGAGGGATGGTGAGGGAAGGGGGATATGTGACATCACTAAAGAGAGGGATATGATAAACAAATCCCTAACAGGGAAGGAATTGGGTGCGGTGAGACGCCGGGGAAACGTAACATTTCGTGGTCACTTACCCCTTCTACAGGCCCATTCTCAGTCACCACAAAGTGGGACTATGGTACTTTCTGACTCCCTCACACTAAATTCCTCCCAGTGTTAAAACACATGCAACAAATATGGCATCCATGTTTAATGAAGACATGAGTAACATAACATTGAGCATGTAAACATGTATGCTATAACGGATGTGTGCTGATGATTGGGCACATGTAATTTGTCACTAATGCACGCATTACATAGCCTAATAGGGGTCGGTAATTATATGTACATGTTGTAAAACAGTTTCATATATTACCATACATAATTAAATCACACAACTTAAATGTATATGAACCTATAGGCATGTATAAAAATATTTGTATATATAAACAGGTAAAACGAAGACCAGTCAGAAGTCCAAACTGTGGGCACAGACATGCCGATCTGTCTCAGCATCAGGCGTGTTTAAAAGGACACCTGAGATGTGTAAGAAACGGTTTGGTGATATTAAACTCAGACTGAAGAGGAAGATGGCAGAGGCCGGCAGCCATGCATGTGGGACAGGAGGCGGCCCTCCAGCATCGTTGCATTTACATTCCTATTAGAAAAGAATGTATTCAATAATGAATCCCCGACTAATTTTTGGCATTGGATGGAACCGAGATATTGGGCCATCTACCTCTCATCCGACACCTGGTGAGTCGTATGCTATTACATTAATATTTAATTCATCAATTGTGTTAAATGCAAGCACTTATACATACATTAAACTACAATCATCTGTTTAGATGATGTGATCATGTAATGTCAAAATTACACATGTCACTGTTGATTTTATGAAAAGCATGCTTGTTATTTAATTGATGCACGGATTAATGAAATAGAATCACAATATGTGCATTCACACTGGATGTACAGGCAAATAAAGAGGAGCACATAATAACTTAGGCATTATGTTGATTGTAACGTTTTGTTATTTATTATATAGTTATTGCTGAGGACACGGAATCAGATGTGTCAGCAACACAACAACATGAAGATGTTAGAAGTGATGATGGGATGATAGTGGATACACCACATATTCTTGTCACAGAGCCTGAAGATTCAGGACATGATTTTCGTGTACTATAGGATACACAACATCCTGAAACAGATGAAGACAATGGTCAGATCCAAGCGGGACAGGGAAACCAGGTTTGTGCGGATGCATTGTCTAATCTAACCAGCCTAGAAGACAGGTTTTTCCAAAACCAACAAGATCAAGCAGACAGACAGTCTAAAATAAATGAAAACATGTATAAGGAAATGAAAAAAATAATGACACAACAACAGGAGACTCTCCTAAACATGGCAAATAGCCTCACTATCATTGTGAAATGTATGGCACAGGTTGTGGCACATGTCCAGGCACAGCCCCCGCCAGACCCACTGGCACAATCCGAGACCCAATCCCAGACACAAAGAGAGCCACAGGCAGAATCCCAGCCAGAGCCACTATCCGAGCCAGAGCTAGAATCCCAGCCAGAGCCACTATCCGAGCCAGAGCTAGAATCATAGCCATAAAGAGAGCCATAAAGAGAGCCAGAGCCACAGGCTATGGCACAGCAGAATCCAATGGCACAGGCTTTTCCACTGGCCCAAATTCTGGCACTGGCACAGCCACAGCAACATCAGCTGGCAGTGGCATTGGCAATGGCCAAACCATTGGCACTGGCCCAACCTCATGCACTGGCCCAAGCTTTTGCACTGGCCCAACCCCAGGCACTGGGTCAATCAATGCCACTGGCCCAACCCCAGGCACTGGCCTAACCATTGCCACTGGCCCAACCCCAGGCACTGGCCCAAGCTTTGGCAATGGCCCAACCCCAGGCACTGGCCCAACCATTGCCACTGGCCCAACCCCAGGCACTGACCCAATCATTGCCACTGGCCCAACCCCAGCCACAGGCCCAACCACCAACTGCAAGAACAAGGCTACGTTCACGTCACCGTGTGCCTGATCCCACAGCAAGGCCTACCACACGGTCATCCCAAAGAAATACAAAAAAAAGTAGTCCATTTCTTATTCTATAGTGAAGAAAAAGTCAAGCGCAAATAACACCACTTAAAACCAATAACATTTAAATAATATACTGTCCTTAGAGAGTGCAGCTCCCGACACAGGATTCAGACCAAATCAAACCAGCAATCGAAGAAGAAACAGGTGCGCAAATCACATCAGGACATGGAAAGGAAGTAGAGACACAAAATAGTGCAATATTGTCAACCCCAACACATGAAATCAATGTTACATAGTTACATAGTTACATAGTAGATGAGGTTGAAAAAAGACTTCCGTCCATCAAGTTCAACCTATGCTAAATTTAGACAACAGATACTTTATCCTATATCTATACTTATTGATCCAGAGGAAGGCAAACAAAAAACCCCATTAAGGGGACAAATTAATTCCTTCCTGACTCCAAGAATTGGCAATCGGATTAATCCCTGGATCAACATCCTTCCCATGTATACTTATTTGGTATATCCTTGTATACCTTTCCCATCTAAAAAGATGTCCAACCTTTTTTTGAACAAATCAATTGTATCTGCCATCACAGTCTCCATGGGTAATGAATTCCACATTTTAACTGCCCTTACTGTAAAGAACCCTTTCCTTTGTTCCTGGTGAAATTTCCTTTCCTCCAACCTTAAGGAATGGCCCGAGCCTTAGTACTGCCCGTGGGATGAATAGTTCTTTTGAAAGCTCCTTGTATTGTCCCTGAATATATTTGTATATAGTTATCATATCCCCTCTTAGACGCCTCTTTTCTAATGTAAATAAATCTAATTTAGCTAGCCTCTAATCATAAGTTAGAATGTCCATCCCCTTTATTAATTTGGTGGCTATTCTATGCACTCTCTCTAGTTCCATAATGTCTTTTCTTAGGATTGGTGCCCAAAATTGTACTCCATATTCAAGGTGTGGTCTTACTAATGATTTGTAAAGGGGCATAATTATGTTTACTTCCCTTCCATCCATTGCCAGTTTGATGCAAGATAAGATCTTGTTTGCCTTAGCAGCTACTGCATGACATTGGGCACTATTGTTAAGTCTGCTGTCTACAAGCACTCCTAAATCCTTCTCCATCAAGGATTCCCCCAATATATCTCCATTTAATTTGTAAGTCGCCTTTTTATTCTTGTATCCCAAATTCATAACCTTACATTTATCTGTATTAAACCTCATCTGCCATTTACCTGCCTACGTTTCCAGTCTCTCCAAGTCCTTCTGAAGAGAAATTACATCCTGCTCTGATTCTATTACCTTACACAATTTAGTATCATCAGCAAATATGGAGTCTTTACTCTCGATCCCAACCTCAAGGTCATTAATAAACAAGTTAAAAAGCAGGGGTCCCAGTACCGATCCCAGAGGTACTCCACTCACGACTTTAGCCCAACCTGAAAAAGTTCCATTTATGACAACCCTCTGTTGTCTGTCCTTTAACCAGTTTTCAATCCAGGTGCATATATTATTACTGAGTCCAACTTTCTTTATTTTGTACACCAACCTCTTGTGTGAAACCGTATCAAAAGCCTTTGCAAAATCTAAGTAGACCACATCAACAGCATTACCCTGTCTAGATTCCTACTTACCTCCTCAAAGAAACAAATAAGGTTATTTTGGCAAGATCTATCCTTCATAAATCCATGCTGACTTTTACTAATAATTTTATTTTCCATTAGGTATTCCTGAATATTATCCCGTATTAAACCTTCAAGTAGTTTCCCTACTATTGAAGTCAGGCTTAAAGTCTGTAATTTCCCGGTTGTGATCTAGCTCCCTTTTTAAATATAGGCACCACATCTGCTTTACGCCAATCTTGTGGTACTGTGCCTGTGGAAATTGAGTCCTTGAATATTAAATATAATGGTTTTGCTATTACTAAGCTTAACTTCTTGAGAACTCTTGGATGTTTGCTATCGGGGCCAGGTGCCTTATTAACTTTAATTTTTTCAAGTCGCTTATGAACTTCTTCGTCAGTTAACCAATTGTTCATTAATATGGAGGTTGTGGCTTCCTCCTGCGGCACTACTATTGAACTTGATTCTTCCCTGGTAAACACAGAGGCAAAGAATTTGATTAATACCTCAGCTTTTTCCTTATCTCCAATAATCTGCCTACCCATCTAACACTGAAAGGGTCCTATATTTTCTTTTCTCATTTTTTTGTTATTAAGGTATTTTGAGAATTTTTTAGGGTTGACCTTACTTTCTATTGCAATCCTTTTTTTATTATCCATTTTTGCTAATTTGATTGCGCTTTTGCAATTTTGTTACAATCCTTTTAATTCTGATACGATGTCTCTGTCCCTTCTGACTTAAAGAATCTAAACGCCTTCCTCTTCTGTCCATTTCCTCCCCTACCGGTTTATTTAGCCACATTGATTTTGACTTATTTCTTTTATACTTATTTCCCAAGGGTTTACACTGATAAGTGTGCTTTTCTAACAATGTTTTAAAGACTGCCCATTTATCTTCTACATTTTCCATGCAAAAACATCATCCCATTGTATTACTACTAGATTAGACCTCAGTTTATTAAAATCTGCCTTTCCAAAGTTGAAGGTCTTTGTTGAACCCAAGTAATCTGTTTTTGATCATTTATTTCAAATGAGACCATGTTATGATCACTGTTACCCAAATGTTCCAGGACTTGAATATTTGTTATTACTTCTACGTTGTTTGATATGTATTGTATTGTATTGTATGTCTTTATTTATATAGCGCCATAAATGTACATAGCGCTTCACAGTAGTAATACATATCATATAAATAACAAATAATATAAATAACAGATCATGGGAATAAGTGCTTCAGACATACTGTAAAAGTAACATTAAGGAAGGAGTCCCTGCTCCGAGGAGCTTACAATCTAATTGGTAGGTAGGGGGAACGTACAGAGACAGTAGGAGGGAATTCTAGTAAGTGCGTCTGCAGGGGGCCAAGCTTTATGTATCATGTGTCCAGATTATCCAGTGCTATTCATATGCTTCTTTAAGCAGATGTGTCTTAAGGTGGGTCTTAAAGGTGGATAGCGAGGGGGCTAGTCGGGTATTGAGGGGAAGGGCATTCCAGAGGTGTGGGGCAGAAAGTGAGAAAGGTTTAAGGCGGGAGAGAGCTTTAGATACAAAGGGGGTAGAAAGAAAACATCCTTGAGAAGAACGCAAGAGTCGGGATGGTGCATAGCGAGAAATTAGGGCTTAGATGTAAGGAGGGGCAGAAGAATGTAAAGCTTTAAAAGTGAGCAGGAGAATTGAGTGTGAGATACGTGATTAATCGGAAGCCAGGAGAGCGATTTCAGGAGGGGAGATGCGGAGACAGATTTAGGAAAGAGTAGAGTGATTCTGGCAGCAGCGTTTAGGATAGATTGTAGGGGAGACAGGTGAGAGGCAGGAAGGCTGGACAGCAGGAGGTTGCAGTAATCGAGACGTGAGAGAATGAGGGCCTAAGTGATATGACCAAATCCAGAACTGCCCCTCTCCTGGTTGGTTCCTCAATAATTTGGGTCATTTAATTGTCTTTAAGCACCCCTAAAAACCTGTTCCCTTTTGTTGTAACGCTAATCTCATTGCCCCAGTCTATGTCTGGATAACTAAAATCCCCCATTATGCAAACATGACCCAGTTTTGATGCCTTCTCCATTTGCAAAAGTATTTTAGCTTCCTCAATCTCACAGATATTTGGTGGTTTATAGCATATTCCGACAAACATTTTCTTTATATTTTTACCTCCACTGCTAATTTCTATCCACAAAGTCTCTACATTTTCATAATTCCCTTCATAGACATCATCCCTTATAATAGGTTTTAGATCCGGTTTAACATACTGCACCGACACACTTTATTCGAGCAAATACCCAGTTTGTACCTGGCAGATACCTGGAATGTGCCGCTCCTCACCTCTGACAAGCCCCGTTGCGTTTGCCTTCCCAGCCTGGGTTCATGCCTGGCTGACGGGCGGCTGATCTGTTAAATTATAATGATTAGGATTTAATAGGCTGCAATGCTTCGCGTGTCTACCAGATGGCATAAATTCATGAATTGTAATGCAGTATATATATAGATACTGTGCAGTATTGCAGCCAGCGGGAATAAAATGCTTCAATCCCTGCCTGGAAAATACCTCAATGAACTCGGGCAGAAAACAGTCACAAACCTCAATATACCCGGGTATACCCGAATTCGTGGGACTAGCCGAGCTCGAATAAATTGTGTCGCCAGTGTATAAACATACTCCACCTCCCCTTCTATTTGGCCGATCCTTCCGAAAAAGAGAATAACCCTCTAAATTAACTGTCCAGTCTTGAGTTTCATCCCACCATGTTTCAGTAATGCCTATGATATCATACTGCTCCCTTGCAGCTATTAATTCAAGCTCCCCCATTTTATCTGTCAGGCTTCTTGCATTAGCAAGCATGCATTTCATTTTTTTTTCAGCCTGTACTATTATCTTATCTGCTCCTTCCTTTCTGCGCCCACTTTGTTTAGTCTTTAGAAGTTTTCTAGTATTATCTGTATTTACTATGGGTGTCTCACTGCTTGTCAAACTTGCACTTGCCCCCATTCTACCTCCATACGACCTTGTATCCTCATCTATTCCATTTAGTTCATTATCTGTTTCATTCCCCTCCCCCCTCCATCCTAGTTTAAAATCTCCTCCAACCTTTTTAGCATTCTCCCCCCTAGCACAGAAGATCCCTTTTCATTGAGGTGCAATCCGTCCCTAGAATATAGATGGCACCTCTCAGAAAAGGAGTCCCAGTGCTCTAAAAACCCAAACCCCTCCATCCTGCACCACTTTCTTAGCCATGCATTAACCTCCCTGATCTCTGACTGTCTCCCTGCGGTAGTGCATGGCACTGGTAGTATTTCAGAAAATACTACCATGGAGGTCCTTGCCTTAAGCTTTTGGCCTAGATCCCTGTAATCATTTTTTAGGACCCACCATCTTTCTCTAACTTTGTGATTGGTGCCAACGTGTACCAAGACCGCCGGGTCAATCCCAGCCCCCCCCAACAATCTGTCTACCCGATCCGCAATGTGCCAAACCCGAGCACCCAGGAGACAGCAAACTATTCGGTTCATGTGGTCCTGGCAACAGATTGCCCTATCTGCCTTCCTAATTATGGAGTCCCCTACCACCACAATCTTTCTTTGTATCTTTGCATCCTGAGTCCCCTCTGTGCTAGAGGAACTATTCCCCTGGCTGCTAGAGGAATTAGTCTCCCCAGCCTTGCCATTTCTGCCCCAACATTCCCAATATCTTCACTCAACATGGCAAATCTATTGGGACGTGTCAGCTCAGAAACGACCTGCCTCTCCCTATTGCCCCTGCTTCCCCTTCTAACTGTCATCCAGCTACCTACCTGCTCCTCACTAACAGCAACCAAGCTACATACCTGCTCCTCACTATTAGCGCCACCATCTGCACCACTAGTCGAAGCAAGGGCCTGCTCAGTGAGCGCTAATTCCCTTTCAAGATTGCCAATGTCCCTCAATATTGAAAGTTGCCTCTTAAGATCAGAAATCTCTGACTCTAAAGAGACCACCCACTCACACTTTTCACAGTGGTATGCTCCTTGGAACATCTGCTCCAAGTGCACATACATGTGGCAAGATGAGCATTGAGTGGCATTTTAAATCCTGCTCATTCTAGCAACTATGAAATTTAGAAGTACTAACAGTAAACTGTACTTCAATAACTATACCTTGTTTAACCGCTTCCTTGTTCAAACTGATTCTGGTTCTAACTGCACACACTTTAAACAACCAGCACTTACTGCTTCTGTTTCTAACTGCACACACTTTAAACAACCAGCACTTGAAATCAACCACACTTATCAGTCAGTACACGCAAGCTCTGCTCTATAAAATTTGAAAGCTCTATAAAATTTGCACTCACGTGTACAACGTAATACTGCTGCAGCCCCTCCTATCCTCCTACTTACCCGGATAAATGCAGGGATTTTTTACGTTTCTCTCGGAGTTTCCCGCGCGGCTGCATCATCAGATAAGCGCTAATGGCGCTTATCATTGAAAGAGCCCGCGGAACGGGAAAACGAACGAAAAAAAGCCACGCGCCGCCGCGTTTGTAAAAATCCCGCCGTGGCGGCCGCAGGAGGATAAAGGCTGCCACCACTGTAGTAGGGCGCTGTGGTTATTAGAAGTTACCAACTTTTGTTTCCAGATAGGTACTCCAGATCCATAGAGAAGGAAGGGAAATCCATATACAAAAAAGGAAAAAGCAAAATAGTATAATACTGCTTTTAATTTTAAAAATACAAAGTATTCCACTTACATAAGTGCCTTTGTTGTGAGCATTCAGACCATCCTGGGTCATATGGACAGAAAATTATATTCACAGCAACAGCATCTGCTCGTGGCCGTCACAGCATACACTGGGCTGAATGAAGTCGTCCTCCAATCTGGATGTCACCAACAAAGTGCTACTCTGTAGTCAGGAGAAATTCTAAACGCCGCACTTTATCAACCAATCCTTCTTTTATTCGAAACCCACCGTCTCTCGGAAACAGGGGTGGCTGTTGGTCAGTTTATTAATCCGGTATGCGTATGTCTGTGAATGGAAATGTCAGAAGACAGACAATTGTCGGGCACGACTACCAGGATATAGGTGGCCGTTGCGGTGCCTTAAATGTTCAGCAGAATTTCTATTCTTTTTAACCGGAGTTGCCCAACCAATACCAGAACCATAACGGAGCTAGTTATTACGATAACATGCACAATACCGAGTTTGCACGACCAGCTGAAATGGCACAAAGTTACTATCTGTATCCGCCTCAGTACATTCCACAAGATTCAAACTGTTATGGAGTAAGTAAGCTACAACCCTACCCAGCTGAACACAACGAACAACAAATTGATTGACTACAGCGGCTACCTCGCAAACACCTCTTCCATGACTGCACTGAATATTATTGCAATATAAAGCAGGTAACTATAAGTTTAGTACTTTATACAATGTGTGAATCGCTTATTCCCGAATGACAGGCATATGCGTTCGATTCATGACGCATGCGCATACCATACGGGAAAAGTTTTTCTTTGTCTAAATTAACGTGTGTCTTTTACCTTTGTCGCCTTCTTCTGATAATATAACAGAGATTGCGGTGTGAAGATCACAATATGCCGGAACACATCTAGATCTAGTTAACTATATACGTGCCAAACTTTTTAAAAGTGCTGTGCAATGGCGCCTGAAATCACAGATATTCCTGCGCAACCCTTAAATGTCAGTCAACTACGTGTATGCCCCACTGTGAAAAAAGAATCCATTTTCAAAATTACATTGATATGTTATATGTGCAGAAACGCAGTACATATATTCCTTATCTGTGTACTTTGCATATGGCTACATTATCATGTTATGTGTCTGTTGATTCAGGGTTAGTCACTTATATAAATGGCAGGAAAAGCAGCACTTTAACAGCTAATCCGTCACATTATGCTGAATAGTTAATGTTGTTTAGCATTCTGTATATAACATGTTCGTAGTGATAGCATGTGGACAAACCAAACCTTGTGTACTCCAAGCATTTGTAGCATTTTCCGTGGATATATATATATATATATATATATATATATATATATATATATATATATATATATATATATATATATATATATATATATATATCTTTATAACAGAGAAACCTTGGTTTGCAACAGTAAGTTAGTAAGAAGTTATTTAGAAGATGTAGTGTAATATTCTAGAATGGCATGCTTCACGTGTAGTACACAGTTACAGTAGAAAAACACGTGTGTTTAGATGCATCATTAAGTTTGTATTTAACCTCTACATTGCTGTAATTAATATTACATATCTACTTCTTTAACAGATGTTGACATCTCCGTTCCAGACAGAAGATCATGTGAATGTATGTATCCAAACACCGACCAACTGAGAGCTTTTACATAGTGGCCACATGCCAAATACATCACAGGGGCACTCATGCTATGATACACATGAAAGTGAACATGCAAACCTATTATATATCCTATCTAATCTTAGATAATATAATTTTATTAGCTGAATGAATATAGATTTTAGTGATTATTCGATTACTTTGAAATGTGTGTAAACATTACAATAAACTTTTCAATTACATCTTGTGTTAGTGCTACATTTTTGTCAATATCATGCTGATGACACTTTGACATGACTCTAATATAATTAAAGTTTTCCTATGTCGTGTGAAGAAAGACACACTTAGTGATACTGGAACTGTAATGTATTGCTTACATTTCTACATGACTAATAGTACCACGCATTGACATGAAAGAAAAATATAGAAATGTGTGTTGTAAACCTACAATTATTAATTCTGTTTGGGATACATGCCAGGTTACTGATAGAAGATATAACCATGTCATCTGCTCATACTCCTGCAGACCGTCGAATTATGTATGTAGTAATAGTTACATAAGTGGCAATAATACTATTAATTAAGGAATGTGAACCATAACTATTGTCAAAGTATTTAAGAAGACAATTATTAAATAATGGTTTATAAGTTAATATTAATTTGTCAAGATGTTAGAAAAATTATATATAATCATGTAGAGTAGTTGTTAATTTGTAATATATCACTATGCATATTCAGCAATACAGCACTATCTCTTCACTTAATGCACAACATTCTGCATTTAAGGATGCACACATTGTACAGATGGGGAGAAACATGATTTATACAAGAACAAATGTGTTAAACATTGACATACCGTTGGCAGATGAACTTAGGATCATTCACTACAAAATGTGCAGTTCATTGGATAGAGCAGGATCCTATGATTAGATACACAATGCAATGTGACACACATCACGAGATGATTATAGATTATATTATATGTCAAATAAAATCTTACATGTGAATAAATTTGCTATTAACGTGCGTCTAATCTCCACCCCACTGGCTGTATGCTCCCTAACCCCTACAGGAGGCACAGGAGGATCCTCCTCTAAATCCTCACGAATGTTGCCTTGAAGATTGTGACGTATGGCAATGTTGTGCAGAATCCAACAAGCAATCACTATGTCGCCAACCTTCGCTGGCGAATACTGTAGCGCTCCACCAGATCTATAAAGACATCTAAAACGACTTTTCAACACTCCAAATGTCCTCTCAATCACCGAGCGTGTGGATATGTGTGAGGCATTATATTGTTCCTCTGCAGGGGTTTGAGTATTACCCAGTGGGGTCAGAAGCCAAGGCCGGCTTTCATATCCTGAGTCACCTATAAGACAGTCAAATCACATGAATGTTAATATAATATGTAACAATATTCAATACATTGGCTATTGGCATTTCCTAGTACATGAGGGAAGAATATACAACACATGCCCTAACAATTAAATCCTCATTATCTAAGATGACACTGCATTACCCTGTACATGGATTAGATATACAACTTCACAAATGTTAAGTATTTGTGGTTACTTATAATATTAACAACACATATTGAAACATTTAACTCTACAATAAATGTACTTGGAAGTGCACTTTCTGTAACATTGACTGACCCAATAGCCAACCGTCCTCGAATTCCCCTGCTTCAAATTTACGGAACACTAATGAGCTAATCAGAATATGGGAATCGTGGCAGACACCTGGGAATTGGGCTACCACACTCAGAATTTTCATGTATGCGTCACATACGACCTGCACATTGAGTGAGTGGTAATGTTTCCTGTTTCAGAAATCCCTCTCCTCTTCACGTAGCGGGGTCAGCGCAACATGTGTACAATCTATAGCACCCATCACATTGGGTAGCCCAGCTACATTATAAAATGCAGTCTTCAGTGCCTGCCACTCTATCTGCTCGCAAGGAAAATGTATATAAGCACTAGCACGTTGAGTCAGTGCACATAGAAACTGGCTAAAGGCCCTCGAGAATGTCGACTGCGAGACCCCGCCTACTATGCCCACAGTTGTCTGAAATGACCCAGAAGCAAGAAAATGTAATGAGCTCAGCATTTTAATCAGGCCAGGCACTGCGTGACTCCTGTCTGTTGTTGGCTCTAAAGCTTCTCTTAACACTTCATACAGTTCCAAGATAGCCGCTGAGCTCAATCGATAGCGGCTGATAATCTCTGCCTCACTCAAGCCCTCTAGGGAGCTTCTTTGCCTAAAATTGCAGGGGGCTATATGTCTGACAACACGGATCTCCCTCTCTCTCCTCTCTCTCCTCTCTCTCCTCTCTCTCCTCTGCAACATAATGTCCCTCCTCCTCCTCGCAAAAAACAACACAAAAGCGTAATCTTGTGCCACATCCATTTCACCCTGTAAGGTAAGTGGCTCCTTCTATTGTTTAAATAGGCAGACTAATAAGTCACATGATTGTAAATGATGACACGTGTGTTGTATAGTATAGTGAACATATGAATTGTAGTAATTCAACAATTAATTCAATTTTAATTCTTATGTGTTACACACATTATTATTAAATGTGATGTAATCATCAAATATACAACATTCCTGAATCCACAGTGAAAGCGATGCAGCGACACAATATGAGAAATTGCTATACAATTATGACTCAATAATGACATTTGTACATAACATGTTCAATCATGAAGGTGTTACATCACAAGAAGTAATCGTTTGTTTCTGTAAAGGTGTGTCTGAAGTTTGGATTATTGGCAGGATGGTTGTTTTGTGTTGGCGAAAGTATTGCCCTTTAAATTAACACCCTGCTAACGTTTGCTGGTACACTACTGTATAAAGTTAGGGGCATACACGCAATGATATTAATTTAAATTCAATCATGTGTTCTCCTTCAATTACAAATATTGTTAATCAGCTCGGGGGACACAGATATATTCAAGCCAACATCCGTGGACCCCCAGACAGCTGCGAGGACCACCCCTGGACCCCTCTGAGTCCTTATTAAATGTACTTTCTTTCTACAAATTAATGTATGTTAAAAGGTGAAATGCAGTATTATTCATATGTGGAGAATAGTAATTTTGCACAATACTGTACTGTATGTGTTATGGAGTTGTATGCATTTTTAAGGATAGTTGTTTTTGGGGGTGGCACACGATTGCTACTGCATGCCAGCAGGACCCCCGAACACTCGCGGGACCCCCGGACACCTGCGGGACCCCCGGCCTCTGTCGGGGACCCATGCGGGGTCAGCCGGGGACACCCACGGGGTTAGCCAGGGACACCCACCGGTCTGTTGTTTTGGTGTTGTGCCTGCAAAAATGTAAAAAAAGACATTTTTCTAAGTCCTGCTTTTTTTTTCACCTGCCTTTAGCTGATGAGCTTTATTCAGCGCAACTTTCACGTACGATAAGTTTGTGTTGCTTAGTGAATCCCGCAGAAGGGCAGGATTTATCCCACACAGCTGATCGTACGAGCAAAGTTGGACTTTGAAACATTTCTTGAAAAAAGTCAGTTTTATGGCGCAAAGTGCCTGTTTGCGCGGCTCTGTGAATCGCGCTCGGCGGAACTTCACGTTCTAAGAGCACTTTGCGCTCTTAAAATTACTTATCACTGCTTAGTGCATAGCCCCCTATGTGTGGTGGAGATGTGTGTGGTGGAGAAGAGGGAATTGAGGATCCTGTCTGATTATCTACTTACAAGGAAGAAAAATCAGATTCAAAATATTTGCAAACAAAATACTGTAAGTTTAAAACTTGCTTAGCTGAAAAATATTAATAAAATAAAATACAGATCTATGAGGTAACATGCTCAAGGATAGCCTCTAATATGATACTTTCAGAGCAACACCACAATAATATGACATTATTGAGCCACTGAATTTTCCATTCATACTATAAATTAAAGCAGAATACTAGCTACTGTTACATATTAAAGTAGAGACTTGGAAGTACATTTTTTTTCTCCAGAAAAATAGGCTGCAATAAAAGTCCTTGTTTTGTGGTTTGCTGTTCAGGTTGAATGGTTCAGGTTGAACCCATGGAATACAATGCTCGTATTCTAAATGTAATAAAAAAACTTATATACACAGTGTCACGGGAGACAAAGACTTGGGATTCTGCCCTGAGCACACAAGTTGGGTTGGGTAAAATAAATTGTAATTTATTTCTTTTTAGACAAACACACACATCTTCACAATATACACTCAATTAACACTTACTGGAATGGGGAAACGAAAACAAATGTCCTTGGACCGAAACAAAGTCTCTGGGCAACCCTGCACGCATGCAAGTGGGTGTGCAAAAGGATCTGTGTAGCAGTTCCTGGCAAGGGGCGCAACTTGTCAGCCCTATATCTTTGCCAAAAGGAAAAAGTGTGTGCAGTTCTTACAGGGTTCATTCGGGAAACCTTAGCTCTAACGAATTTCAGAAGAGGTGGATGATCCTTGGTTACGATATTATTAACCCCTCACACTCCGGAACCGCTGACGCTGGAACTTGGTCAAAAAATTGTTAAAATCAGATGAATCTGACTGGGACTGGCCAGCAGGCATTTTTATAGGGTTCAGGGCCCTATTCCCAACATGCACAGCCAATCCCGCCCGTGGAACATTTCTCCCACCTATCCCCGACTTGCCAGTACTTTGCAGAAAGGGCAGGAGCTGCCTCCCAGTTTGCACGGAGCATGTGTCAACTTACCACCTGAGCTCCTTAGCATACCGTGGTCAGCCCCTTACCTGGTGGCACTCACAACATGCAGGCATTCTAACACCTAGGATTGCTGAGGCTTTTCAACTCCGGATTTCTCATAGACATTGAGGTGCCCACGTTGCAGGGTGCCTTTGAAGTACCGAGTTGAGAAATCCCTCAGTTCATTCACCCTTAGCATATTTGCATGCTAAAGGATTTTTCCCGGGCTCACAGAAAAAGATTTCCTGTCTTCACATTTAAAACCAACAGTATAACACAGTTTAATAATAAAGTATGTTCTGCTTGTGCCACTACTTTAAACTTTATATGTGTGGGCATAGTTTCCTTATTCCTCACTGCACTCCAAAAATTAGAGTGCTAACTTATTCCGATCGCAAGATCTAACAGACTATGATGTGGTCTGCGATTTCACCTACTTCCCACGTCAATTGACTTTCCCCCTTTCAAGTTAAGAAGCTAGCAAGGTAACGGATACATTTTGACAGAAACCCCTTCAGCTAGACCGCAAACCACTTAATCACTTAACCTTGCGTTTGCGAGGACAAGAGCTTAGTAATTGATACCCAAACTTTCAAAGCGGCCACCCATACACAGGCATGCTTTTCAATCAGCGCTTGGTTTAGCGCTGGCAGCTCCCTCTTGTGTCTCAAAACCAATTGGCACCGTTCACATACAGTTCTATTACTGCAGCTAGGGATTGAGCTGCAA
This sequence comes from Ascaphus truei, assembly GCF_040206685.1. Taxonomy (NCBI): domain Eukaryota; kingdom Metazoa; phylum Chordata; class Amphibia; order Anura; family Ascaphidae; genus Ascaphus; species Ascaphus truei. Next base: position 427,616,592 of record NC_134483.1, read on the forward strand.
AATGGGGACAAAAATTATGGTGTAGGGGAAAACATATCACAGTATGTGTGGAGCACATACAGTTAAACCCTTCAGTCCCAATGTGATTAAGGGTTAATCGGCCGTGTATAATGCCTTTATTAATCGCCACACCTCCCCCAACTCAAAGTGCAGGCTCTGCCCCGCCCACCTCGTTGGGTGGTTGGGCTGGTCTGTCAGCCCTTGAGGTTTTCAGTTCATGAGGACTGTCCTGGCGGGAAAGGCCATCAGCATTGCCATGCTCACTGCCCTTCTTGTGCTGAATGGTGAAATCATACTCCTGCTAAGCAAGACTCCAGCGAAAGAGCTTGGCTTTTTCCCCCGACACCCTCTGCAACCAACTTAATGGGTTGTGGTCCATGATCACTGTGGAGTGTCTGCCATAGAGTTAGGGCTGAAGTTTTCTTGGAGCCCAAACAATGGCCAGACACTCTTTTTCAATGGTGGCATAAGCCACCTCTCTGGGCAGCAGCTTGCGGCTCAGATATTCCACTGGGTGTTCACTGCCCCCCCCCATTTGGCTGAGTACAGCACCAATGCCATAGTCTGAGGCATCAGTCTGCAGCAAAAACATTTTTGAGTAATCTGGGGCAGCTATGATGGGGGCACTGGCCAGTGCAGTCTTCAGTGCCTGGAAGGAAGCTTCACAGGATGGAGACCAGACAACTAGCATAGACAGTCACTTTTGGGTCAAGTCAGTCAGGGGTTTTGCTACAGCACTGTACAGAGGGACAAACTTTCTGTAGTAACCTGTGGTGCCTAAAAAAGCCATAACCTGCTTCTTGGTCTTGGGAACGGGCCACTGCACTATTGCTTCCACCTTGGCTGGCTCTGACTTTAGGTGCCCGCCACCCACCCTATGCCCTAGTTACAGTACTTCTGCCATCACTACTAAGCACTTGGTGGGTTTCAAGGTGAGTCCCGCTTCCCTAATTCTGGCTAGCACTGCAGCTACATGCACTAAATGTGAGTCCCATGAGTTACAAAATACAGCAATGTAGTCCAGGTATGCCCTTGCAAACTCCTGCATGCCGTCCAGTAAACGATTGACCAGGCATTGGAAGGTAGCCGGTGCATTCTTCATCCCGAATGACATAACTAGGAATTCATAGAGGCCACGCGGGGTAATGAATGCTGACTTCTCCCTAGCCTCCTGGGTCAAGGGGATCTGCCAGTAACCTTTACTGAGATCCATGGTGGTCAGATACTTTGCACCCATGATTTCAACTAGTAACTCGTCCATGTGGGGCATGGGATAAGCATCTGATACCGTCCCTGCGTTGAGCTGTCGGTAGTCCACACAGAACCGGGTTGTCCCATCCTTCTTAGGTACCAGGACTAGCGGACAAGCCCAAAGGCTCTGGGATGGTACAATTACCCCTAGGGCCAGTATCTTTTCTACCTCCCTATCTTAGGGTTCTATAATGGTAAACCCCGCTTCAGCTGATTGTTGAGTAAATGTTTAGGGGTAAGGTGCTGATGGGCTCTGCAACTCGGAAGGCTGCCACGTGAATCCTGACTGCGCGCGTGCACGTGACAGATGCCGACGCGTGTGTTTCACGATTAGAAACGCTTTCTCAAGGCTCAGTGTGAGGGGGATCTCCCATTGATCATAATGAGGTTTATATATGCATGAGTGTGTTTCAATTGGTTGGGGGTTTCATCCTAGAGGTCTGTCTATGTAATGCTGTTGTACAGGCTCTAATACAGCACTATCTATAAACATAGGCTATCCTCAGACAAATACAGTTGATATAATCACAAAAACGTTACTGCAGTGCGTAAGGAAGGGTTGAAGCACTGTTGCACATGATCCCTGCATGTTAAGTGTTAATAAGCATGATGGGCAAAGAGTTGTGATAATAATGGTGGGGTGTAAATAAAATGTAACCCCAGAGGCCCAAATATAATGAAGATTCTAATCAATGCGGGTGAAACATATAAGATATTAATCAGGATGTAGCATATTCATCTTCTGTGGATAATACTAACAGAATTAAGATGTAGGTAGATACATAACCGACCTAATAAAGCAAATTTATAATTAGTAGTGGAAAATGGCAGGCAAAATGAGGCCCCGTTGAGCAGTGTGGGTGAAAATAAAGTGTACACAACTGTATTTGTCTGAGGACAGCCTATGTTTACTAGATAGTGCTATATTAGAGCCTGTACAACAGCATTACATAGACAGACCTCTATGGTGAAACCCCCAACCAATTGAAACACACTCATGCATATATAAACCTCATTACGATCAATGGGACTTCCCCCTCACACTGAGCCTTGAGAAAGCGTTTCTAATCGTGAAACGCGCGCGTTGGCATCTGTCACGTGCACACGCGCAGTCAGGATTCACGTGGCAGCTTTCCGAGTTGCATAGCAATCAGCTGCCAGACTGCACGCGTGCACTCCCTTCAATACTGGGCAGGAGTCTTTGTGGTGACTCTGCAGCTTATGGTGAGGTTAGGGCTGCTTGAATTCTCTTGATACACTGCTGTATTAGTGGTATTAGCACTCCTGATGGTGGTAGCACATTCATGAATATGTGCATAGGTATACTCATAGCCACACCGTCTATAGGAGTCTATTAGCCACGGCATCTATGTTCATTGTTGACAGCTAGCTCTCTATTATCTTGGAGTTTATTATCTGATTTTTAGGTGTATACATGTGGGATACATGTGACTGACCATCCATTATTGGTTTAATATATCATATGCTGAGTGCACACCCTCTGATCAGTGTGTATTTATTGCTTATTAGCAGGACTACGATTAGACTCACATCTCCATCTTTCCCCGCTTATCCACCTTGGGACTTGTTTGACACTTTAGACAGGTCTCGCTATACTTATACACAGTTATATAGTGGTAGAAGCATTCCTGACGGTGGTAGCACATTCATGAATATGTGCATAGGTATACCAACAGCCACACCGTCTATAGGGATCTATTAGCCATTGCACTTGTGTTCTGTGTATGACAGCCAGCTCTTTACCAATTTGGAGTTTATTAGCTGTTTATAGGTGGTCACGTGTGGGAGAATATACAGTGTGAAAAATATTGATCTTCCATCATTGAAGCAATATACTATATGTCTAGTGAGCACACACTGATTGGTGTGTATTTATCTATTGCTTATATATAGCAACATTACGACCAGTCTCACATTCTCACTACTATCACCTTGGGACTTGTCTTACACCCAAGACAGGTGATTTTGCAGCCCCTCCCCACCTTTGCTCATACTTAACTACCACAATTAGGGAACACTGCATATCAGTTCTCTGGGCACGTTTGATCTAATACACCTCAAAGTGTCCCTCTATGATATTAACCCGGAGTGTCATATATACTCATTTTAGGGTTAATATATATGTGTGTCATTTGATGTATTGTAACACCCATTATTTTAATTAGTTTAGCATTAAAGATTATTTTTAATATTATCACTATACTTCACAGGGGGCATTGAGTGCTTTAAGTGGGTTCTTTTCTCCTTGTTGTTTACCTCCCTATCTTAATCTGTTCTTAATCTGCTCTTAATCTCTGCTGATACCTGATATGCATGCTTATGCAGAGGGTGCAGGTCACCTGTGAGCACTGTGTGATCTGGGATATGGGTCCTGCCCGGCTTATCCGTGAACAGTGCCCCATACTGAACTAGCATAGTCCTGGTTTCTTCTCTCTGCCTGACACTCAACTGGGACCCTATCTCCACTTGCCCTACTGTACCCATCTTCCTAGACTCCCCTAGGAGAACTGGCAGAGCACTGCCCACTGGATCTCCCATCGGTGGGCTACAAATAACCAACACTGATGCCACAATCTGGGCTATGTACTCCTTCAACAATATTGATGTACACTACCGACACACTTTATCACACTGCGGCCAGATCCGCAAGCCGGGAGATTTCCCGGCTTGCTAGTGGCAGCCCCTCGGCATGCCGCGCGTCACCGATGCGCGGTCACGCGTCATCGGGTGCCTGCACCCCCTGCATGCACGTCCAGGGCTCCCCGAGGGAGCCCTGGTGTCCCGCGATGTGGGGGACGGCGGCAGGGGGTTCCGGGGGACCCGGCGGACCCGGCAGCGGGAGGGAGAGCGCCCCGATCGGAGGGCGCTCTTCCGCTGCTTCGGCGCTCGCCCGGCACCCTCCGGCGCGCGCCAGGTTACTGCTGCGGCCGAGAACGGGCAAATGCTCGAATAAACTCGGCCGCAGCAGTAGTACGTCTTATTTATCCCTGCCCCAGCATCTACCTGCCCAACATAGTTGCACTCATTCATCTTTCGGAGCACCGGATACAGTCCCGACCAGGCAGATATCAATTTGTTCTCCCGAGTGGGTTTGAGAACAAGTACTTTCTGTCTTGGAATGAAATATCTGCTACGGGCATTATGATCATACCAAGTCTTTCTACTTGGTTTGAGCAGGCCTAAGGTTGCCTTGTGCCAACCTCATGAGCATCTCTAGCCGGGCTCTGAGATCTACCACATACTGAAGCACAGAAGCATCAGTATTGGTAGTCTCCCCTTCCCATCCATCATGGAATAGGTCCAGAGGTCCCCGTAGCCTGCGACCATATAGCAGCTCAAAGGGAGAAAAGCCTGTAGATTCTTGCGGTACCTCTCGGTATGCAAACAGCAAGTGCTGCGGGTGAATCTCCCAGTCTTTGCCCTCTGCCTCTATAAAGGTTTGAAGCATCTGCTTCAGGGTACCATTGAACCTCTCACATAGTTCGTTGTTTTGGGGGTGGTAAGGGGTCGTGCGCTGGTGCTTTACCCCGCACACATCCCAGAGACACTGTAACAATTCAGAAATGAATAGTGACTTTTGATTGATTAAGATCTCGCTAGGGAACCTACCCTAGTAAAAATAGTTAGCAATGCTTTAGCTACTGCCCTAGCATCAATGGTGGCAAGCGCTACCACCTCAGGGTACCGGGTGGCAAAATCCACCACTGTGATGATGTAGCGCTTCCCGTACAAGCTGGGAATCATGAGGGGTCCCACCATATCCATGGCTACTCTCTGGAAGGGCTCCCCTATTACCGGTAAATGATTCAGGGGTGCGTTCACACGTTCGCACGCCTTACATACTCACTGGCAGGCATCACAGGACCAGCAGAAAAATGCCACCTCCCGGGATGCCCCCGGCCAGTATAAATGCTGCAACAGCCGGGCTCTACTCCGAGTGACCCCCTGATGCCCCGCTAGTGGAATAGATTGAGCTACCTGCAACAACTGCTGCCTATACTCCGTGAGCACCACTACAGTACCTGTCGTTTACTTGTCCATATCTCATCCCCTTGGTCCTTTGCTCTCTATGGTCCCTTGCTCTCTATACAGGAGGCCATGGTGCCACAAGTAGTAATCAGACCCGTCCCCTGGCTTAGACTCGGACGCCCGAAGTCTCATGCCCTCCAAGCTTGGGTCTGACCGCACTGCATCCCTAAACTGAGTACCTAACACTGGCCACCCGCTTGTCAAGGCTAAGTCGGGGGGACTGGGTACAGGTAAAAGGGACAGTAAGTCAGGGTCAGTGTGCGACTTAGTCTGGCTTATCTGTCTGGTCTCCGCTGAGACTGCTGGAACTGTAGGTCCCAAATGCAGGGAGACAAGGATTGGTTCTGCTACAATACTTGCTTACTGGCTCCTGGTGATCGCTGAAAAAGGGGCCAGCTCTGTTGTAAAAACACAGGTAACGTGCCCCAGGTCATTGCCAAGTAGGACCTCAGCGCCTAACCCGGGCAAAACCCCTCTTCCCTCATGCCACGTCCGGCACCCCAATCCAAAAAGACCCGGGCAACCTGGATGTACCGCGCTCCTCCATCGAGCATGGTTACTTCTATCCCGGTGCCTGGGAGCAAATCCTCTTGCCGCATCAGGGCAAACCAGCGTTACGGTGGCACCAGAGTCCAGCAAGCCATGCGCCTGCTGGTCCCCGATGGTCACCTTCCACAGATGTTTCTGCCGGACATCGTTGGGCTGCATCCCGACTGGTGCAACCTGATATCCTCCAATCTCTGCTGCAGGTCCTGAGGTGGCAAGTGCAGGCTCTCCATGGACGTCCCTCTGTGGGATGTTTCCATGGCTATGCTTGGCTCCTCGGTGTGTGCCAGTAGCACACGGGTGACTGGCTTTGCAACTTGTGATCGTTGCCCCTGATGGGGTCCCCCAGACTGGTCCCGATCCGGACACTCTGGCCAGAGATGTCCAAACTTGTTGCAGGTAAAACACTGCCTCACGTGTCTAAACTCTGCTGCTTTGGGTGCCTTGCCATATGCTGCTGGCTTGTGGGTCCACTGAGGGGTGGTTTTGCCTACCTTGGCTGGGGTGGCCACATCTTTGGGAGCCGCTCTCTTATTCATTAGAGCCCTGTTTGCCACATACTCATCCACCATCTTCACAGCATCCACATGGGTCTTTGGTTTGTGGTCAAAAACCCATGCCACTCACGTCCGAGGGAAGCTGCTGCAGTTGCTGTTCTTGGAACATCAAGTCTAGTAGTGTGTGGAACTTGGTGATCCCATACCCCTCCACCCACTGGGTCCCCTGCAAAGCCATGCAGGCTCCATAGTCCACAAAGGATTCTCGAGGGTACTTCTCCCCAGTCCGGAACTTGCCCCGGTTCGCTTCTGGGGTGAGGGCATACTGGGTGAGCAGCCTACACTTTACATGACCGTAGTCATTGGCATCCATGCGTGGAATACCCTGCACAGTTCGCTTGGCTTTCCCGGATAGCAATGGACACAGCCTCAGCACCATGTCCTGACGTGGAACCCTTTACTGGAGACCCTACATCTCAAAGTCATTTAGAATTGCATCTATTTCATCCATGCCATCCACGAAGTGGTGAAATAATAAGTGCAAATAGCGCTCGTGCAGACAAAATACAGTGATATACAAAATAAAACCTGTGATACAGAGTTCGATGAAGGTAGTCCTTTAGCTGCCTGGAAGGTAAATCTGGTATCTCCCAACCAGATAAGAAGTCTGTGGAAAGGAACCTCCTATGGCGCTGAGGAATGAATGGAAGTGAGATCTTGTGCATATGAATGCATATAAAACTTCCAAGCGCTTGTGCTTGAGGAAGATGAACTACCACGGCGGAGCAGTTCATCTTCCTCAAGCACAAGCGCTTGGAAGTTTTATATGCATTCATATCTGTTTGATTACTGGTGTACAAACAATAATAAAGTCCCCAGCGCTAAAGTCCAAGATACCGTGATCTTAAGGCAGTCTTTGGTCTTCAAGATGGTAGTTGGGCTCTGGTAAAGATGCTCCAGATGGGATAATGTCCTTGATGTAAATGGATACACCGTCTGAAATAACAGATAACAGACACACCTGATTGCGCAGCGTATTTCAGCAATCAGAGCCCTATCTAAGACTGTGAAGAATCCTACTCGCATAATAAACGCCAATATGTTCAGTGGAGAGAATCTGTATTTGCTCCCCTTCTCCTCAGCTCCTCTCACGAACCCCACGTGGAGACAGCTTACTGGAGGCGACCTCAATCCGCAATGGCGTCAGGGATGATTTCGTTACGGCACCCCCACCGATATGTGACAGGAATAGGCACAATATAGTGTAGTATGAAATGACCTTTATTAGCTAAAACACTATAAAAAGTATTAAAATACACTCACATGGTGCAATAGTGGATCGTATTGCTCAAAAATGCCGTCCGCAGCTTGCAATTCCTAACGACACGATGGAGAGGATCCCTGCACACAGACACGCTGTCGACTGAGCGTGTGACGTAGGTGCTACTGGAAACTCTCCTTGCGACAGGACTACGGGTGCTGGGATGGCTCAAAAGACTAAGCTCCTGCTCCCTACGCGTTTCGTGACACGTGTTAACTTCGTCAGGGGATGGTGGAGCTTAGTTCGTGGTGTCTTATATACAGACCCAAATGGAGAGAACCTCCTACTGGGGGTGGGGCTTGGCTGTAATGTTAATCAAGGAGGGTCAGCTCTGATATTAACAGCGTGATCGGGGTTGATTCCTTGGCAGCAATGAGTACATGCACCCACATTGTATATAAAAAGGGCTAAAATTACATGGTGATAATAGCAATACTTACAAGGATTACAATGAAGCAAAAATAAAAATAATAATACAATCCTGATCACATGTGAACGGCCATGGTTTACCATGATGCGATTCGCATGAAATAAAATTAATAAAGTCAATACAATTCATAACTAAAATATCCCACTTCAGTAAACTCTAATAAATTAAGAGTCCTTCAAAAAGGCTGCAAGGTCAAATTCAATGTTAAGGCCTAGGGGGGTCAAGGTCTTAAGTGTGTATATCCAATAACTTTCTCTTTTGGAGACTGTATTGAGCCTGTCCCCCCCACGCCAGCTGCTTTTGGGATTATCAATCCCTACACATAATAGACCTTCTGGACTCTGGTTATGGTGTTGTCTGAAATGATTTGAGACACTATGTGTCTCGAGGCCCCTCCTAATGTTGTAAACGTGTTCGGCGAACCGTCGTTTTAGGGGTCTCCCCGTGCGGCCCACATACTGTAGGCCGCACAGGCATTCCAGCAAATAGACACAGAAGTTGGTTTTACAGTTGATGAAGGTTTTTATGTCAAAACTTTTTCCTGTCACATTAGATTTAAAAGTCTTTGTTTTTTTGCTGTGTTTACATCCGATGCAACTATGACATGTATAGTAGCCTTTAAGATTATTTAACCATGTAACATGGCGATCTCTTAGGCCATCTAACGGACAGCTGGGTGATAGGGAGGATTTAAAACTTTTAGCTCTTTTAAACACTATTTTAGGTTTTTTGGGGAGCCTAGAAGAAAGAACTGTTTGATTAATTGTTTTATATTAATTGTTTTATATCAATTGTTTTATAGAATAAATTGCTCTCATTATATTAACCATACTATGTCCCTGGGTAATACACTATTGTAGTGTTTTTCGCTTTTTTGTCTTCTTTTCCTGAGGTTAATAGCACAAGACAAAAACTTTTGCACAAGATCTCACTTCCATTCATTCCTCAGCGCCATAGGAGGTTCCTTTCCACATGCCATCCACGAACTTGCTGACGCTGTGGTGGTCCATCTGGGGAATAACCTGTTCCCCGTTGACAAGGTGGGCTTTACCATGCACTGCGGCCAGCATCTGTATACACTCCACTGTGGTTGCCTTTTCTCCCATGCGGTCAGGAGCGCTGTGAGCTCAGTGCGGTAAGTCCAGTAGCCGCAGTGACTACCTCCTCCGCACCCGCTGGTGCCACGCCACCATTACTCAGGTGGGCTCCCTCCCCATGTCCTTGTAGCACCAGAGCTGGATTGACCTCCTGCACTCCGGGCTGATCGATGTCTGCTGCCATGGCAGATACAGGGCCAGGCCCCTCCATTGGAGCCCTTCTGGCTTCATAATTCTCCAAGTCCTCCTCCAGTTGCGGCTTTGATTGGCTGTCCGTCGGCAATCCATAGCCCTCACATCTCCATGATCCGAGCTTGGTCCCAGGATTGGAACCTTCCTGAGCGGTTACTCATGTTGGGATGTGTAGTCCATGGGTACGGGCAAAGGGCAAGGTGAATTATCTTGTGCTTTTTGTGAAGTGTGTGTAAGTTACCACTTGTCTGGAGAGCTCGCAAATTATGAGTTTTCCCACTATGTTAAAGAATCCTGCAGGAGACTATACCATAGGCTCAGTCAGCATCCCACCGATGCCCCCAGTAAATAAGCTTGTCACGGGAGACCAAGACTTATACACAAATTAATACCGGGATTCTGCCCTGAGCACACAAGTTTGGTAAAATAAATTGTAATTTATATATTTTCAGACAGACACACAAATCGTCACAATATACACTCAATAAAACACTTACTGGGATGGGGAAATGAAAACAAATGTCATTGGACCGAAACAAAGTCTCTGGGCACCCCTGCACACATGCAAGTGGGTGTGCAAAAGGATCCGTGTAGCAGTTCCTGGCTAGGGGTGCAACTTGCCAGTACTATATCTTTGTCAAAAGGAAAAAGTTTGTTCAGTCCTTACAGGGTTCGTTCGGTAACCCTTAGGTCAAATCGTTGTTAAAATCAGGTGAATCTGACTGGGACTGGCCAGCAGGCATTTGTATAGGGTCCAGGGTCCTATTACCAACATGTACAGCCAATCCCGCCCATGGGAACATTTCTTCCACCTATCCCCGACTTGCCAGTACTTCGCAGAAAGGGCAGGAGCTGCCTTCCAGTTTGCATGGAGCATGTGTCAACTTCACACCTGAGCTCAGCTCCTTACCTGGCAACACTGAATCTGGTGTTTGGCCACAAAGTGTGAAGTACCCATACTTTAAACCGGTATCTGTTAGTCACAATATACTGGCTATCCTGACATCTAGGATTGCAGAGGCTTTTCAACTCCGGACTTCTCATAGACATTGAGGCGCCCACTTTGCAGGGTGCCTTTGAAGTACGGAGTTGAGAAATCCCTCAGTTCATTCACCCGTAGCATATTTGCATGCTATAGGATTTTTCCTGGGCTCACAGAAAAAGTTTTCCTGTGTTCACATTTAAAACCAACAGTATAACACAGTTTATTAATAAAGTATGTTCTGCTTGTGCCACTACTATAAACTTTATATGTGTTGGTATGGTTTCTTTATTCCTCACTGCACTCCAAAAATTAGAGTGCTAGCTTATTCTGATCGCGAGTTAGCTTATTTAATTGAACGGGCAATGATGTGTTCTGCAATTTCACCTACTTCCCACCTTAATTGACTTTTCCCCTTTCAAGTTAAGAAGCTAACAAGGTAACGGATACATTATTACAGAAACCCCTTCAGCTAGACCGCAAACCACTTAATCACTTAACCTCGCATTTGCGAGGTCGAGAGCTTAGAAATTGATACCCATACTTTCAAAGCGGCCACCCATACATAGGCACACTTTTCCAATCAGCACTTGGTTTAACGCTCGCAGCTTCCTCTTGTGTCTCAAAAACAATTGGCCCCATTCACATACAGTTCTATTACTGCAGCTAGGGATTGAGCTTCAAATGGGGACACAAATATGGTGTAGGGGAAAACATATCAGTATGGTGCACACAAAGTTACCCAATGCAGTCCCAATGTGATTTAGGGTTAATCAGCCGGGTATAATGCCTTTATTAATGGCCTGATTAACCCCTCTATCGCCACATACAGTAATTGTATTTGACTTCCTGTAAAACCCTATCTTTCTTTAAAAAAAAAAAGTTATAGAATGCTGCTGTAGTAACTGTAATTACAAAACGCTGTGGTAGAAGTATATAATATTCACCTGCCATTGCATTGCTAGTAGTAATTAACTTCTATTTATTGTTGGAGTTAATTACAACACCACTATTTCAATTTTTAATGCCATCTGTTAATTTTTTAACCACAATGTTGGTGATTTATGCAAGACATTGCGTTAAAAGTGAAAGATTTTTTTTTTTTTTAAGTTTGACTGAGTTTGGTTACAACTTCAGGCCAAAATTCAATGTTATTGTGATTGATATTTGAAAAAAATTCTATTCACATAAGACAACATAGTAGGAAACTAGAAAAAATTGAAGATATCATTGGAAGAAATGTGAGCAATACAAAACTCACCCAGTGCACAATTTCATTTCAATATCTTTCCACATCATTGCCGTGTGCCAAGTACTACAACAAGCAGATAGTGAGGCAGTCAAGCTACACTGTGATTAGAATTGCATAATAGAAAAAAAGCAATACATTTATTATTACACTCTCTTCTGTTCATCAAAAAATAGAAATAGCAACAGGATTACAATGCTGAAAACAATTAGAGATTAAATAAAAGATGAACATGGTTAGAGAATTAACACAGTGGAGAAGTATAATATAAATTAATGTAGAGCAATATAATTATCTCTCATGTACAATGAATATACAGATGCAGCGGTCGTTATTCAAACATTTACCTGGGTAAATTTTGCGTTGTGCTGCGTGTAGGTTGAGATTTATTCACAAATTTTGCCAGGACAGACATAATAGCCCATCGGATTAACACAGCAGGAGTCCCTGCTGTGTGAGTCCTACCAGGGTCTGCCTGTCTGTTATAGACATTCAGTAAAGATAGTCTGAATCAGTCACTCTAACTGCATGCCTCTCACAGGTGATCACAGGGGTTTTATTTCATTTTAAACATTATAGTAATGTAGCAGGGAGTATACGGAGCTGAACCACATTGATTTCAGGTCCAGGGACCCCATACTTCCCGAGAAACAGGCCCCGTAAGAGGTGCCGGTATCTCCTAAGCTTTGAAATTTCCTGATCACGTGACGGGAGAGATTTACAAGCATAGGAGATACCGACACCCCATAACGGGGCCTGTATCTCGAGAAGCAGGGGGTCCTCGAACCTCAATTCAACAATGTTCTGCTCCGGAGACCCCCTGCTACAATACACTAGTAATACAATTTAAATTAAAATATGTAATAACCACCAAAACATAACACACTCTGTACCCCCACATAAAACAATATTTAATTTTTTTACACACAGGATTCACACCACAGGTCGTCAGGGGTCCCTGGGTGGTTCCGACGGGTGTCCTCAGGCCTTACAGTTCACAATGGGGGGTACCCATGGGTGCCTGGGGGCCCTCGGTTGGTCCCTGCTAGGCTCTGTGGGCCTCCAGGTGGTACCTACGAGTCCCCACGGGACCCAATGGGGTCCATGGGTGATTCCTGCGGGTTTATGGGGGTCTCTGGTTTGTCCCCACATGTGTCTAGGGGCCCTCAGGTGGTTCCCACAGGGGTCTTGGGGCCCTCGGGTGTTCCCAAAGGGGTCTAGGGCCCCTGGGTTGTCCCCACAGGTCCCCGGGGGCCCTATAGGGGTACCAGATTCCTCCTCGCAGGTGTCCATGGGTCATCAGGTGGTCCCCGTGGGCGTCCAGGTATCCTCAGGTGGTCCCTGTGGGTCCCCGTTTGCCTGCGGTACCATTCCTGTATTAAAAAAAAACATGGCCTACATTTCAATAATCACAACCCACAGCCTGTATCCCCACATATAACCATATTTTATTTTTTTACACACAGGATTAATACCACAGGCCAGGGAGGTCCCTGGGTGGTCCTGTCCGGTGTCCGCAGGCCCCACAGTGTACCCCGTGGGGTACCCATGGTTGTCTGGGGGCCCTCGGGTGGTCCCTACTCAGCTCTGTGGCTTCCAGTTGATCCCTGCTGGAGTCCGTGGGCCCCAACTGGGTCCACAAGTGGTCCCCGCGGTTGTCTGATGGCCCCAGGGTCATCCCCACGGGTGTCTGGGGGCCCTTGGGTGGTTTCCACTTGTGTCTGGGGGCCCTCGGGTGATCCCCATGGGTCCCCAGGGCCCCCACAGCTGTGGGGCCCCTGGTTCCTCCCCGAAAGTGTTAATGGGTTCTCAGATGGTACCTGTGCGCATCCATGGGTCCTCTGGTTGTCCTTGTGGGTCCCTGCTGGCATCCGGTATCTTTCCAGTATTTAAAAAAAATAAACATGGCCTACATTTCAATAAATATGAAATAAATGCTGCACACCTAAAAAAATGTATAATAAAGATGATACAATTACCAGTGCTCCTGTGTTTGAACGATAGCCTGTAATCGATCCAATGCAAGTAGTAGATAAAGGAACACAGGGTACAAACAGATTTGAAATAACTAACTCATTTATTGAGCCAAACACTACGTTTCAACCTTATTGGTCTTTATCAAGTGACATAGTGGCATTGTGCTAATATCATTAGCATTAGCATAGTGGCATTGTGCTAATATCATTAGCCTTAGGAACTCACAATTCACCCGAGTTCCAACTGTATTCCAGAATCCCGCCGTAAACTGTAATACATGTTCAATTCAATCCCGCCGCTGCCACCGGTTTATTATATGCCTGTCACGGTAACTTGTGATAAGATATAATATACACAAAATATCTGGGTTGAATTGAACACGACTTAGATAAAAAAAATAGTTTATTCCTTAGGTAGGTGAACACACAAGATGATACAAATAACAGCCAAAATATAGCACTTACTTAGGGGTTGGGTAATGAAGAAATCAGGTACAGGATTGGAAATTCATACAGCGATCAGGAATCAAGTAGTTGGTAAAAACGAAGACAATGGGCATAGAGCTGACACTGGTTTATATGGGATTTGAGTCCTATACCCTGGCATTGAGTGCAAGACATTGGATGACAATTATGTGCACCCAATCCCCCTTTGCAAGCTAACATGGGAAGCATTGTTGGATCATGCCTCCAGTTAGTTGGCACATGCGCACATCTGGCCCTTGGGGTCTCATTTCTTTAGCCCCACACAAAAGTCAGGGCGCCTAAAAGTCTACCAGACTTGGATCTGGTCAGGAAATCCTTTGTCTGTAAGTGTGAATTACAGCACTTACAGACCACTCAAGCCCTGCGCTTCTCCGCCCTAATGCATACAACCAGAGTGGTTGAGCCTTTGATCAGGGGGTCTGTTGTAGACAATGGGTTGCCCCCCTGTGCATTAACATTAAGCAGAGCCAGTGACTTTCGCGGGCTTTGATCCCCGCTTTGAAACACAGTACATTTCTTAATATATATATATGATAAAAAATCACTGGCACTCCAATAGAAATTCAATAAAGAATAGGTGCATGTCCCATATAAATAATAAAAGTATACATTACCGCATAGCAGCAAAAAAAAATAGCAGCAAAAAGGGAGACAGCACTCAGGTGAATGAAAATAAATGTATTAAATACAGCACATAACTCCTATATATATATATATATTAAAATAATCCATTTGGCTGGGCCGAGCGGGCCGAAACTTGCCAGACCCTCATGCCTCAATTTCAGCTCGCTGCAACCCACCAGACCGGAGTTACACAATTACAGTTTAAAAGCACTTTTGGAACACAAAGCTTTTTTCTGCCATGCAAGTCAATGGCAGAAACCCAAACTTTGCAATTACCCTGGCTCCGTTCTGTTGCCCCGAGAGGGTCAGTATTTGCCATGCAATCCTGCCGCAACTAGGACTACATGGTGGCCGAATCTCAGCCCTCTAGGTTGAACAGAACCAGTGTTATGGGTTCTAGGTTTCTGCTCATTCCGACTTAGCCATTTTTACTCGTGGCTTTTACTTCCGCCATTAGAGTCTATGGTGCGACCCTTATCACGAGCGCGACCCTTTACCGGGGTCCTTATCTCTTGGGGCCGGTTGGGGTCGAGTGAGGGGGTTCCTAGGGTCTAGGGGGAAAAATAACTTTATTCCGGGGTGCCCTAGAACCTAAGTTTCCCACGCCAATTGACCCTGAACTTAACCGTGAGTGATCAAAGCTCTCTTTCAGATAATGTATCCGCTTTTGCGGTCTGCGGTTTGGATGGCTGCTAACCCGTTTCTGGAGGTCGGCTTCGAGGAATCCCCATTGAAATGAATGGCTCCATTGACCTACAATGGGGAACCGCCACTCCTCCACTCGGGCGCCGCCTGCAGGTCTTCTCTGAGAACGGCCCAAATCACCGGAATCCCCATAGGATTGTATGGAGCTGAAACGGCGGCCTATGGGGAACTGCAAAATGGTTCCTGCAAAGGCGGGAAATGGAACAAAGAGCTATAATCCCTTCCTAACTATTAACCCTTCTCCTCCCGAACGGATCCCAGTCTGAGTGTTGGTGCAGACACTGGAATGGGGGAAATACATTTTTACAGGGGAATACACATTTGGGTGCTGATGCAGGGTAAAAACACATTACTGGACCACAGTCCAGTTAACCCCTTGCCTCCCAAGTGAGGTGAGGGGGTGGGCATATGGGGTGTAACCCCTTTAATACCGGGCCAATCCCCCTCTCCCTCTACAGTTGCTTCTGTGTCTAGTCAGTCAGGGGTTAAGCCACAGCACTGTACTGTGGCACACACTTCCTATAGTAGCCAGTGGTACCTAGGAAAGCCATAACCTGCTTATTTGTCTTGGGGATGGGCACTATTGCCTCCACCTTAGCTGGCTCAGGCTTCAGATGCCCTACCCCCACCCGGTGCCCTAGGTGCAACACTTCAGCCATCCCTACTAAGCACTTGGTGGGTTTTAAAGTAAGCCCTGCTTCCATGATTCTTGCTAGCACAGCTGCTACTTGTACTAAATGAGAATCCCAGGAGTTACTAAAGACAGCAATATCATCCAAGTATGCCCTAGCGTAACTCTGCATTCCTTCTAACAACCTATTGACCAGTCATTGGAAGGTATCCAGGGCTTCTTCATCTCAAATGGCATCACTAGGAATTCATAGAGGCCACTCGGAGTGATGAAAGCTGAATTCTCCCTAGCCTCTTCGGTCAGGGGGATTTGCCAGTACCCTTTACTCAAATCTATAGTTGTCAGATACTTTGCCCCCGTGAGTTCATCCAGTAACTCGTCCATGCGGGACATGGGATAAGCATCTGAGACTGTCCCTGCATTGAGCTGCTGGTAGTCCACATAGAAGAAGGTGGGCCCATCCTTCTTAGGGACGAGGAATACCGGGCAAGACAAGGGCTTTGGGACAATACAATTACCCCTAGGGCCAGGATATCTTCAACATCCCTCTCTATGCTGCCCTTCACCTCTGCAGATATTCGGTTGGCATGCTTTTGCAGAGGACAAAGATCACCTGTGAGCACCATGTGAGTTGTACTATGTGTTTTGCCCGGCTTGTCCAAGAGCAGAACCCTTTACTGCTCTAACATCTGACTAGCCTCTGCTCTTTGTTGGGCACTCAACTGGGTCCCTATTGTCACGGGAGACCAGTGCTTATCCTACAAAAATATACCCGGATCCTTTGATTGACAAAACATGAGATAAAATAAATTGTATTTATTCACACGAGAAATACACACAGCTTGATTTACAAGATAGCACGAAATAACACTTACGAGAATGAGGTCAAACGAAATAAATGGTATCCAGAACGAAAGTCCTCGAAATACAGTCTCTAGGTATCAATTCCCAGGAGTGGGGTTAATACGCAAACAAGAGACGCAAAGCTTTCATTGGCTAGGGGCGCCGCTTGCAGATCCTGTTTCTCTGCCGAAAGAAGTTTCTTCGTTCTACGCTTGCAGAATCGTTTCCAAGTCCTTAGTTCTAACAAACTTTTACAGCGGGGTACAATCCTTGGTTGCGATGAAAACGTATTTGTACAGCATGCTGTCCTTTCCGATGACACACCGATGAACGATGTAGAACACACACCCGATAGCCTGCACAGGTTTATAACACCCTCCCTAGCCTATCTGGATAATACACAGTTAATCTTGGCGTGGGAAGCAAATTCCCACCCAATGGCAAGTTTGCCAGCAGTTCCTGCAACCGGACAGGCCAATGCGCTAACTTCACACTTAACCCGCTTAGTATACCTGCCCAAGCCCCCTTGCACGGCGACAGAAAGTTTACCTTTCTCCAGGATGCCCGTATATCTGCTAGGCAAACTATTTATATACAGTTCTTGACATTTAGCACTTTGCCCAAGGACGGTGTATTTTGAAGCCACAGATTTTTGCAGACACTGGAGCCTGCTCCATAGGGATTCTCAGAAGTCCTGACTGACATTATACATTACTCATTCCTGATCATATATGACAATGGTGAATGCTTAATGTATCCGCTGTCCTGTCTGACGAAATATAAATGTCCCAATTCATATACAGTAACTTTAAAGTACTTAACTCTAAGCTACTTCTGATTTATGCTTTTAAATAAATGTTACAATTCTTCTAAGTATTCTAGATTATATATCTACCCCCTAGCACTCTGCACACCAACAATTAGAAAGCTAGGACCTTCTATTCAAAGTTAGCTGCTTAATAATGTGAGGACTATGATGTGGTTTGTGGTTAAACTTTTCCCCGGTCTGTGGTTTGAGGTCGGGATGCAATGTTGCAATCCCCGGCCGCAATCGATAACCGCATACGTACTTTACCAATTGATTTTAATTGAATGAGGAAACCACATTTTACACTGTTGCGATCCGGCATCTTTTCATGACCGCAGACCACTTAACAAATTTAAATTGTGGATAAGGTTTCCCTTGCTTGTCTGCAGTTACACAGTGATATGGTGTTGTAATGCCGGACTCGACCACAAAACCACAGGCACGCTTATTCAATTAACCCTTTAACAGTGCTAGATGCCCCTTATTCCTAGCGGGTGCATTTTAGACATATTATTACATATTATTAGGATGCAGCCAGCCCTGGGCTGCAGAACTGACACTTTACAGTCACTTTATTTGACTCAGGGGAACCTAGTGAAGCAGAATGCCTTCATTTTATGGCCTGGGTATTCCTTCACCGTCACACCTAACTCTAGCTGCTCCACTGTACCCCCCTGCCTATCTTCAACTAGGAGGTCTGGCAGAGCATTGCTCGGTGGGCTACAGATAGCCAAAACTGATGCCTCACCCGGTGCAAAATACTCTTTGAGCATGTTAATGTGATAGGTCCTAGTTCTACCTGTCTCTCCATCTACCTGTACAACATAGTTGCACTCATTCATCTTCCTCAGAACCGTGCACAGTCCAGACTAGGCAACCATTAATTTGTTATCCCAGGTGGGGTTCAAAACAAGCACTTGCTAATTGGGATTAATGACCTACTATAGGCATTCTGATCATACCAAGTCTTCTGCTTGGTCTGAGCATCCCTGATATTGTCCTGTGCCATCACATGAGCATTTCGAACCGGTTCCGGAGATTTACCCTGTACTGAAGCACAGAGGCATCAGTATTGGCAGCCTCCCCTTCCCATCCCTCATGGAATAAGTCGAGTGAGAGGTCCCCGTACCCTGCAATCATATAGCAGCTCAAAGGGAGAAAAGCCGGTAGATTCTTGCGGTAGCTCTCGGTATGCAAACAGCAAATGCTGCAGGTTAATCCCCCAGTCTTTCCCCTCTGCGTCTATATATGTCCTAAGCATCTGCTTCAGGGTACCATTGAACCTCTCACATAGTCCGTTTGTTTGGGGATGATAAGGGGTCGTGCACTGGTGCTTCACCCCGCACTCATCCCACAGACACTGTAACAATTCACTCATGAATTGTGACCCTTGTTCAGTTAGAATCTCGCTAGGGAACCCTACACTAGTAAAAGTCACTAACAATGCCTTTGCCACTGCCTTTGCATCTATAGTTGCCAGCACTACAGCCTCAGGGTACCGGATGGCAAAGTCCACCCACGTGAGGATGTAGTGTTTCCCGATCAGCTGGGAACCATAAAGGGACCTACTATGTCCATAGCTACCCTCTGGAAATTTTCTCCTATTACAGGTAATGGGTTCAGGGTTGCCTTCACACAGTAACCCATCTGACTTCTCACTGGCAGGCATCACAGTAGTGGCAGAACTCTGCTACTGCGCCTGATGCCCCCAGCCAGTAGTAACGCTGCAACACTCCGGCTCTCATGCGAGTGACCCCCTGATGCCCCGCTAGTTGAAATGAGTGGGCTACCTGCAATAATTGCTGCTTATACTCCATGGGTAACACTAGCTGTCTTCTACCAGTCCAGACCCTATCTATCCCGGTAGAACCATGCTCCCTATACAGAAGCCACCGGTGCCACAAGAAGTGGTCTGACTCCTCACTTTCCCGAGACACGGGTGCCCAAAGTCTCATACCTTCTAAGCTGGGGTCAGCTTTCACTGCATCCCTAAATCCTGTCCCTAAAACTGTCCACCCACCCTTAGTCTCTAAGTCAGGGAACACAGGGACAGGGGAATGGAGTGGTAAGTCAGTCCATGGTCGTGACCCAGTCTGGCTTAACTGTCTGGTCTCCTCAGAGACCGCTGGAACCGTAGGTCCCAAATGCAGGGGGACAGCATTTTGTGCTGCTGCCATCCCTGATGCCTGGCTCCTAGTAATTTCTGCAACAGGAGCCAGCTCGGTGGTGAATACACGTTACCTGCCCCAGGTCGTTACAGTGCAAAACTTCGGCATCCAACCAGGGCAATACCCCCAACTCCCTCATGCCACGACCGGACCCCCAATCCAAAAAGACCCAGGCAACCTGGAGCAACTGCGGTCCTCCATCTGGCATGGTCACATGCATCCCGGTGCCCGAGTGCAAATCCTCTGGTCGGTCCATATCAGGTCGGACCAGGGTAATGGTGGCACCGGAATCCAGCAAGCCGTCCGCTTGCCAATTCCCGATAGTTACCCTCCGCAGATGCTTTTGCTGGACATCATTAGTCTGCAACATGACTGGCGCAACCTGATGTCCCTCTGTTTCCACTACTGGTTCCTTAGGGTCAAATGCAGATCTCTCCATGGACGTCCATCTGTGGGTTGATTCCACGGCTGGACTTGACTCCTCTGTGTGTGCCAGTCGCACATGGGTGACTGGCCTCGCAGCTGGTGAGTGTTGCCCCTTATGGGGTTCCCCAGACATTGCACGGTCCGGGCATTTGGGTCTGAGGTGATGACTTTGTTCCACAGGTAGCACCTTCTCTTGTGCTTGAACTCTGTGGACTTGGAACTGCTGCCGGCTGCTGCTGCAGGTTTGTGCACCCACTGCGGAGTTTGCTTGGACCACCTGGCTGGCATAGCCAATTTTCTAGGGGCACCTTTCTCGTCCATGAGGGAAGAGCTGCAGATAAACTCATCAGCCATCCTTGCAGCCTCCACATGGGTCTTAGGTTTACGGTCAAAGACCCATGCCCTCATGTCCGAGGGACACTGCTGCAGTAGCTGTTCCTGGAACATGAGATCCAGCAAAGTGTGGCTCTTTGTAGCTCCACAGCCCTCTACCTACTGAGTATCTTGGCATGCCATGCAGGCACCATAGTTGACATAGAATTCCTGAGGTTGGGGTTCCTCTATCCTGAACTTGCCTCTGTATGCTTCTGGGGTGAGGGCATATCGCAGCAGGAGCAAAGCTTTGACATGCTTGTAGTCATCCCGATCCTCGTGTGAGATAGACTGCAGGGTTTCCTTTGCCTTGCCCGACAGTAAGGGGTGCATCCGCAGCAACCAGTCTCGCTATGGCACCCTATAACTCAAACACTGGGTCTCAAAGTCTGATAAGAATCCATCAATTTTGTCTGTGTCACAGACAAACTTATTGAAACTGTGATGATTGACATGGGGAACAGCCTGCTCTCCATTTACCAAGTAAGAGTGAGGGGTCACCTGTCTGTGAATGGCTGTCAGCATAAGAATTCTTTCCTCAGCTGCAGCGTTTCCCCCCCATGAGGCAAGAAATCTGGTCAGTTCAGAGTTAGGGGGTCCCGAAAGAGCAGGGACAGTTGGAACTGTAGGCACAATGCCCCCCGCAACACCCAAATCCAGTCCTTCACCAATATCCAGGTGAGCATCTTCCCCCTGCCCATGTCCATCTTCCCCCAAGGCTGGAATAATTTCCAGCACCCTGGGCTGAAGTGCAATCACTGCAGCTGCAGCTGCAGACACTGTGGTTTAAGGGGCAGCAATGCTGGTTTCATGCTGCTCCAAATCCTCCTCCCGTTGTTTCTTTGACCGACCTGCCATCTGTAAGGCGCATTCTTCGCACCGGGCAATGAGCCTGGCATTATCCCAGGACCGAAACCTTCCCGCTCGCTTGTCCATGCTTCACCCGCAGGCAACAAGATATGGCACAAAGAGTAACTGTTTTTCGCTTCTTTTTCAAATCGTGTGTGTGCTATCTCACGCATTGGGAGCTCGCAACTTCGAGTCTCCCGCTTTTTTTGGAACCCCGCAAGATACTATATCATGTTCAATCGGATCCCGCCCCTGCCACCACAAAAAGCCTATCATGGGAGACCAGTACTTTTAACACAAAAATTACCCGGATCCTTGGATTGAACAAAATGTGAGATAAAATTAATTGTAGTTTATTTACACAAGAAACACGCACAGCTTGAAGTTCAAAATAGTATGAATAAACACTTACTGGGATGTCTAAATCAAATGTCCACGGAATGCAATCCACAGAAATCAATTCTCTAGGCATCAAATCCCTGGAGCAGGGTTGATGTGCAAAAAGAGCCATGTAACAGTCCATGGCTAGGGGCGCCGCTCGCAAACCATGTATCTTCACTGTAAGGAAACTTTTCGTTTTGTCCTTTGCCATGACTCAGTGTGGCAATGCGCTGAACTAACCTAACCGCAATCCCACTTATCCAATTAACCTAAATACAGTGATTTGGTATGTGTGGTTTTAACCCTCGGAACCAATGCATTAATGGTGACCAAAGTCATTCAACGTTGCTCCTTTTAGCGCATGTGGTCCGCTTATCCCTAGCCGGACACACACAGACAATTCTAATGTATTTACAGGCTCTCAAACCACAATGGGCTGCAGAGCTGACACTTCAGATTCACAATATGACTCAGGGGCACCCGGACGGGCATAATACCTTTATTTACTGGCCTGGGTATCCCCTCACCATCACACACGGTATGAGAGCTTCCTGATTCCACAGGTTTCGGAGGGCTTATGATAATGATTGTAAAGATTAGATAAATATTGAATGTATGTAATTTTATTTTTACAGGTTTTTTTATTGGATTTTTTTTTTTTTTTTTTTTACTTAAATTTTTATTAAACATTTTTTTTTCATACAAAAGAAAAATTAACAAAACATATAACATATAAAAGGGGGGATAGGGGAGGGGGGGAAGGGATAGCATTTGTAAAAATATAGCATTGTAAAGTACACAACAATTTAACTGTCACATATACCACTCTGTTCCAAGTATTCTAATCTATGTATGGGGATATACCTGCATGGCGAAACCAAGGAGCCCAAATCTCAGAGAATTGTGAGGTCGCGCCATTCAGATAGGCTGAGAGTTTTTCCATATAAACTGTATGCCAGATTTTATTGTTTATTTGGTTTAAGGATGGGGGGGGGCAGTTGTTTCCAATTTTTGGCAATTGTACACCGTGTAGCATTTAACATTTGGGTTAGTACTCTAGCTTTTTTTTCGGGGAATATTGGCTATTGGCTTGCCTAACAGTATATATACTCGGTCATGTGGGACAGTGATTTCTAGGATCTTGTGTATTAAGGTGAACACTTCTGTCCAAGTTTGTTGGATTTTGGGACATGACCAGAATATATGCAGAATATCCCCAACTTCGCCACAACCACGCCAGCATAGTGGGGAGACCCCTGGGAGAAAAGAGTGCAGTTTGGCAGGAGTCATGTACCATCTGTATATTAACTTGTAAATATTCTCTTTTATTACAACGCACGATGAATTTTTGGAGGCAGCTTCCCAGATGTCTTTCCAAGTATCGAGATCTATACAGACATTAAGATCTTTTTCCCAGGATACCATATAGTTATCGGGGGTTTGGTTGCTCTTGATAGAGGATAAACTTTGATATACTCTGGAGGTAATGCCCTTCATATGGGGCTGGTGTAGACACCAGTCTTCAAATAAAGTCAAAGCCTGGGGTTGACCTGATTTGTAGACTGATTGGATATAATGCCTAACCTGGAGAAATCTGAAAAAGTCGGCCGTGGGGATGTCATAATTCGTTTGTAAAGAAGCGAATGGGGGGACTTTCCCTTGAGTGAGAATATCCTTGACTCTCGTGAGTCCTTTTTGAACCCAGGTATGGGAGAGCGGGTTTTCTGTGTAAAAAGGAAGGGAGGGGTCAGAGAATAGGGGTTGCATGAGGGAAGGGGAACCAGTTAGTTGAAACTTGGATTTGAGGGAGTCCCAGAGATTACAGGCAAAGGATATCACTGGGTTCTTGAGACTCTCGGGTGGTCTAGACTTTTTGTTGAGCCAGAGAAGATTTTTTATTTTGCATGGGGAACTGATCAAATCTTCTATCTCGACCCACCTCCTTTCGGTTGGGTTTGAATGCCAGCTAACAAGTTGCCCTAATTGAGCTGCTCTATAGTAGTTTTGTAAGTTCGGAAGAGCTAAGCCTCCTTCTAATTTGGACTTATAAAGAATATCTTTGCGGACTCTAGGTCGCCTGTTTTGCCAGACAAATTTCAAAATTTTCTTCTGAATATTGTTTAGATCTTTCTGACAGATTTTAACCGGGAGAGTTTGGAAGAGGTAGAGGAGTCGAGGTAAAATGTTCATTTTAATAGTGGTTATTCTCCCAAACCAGGATATTATATATGGGTTCCAATTGGCTAAGTCCTTGAATATCAGCTCAAAAAAGAGTTTAAAATTTGCGTTGTATAGGGTCGAATAATGTTTTGTTAGTTGAACCCCTAGATATTTAATACGGTTCGCATTCCATTTAAAGTCAAAATTTAGTTGGAGTAATTTTACTAA
Source organism: Ascaphus truei (assembly GCF_040206685.1). Classification (NCBI taxonomy): domain Eukaryota; kingdom Metazoa; phylum Chordata; class Amphibia; order Anura; family Ascaphidae; genus Ascaphus; species Ascaphus truei. Next base: position 427,640,864 of record NC_134483.1, read on the forward strand.
TTCTTTAGGGAGGTTTAAACTAAGGGCCATGGATTTGGAATGATTAATTTTATAACCTGAAAGTGAGCCGAATTCTGATAATACATGGAAAAGGTTAGGGAGGGATGTGAGGGGTTTTGAAAGTGTCAATAGAATATCGTCCGCAAAAAGAGCTATTTTGAATTCTTCCTGGCCAACAGAAATACCCGCAATATTGGGGTTCATCCTTATCTGGCATGCTAATGATGGTTCTATGGCTAAGGCAAACAATAAAGGTGAGAGCGGACAACCCTGCCTGGTTCCATTTAATATTGGAAAGGGGTCAGACAGAGAGCTGTTCGTCCTTACAGTAGCCGTTGGTGTGGAGTATAGTGTGTTTATACTATTTAAAATTTTGGCTGTGAATCCCATCTGCGAAAGCGTAGCTGACATAAACTGCCAATCTAATCGATCAAACGCTTTTTCAGCATCTAAAGAAAGTAATAGAGATGGGCACTTCGTGAGATTTGCTACGTGTATTAGATTCACTGTCCTCCTTGTGTTATCAAGGGCTTGTCTGCCCAGGACAAACCCCACCTGGTCCGGATGAACCAATTTAGGGAGGATACTATTTAATCTGTTGGCCAGAATCTTTGCGTATAGTTTTAAATCTGTATTTAATAGCGAAATAGGACTGTAGCTAGAGCACAGCAGGGGATCTTTCCCCTCTTTGGGGATTACCACTATGGTAGCTTGAAGCATGTCTCTAGGAGGGGGAGCGCCTAGTGTCATCTCATTGAAGACTTTGGTAAGAAATAGGAGGAGAGTTGTGGAATATTTCTTGTAATAAAGATTAGAGAATCCATCCGGACCAGGGGCCTTCCCAATTTTCAGGGATTTTTTTGCTTCCATAATTTCCAGGGGCTCTATAGTTTTTTCAAGGTTTGTGATGTCGTTTGGGTCTAGAGTAGGGAGTCGGCATTTTGCTAGATAATTTCGAATTTTTATTGCTCTTTTCTCTTTAGCCGAGTCTCCCACTGGGCCTGGTAGATTGTAAAGGGATGTGTAGTAGTCCCTAAATGCATCACTTATGATGTTGGGGTTGTGAGATACTGAGCCATTTTTAGTGTAGATGTTGTGAATTTGAGCCTTAGCTTGTTTTTGCTTTAATTTGCGTGCCAACATTCTATCTGCTTTATTACTTTTTTCATAGTACTTCTGTTGAGTCCATCTTATAGCTCTTTCTGCGTTTGACACTAACAAAAGGTTTAGTTCGCCCCTCACTGAGATTATCTGCCTGTAATTTTTCCGAGATGGATTTGACTTGTGGGTAGATTCTAGTTCTGATAATTTTTGTGTTAGTGTTTCAATTTGTTTTGTTTTTTCTTTTTTTTTCTGAGAAGCCAGGGCAATCAGTTTGCCTCTTATCACTGATTTGTGGGCCTCCCAAAGGGTAAAAGAGGAAACCTCTGGGGTATTGTTTAATTCAAAGTATTGGGCCAGTTCTTTTTCTATTAGTTGGAGATTTTGTGGGTTCAGAGGTAGGGATTCATTCAAGGACCACGACCTTGTTTTATTTTTGGACGTGAGGCCAGCCAATTTGGTTATAAGCGTAGAGTGGTCTGACCAAGCATAGGGGGCAATTACTGCTGAGGAAATATTATTGTTAATTTGTTGGTCTATTAGGATATAGTCAATTCGAGAATAGCTATTATGGGGGTGAGAGAAAAAGGAGAAATCCTTTACATTGCTATTGACTAATCTCCAGGAGTCTACCAACAATAGATCCTTGGTCATAGATACAAGTCCCCGAGTGGGGGGGGCTATTTTTTGTGGCGGGGGGGGGGAGTGGGAGATTTATCTAGATTTGGGTCCATAATTGCGTTTAGATCTCCTGCTAAAATTAAAAGACCTTTCTGGACAGAGAGAATTAAATTTGTTAGTTCCTGGAAAAAGGATTCTTGATTTTCATTGGGGGCATAAGTGTTGACTATTGTTATATCAGTGGAGTCCAGTGACCCTGTGATAATTAGAATTCTCCCAGCGAGATCATTTTTAATTTTGTCTACTTTGAAGTTTAAATTTTTATGGAAAAGTGTTGCTACGCCATTTTTTTTCGTGGGAGCTGATGAGTGGTAGATTAGGGGGTAGTCATTGCTGAACAGCAGCGACTGATCCTCTTTTTTCAAATGAGTTTCTTGTAGCAAGATTATATCTCCTGCCAGTCTTTTGGCTTCCGAGAGAGCAATACGTCTCTTTCGGGGGGTGTTTAAGCCCTTGGTGTTTTGGGATATTATATTAATCGGCATGGTGGTGGTTCAAGGTTCTATAATTCAAATAAACAGAGTGATAACTTACATACAGCTGAAGAGTTGGTACATCTGTCTTTGGAAACAATCTTATATGGGAACATATACAACGAAAGATATACATATTATTACATGGTAGTGGCAAATGCTTGCAAAACTTGGAGGAGGGGAGGGATAGAGAGGGAGGGGAGGGGTAAACCGAGGACCCCGGCTTCCAAACATTGTTTGGGGGGACCAGCCATGGTAGGACCCGTGGTGCAAGTCTCTCGCACTCACAGGTTAAATGAACGTGAGGGGGGCGGGCAGTGGCCCAGCGGCTTGACGTCGCAGTGCTCCGTTGTTTAGGAGCTAAACTTTCGAAAAGGGAAAACAAAATCACCCCATAGAGTACGGGGTGGGTTGTGTGTGTGATCTTACACATCAGGGAAATAAAAGCAAGAATGGGGGGCATTAAACGTTATAACTGTTTACAGCAACATGTCTTTTCTCAATTTTAAAAGCATTGAGTAGGGTTGACTGGCAACTATAGTTTGGCAGACTCTGCATTCGTATTTTACAGGGGGAGAGGGATAAATAACATGGAAAAATTACCTAAAACGTAACCTTTAATATTTTAACCTGTAATAGAGAATTGGTAGCTGAACTTTTGGAGACCAATTCTATTATAGACAACATATAAACTTATATTACAAATACAATTTTGTCTAGAAAACCGTTTGAAAAAAACATTGTATGTCAGTCCTTTTAAGTGTTCGGGTTAGTTCAAACTGATTGTCCAACTTTGAATGGTTCGAACTTGTGGGTAACTTGGGAGAATAGTTTCACAATGAACAAGGAACTAACCTAGATTTTGGGACTTGTCGTGGTCATTGTGGCTTGACCGATTTGGTCGATGTGTTCCAGGTACCTCAAATGTTGGTTAGTTTTTAGGTGGGTTACTGGAGTGGGCCACGTCTCGGTGAGTACCTTAAGTCCAGACCACGTTGTGGCTTGTCTGCCATCTTAAATGGGTGTTAAGTAAGTATCCAGCTCTAGTTCTTCAAGTGGGTTGGGTCTTTGCTCGCCCAGAGGTTGGTGTTTTCACCCATGCCTGGCGTTGTGCCTTAGGTGAATGACGAGGCTTTTGAGATCCTCTGGTTCGAGTAAGCCCAATGATCGTAGTTTTTCCTCACCTTCTTCGGGTGAGAGTAGGATGTACATCGTCTCTTGATGGGTGAACAATATTTTGCACGGGAAACCCCAGCGATAGCGGATTTTATTGTTCCGCAGTGAGTTGGTGATCTGCGTGAACATTCTCCGTTTATTCAGCGTGGTTTGAGCCAAGTCCGGGAAGATGAGGAGTGGAACATTATCCTGCTCTATCTTTGGGGTGGTTCTAGCGGCTCTCAGTATTTCTTCTTTAATACGGAAATAGTGTAAGCGAGTGATCACATCTCGTTGCCTTTCGGTCTAGGAAGCCTATGGGCTCTGTCCATCTGAAGTTTTTCATCCGATTTTTCGGGTAACAGGGACATGAAAAGCCGAGTGAGATATGCGTCCAGTTGGGCGTTGTCCACTTCTTCCGGGATACCTCTGATCCGCAGGTTATTGCGTCTTGACCGGTTCTCCGTATCTTCCAGTTTATCGAAAATCGTTTTGACTTGAGTTTTTAATTCCTCAATATCTTGCGCTTGGGTCTCCTGTGCAAGGGCGGTGTTATCCACCTTCTCCTCCAAGTCCACAATGCGGTCTCCTATGGACGCAATCTCCTCTCTGATGCTGCGGTTGAAGCTCTGCATCTCAGAGTGGAAAGAGCTTTTTAGTTCTTGTACAAACACCATCATTTCTTTGCGGGTAAGTGGAGCGTCCGGCTCTTCTCCCGAGTCTAGATCTGAGTCTGCGTCTCCGCCTGCGGTAGACGCAAAGTGATCTTTGGTATTTTGTTTTTTAAAGAAAAGGGATGCCTCACGCCAGGCCGCCGGTTTTTTTTGTTTAGTGGGTGGCATGTTTGTTGTTTTTACTTAGTGAGTTTTTGAATAGTTTTGAATAGAGCTGAGTATATTTAGGTGATGTAAAAAAAAAAAAAAAAAAAAAAGCCCCCTCATTCCAATGGAGTCCTGATCACACACACATTGGTAGCAGTGCCATGATTGCTTTTTATTGAGCCTTTGTTCTTTGGCACCAGTGGGAGGTTAATAGAAGATGTTAGGGCTCAAAATAAGGGTAAGTTGTAGGGGAGGGAGAGTGAGTGGTTTTCATTAGCACTTTCAGGTGTATTGAGTGCTGTGGGTGGACCAAGATGGCCGCCAGCCACCTCTCAGCACTGTTTGTGCAGGCTGGGTGGACCAAGATGGCCGCCGGCTGCCTCCCAGCAGGGCTGCACCGAATGGTGAGTCTCTTTCCCTTTGATTACCCCCCCCACCCCCCAAGGAGCTCACAGGGCCCCGGAGCCACACCGGAAGGTACCTGCTCCGGTCAAGCTCACCTCCGGTCAGCAGCCGTCAGATCACGGGCGTGTGGGGATGGTTGTGTGAGGAAGTGGGGGCAGTGACCCCCCCCCCTGTCTGCTGCAGCAGAGCACCTCTGGCCTGCAAGGTAAGGCGCGTGGTGGTCGGGAGAGGGCTATGGTAAGTCCCTGCCTTTTGATTGCGGGGTTTCCCCCTACCTCCTTCTCCTTTGTGGGGCTCTGAGATCGGTGGTTTACCTCTGCCACGCGATCCCGGCGGCCATCTTGGATCACCCAGGAGGCAAAGGGGGGACCCGTGGGCGGTTGAATTTCTCCCGATTTCTCCTGATTATCACGGTTGGGGCTGTCCAGAGACCCCTCCGTCTGTCTCCCGAACCCGTGAGTGGCCTTTTTTATTTTTTTTCCCCGATTTTAAGGGGTTTTCTCTGGCTCTTGTGTTGTTTTTTTGGGAGAGCAGAGCAATCTGCGGCTGACACGCTCAGCCTCCTGGCCACGTCCCCGGATTTTTCTTTTTTTATGTTTTTCATTGCCCATTGACTAATGTATTAATCTGTGGGTACAGATGTATACAGTGGTTGTCAATGCATTTTTGGCCTAATGCATTTCTTCTATTGACTGTCATAGTCTCTAATTCTGTTTATTGTTTAGATTACATTGTTTTGAATTGTGATGGCTTGTTTAAAAAAAAAAATTCAGATTGATTAGCGTTTTTATTAAATTATGTATTTTGTTGGCTACTGGTTTTAATTGATGTGTTTCCTAGTGGTATTACTTCATTGTTGTGTTGGTTACTGATTTTATGTATTAAATGTATTGTTTGGCTAATGGTGTGATTTATTTAATTGATTGCCTAGTGGTTTTATTTATTTAATTGAATGCATGGTGGTTTTATTTCTTTAATTGAAATAGTAGTGTTTTTATTTCTTTAATTGATTGGCTAGTGGTTTAATTTAGGTAATTGATTGGTTGGCTAGTGCTTTTAATTTTTGATTTATGGGGTTTAGGTGCTTGTTGTATATTTTTAATTACTGTGTATTTTAGACATTTATGCTTTTGTATTAGGGTGACCATTGACTGCTATAGTAGCTTATCATGCCCATACTAAATGGGTATAATGTACTACTATGTCAATCAATGGTTACAGGGTGGGTTTAGTGGGTCCGGGGTTAGGGGTTATGTATCACGGGTTGGAAGCAAGTGAGGGTGGGTTAATTAATTACAATAGCGGTTATTAACCGCTAGGTGATTAAGGGGTTTGGGCCTTCATAATGGCAGGGGTAAGTACAAAATTTTTTTTTTTACTTTATTTATGCTGGCTGGCTAATCTTTGTTTAATATCTGGATAATATCCATATCTGGATAATAGTTATTTTGAACATTACTGCATTGTATTTGTTTGCGGGGGGAAGTGTATTTATTAAAATGCAGGCCATCTTTATTTATTTTTTAAACAGCAATGGTAACGCAGGTCAGTGGGGACCCATGCAGACCACACAGGGACCTCTGCCGGCCTCTGGTATTAATCCTGTGTATAAAAAAATAAATGATGGTATTACAGAATGTGGGGAAACAGGGGAGCAGTGGGTTGTATATTTATGTTAATTACATATTGTAATGTTATTGCTGGCCTAGGGGGTGGGTAGTAGGGTTGTTGTGTGTATTTTTGTTTATTATGGGTAGCGGGGGTGGGTAAAGAGGGTAGTAGCCCCAAGGATGGGTGTGCAGGCCTACCGGGTGGGTAGCGGGAGGGGTTAACCCCTTGATTACCTTAGCAGTTTTTACCCCTAAGCTAATAAGGGGTTAAGTCCACCCGCAACCCCCCCCACAAGGCCTAAACACACACACCAAGGGTCAATTACCAAATTGACCAACCTCCACTACCCACAATAAGCATGACACTGGTTGTTAACCCCTTCATTGCCTTCGTGGTTAGCTACTAATGTAATGAAGTTGCCTGTAAATGCATTTTTCATGTATCTGATCCATGTTTCTGAGCTGACACATCCCAATAGATTTGCCATGTTGAGTGAAGATATTGGGAATGTCGGGGCAGAAATGTCAAGGTTGGAGGAGACTAATTCCTCTAGCAGCCAGGGGAATAGTTCGTCCAGCACAGTGGGGACTCAGGATGCTCAGATGCAAAGAAAGATTGTAGTGGTAGGGGACTCCATTATTAGGAAGGTAGATAGGGCAATCTGTTGCCGTGACCGCATGAACCGAACAGTTTGTTGTCTCCCGGGTGCTCGGGTTCGGCACATTGCGGATCGGGTAGACAGATTGTTGGGGGGGCTGGGATTGACCCGGCGGTCTTGGTACACGTTGGCACCAATGACAAAGTTAGAGAAAGATGGAGGGTCCTAAAAAAATATTAAAGGGATCTAGGCCAAAATCTTAAGGCAAGGACCTCCAAGGTAGTATCTTCTGAAATACTACCAGTGCCATGCGCTACCGCAGGGAGACAGTCAGAGATCAGGGAGGTTAATGCATGGCAAAGAAAGTGGTGCAGGAAGGAGGGGTTTGGGTTTTTAGAGCACTGGGACTCCTTTTCTGAGAGGTGCCATCTATATTCTAGGGATGGATTGCACCTTAATGAAGAGGGATCTTCTGTGCTAGGGGGGAGAATGCTAAAAAGGTTGGAGGAGATTTTAAACTAGGATGGAGCGGGGAGGGGAATGAAACAGATAATGAACTAAATGGAATAGAGGAGGATACAAGGTGGTATGGAGGTAGAATGGGGGCAAGTGCGAGTTTGACAAGCAGTGAGACACCCATAGTAAATACAGATAATACTAGAAAACTTCTAAAGACTAAACCAAGTGGGCGCAGAAAGGAAGGAGCAGATAAGATAATAGTACAGGCTGAAAAAAAACTGAAATGCATGCTTGCTAATGCAAGAAGCCTGACAAAAAAAATGGGGGAGCTTGAATTAATAGCTGCAAGGGAGCAGTATAATATCATAGGCATTACTGAAATATGGTGGGATGAAATTCATGACTGGACAGTTAATTTAGAGGGTTATTCCCTTTTTCAGAAGGATCGAATAAATAGAAGGGGAGGTGGAGTATGTTTATATGTTAAACCGGATCGAAAACCTATTATAAGGGATGATGTTTACAGTATGAAGGGAATGATGAAAATGTAGAGACTTTGTGGATAGAAATTAGCAGTGGAGGTAAAAGTATTAAGAAAATGTTTGTGGGAATATGCTATAAACCACCAAATATTTGTGAGATTGAGGAAGCTAAAATACTTTTGCAAATGGAAAAGGCATCAAAACTGGGTCATGTTTGCATAATGGGGGATTTTAATTATCCAGACATAGACTGGGGCAATGAGATTAGCGTTACAACAAAAGGGAACAGGTTCTTGGGGTGCTTAAAGACAATTATATGACCCAAATTATTGAGGAACCAACCAGGAGAGGGGCAATACTGGATTTGGTCATATCAAACAATGTAGAAGTAATAACAAATATTCAAGTCCTGCAAAATTTGGGTAACAGTTATCATAACATGGTCTCATTTGAAATAAATTATCAAAAATAGATTTCTTGGGTTCAACAAAGACCTTAAACTTTAGTAAGGCAGATTTTAATAAACTGAGGTCTAATCTAGTAGTAATACAATGGGATGATGTTAATGCAGGGAAAAATGTAGAAGATAAATGGGCAGTCTTTAAAACATTGTTAGAAAAGCAAACTTATCAGTGTATACACTTGGGTAATAGGTATAAAATAAATAAGTCAAAACCATGTGGCTAAATAAACAGGTAGGGGAGGAAATGGACAAGAAGAGGAAGGCGTTTAGATTCTTTAAGGCAGAAGGGACGGAGACATCGTATCAGAATTATAAGGAATGTAACAAAAATTGCAAAAGGGCAATCAAATTAGCAAAAATGGATAATGAAAAAAGGATTGCAAAAGAAAGTAAGGTCAACCCTAAAAAGTTCTTTAAGTACCTTATTAACAAAAAAATTAGAAAAGAAAATATAGGACCCTTTCAGTGTGAGATGGGTAGGCAGATTATTGGAGGTAAGGAAAAAGCTGAGGTATTAAACAAATTCTTTGCCTCTGTGTTTACCAGGGAAGAATCAAGTTCAATAGTAGTGTCGCAGGAGGAAGCCACAACCTACATATTAATGAACAATTGGTTAACTGAGGAAGAAGTTCATAAGCAACTTGAAAAAATTAAAGTAAATAAGACACCTGGCCCCGATGGCATACATCCAAGAGTTCTCAAGGAGATAAGCTCAGTAATAGCCAACCCATTATATTTTATATTCAAGGACTCCATTTCCACAGGCTCAGTACCACAAGATTGGCGTAAAGCAGATGTGGTGCCTATATTTAAAAAGGGAGCTAGATCATAACCGGGAAATTACAGACCTGTAAGCCTGACTTCAATAGTAGGGAAACTACTTGAAGGTTTAATACGGGATAACATTCAGGAATACTTAATGGAAAACAAAATTATTAGTAATAGTCAGCATGGATTTATGAAGGATAGATCTTGCCAAACTAACCTTATTTTTTTCTTTGAGGAGGTAAGTTGGAATTTAGACCAGGGTAATGCTGTTGATGTGGTCTACTGAGATTTTGCAAAGGCTTTTGATACGGTTTCACACAAGAGGTTGGTGTACAAAATAAAGATAGTTGGACTCAGTAATAATATATGTACCTGGATTGAAAACTGGTTAAAGGACAGACAACAGAGGGTTGTCATAAATGGAACTTTTTCAGGTTGGGCTAAAGTCGTGAGTGGAGTACCTCAGGGATCGGTACTGGGACCCTGCTTTTTAACTTGTTTATTAATGACCTTGAGGTTGGGATCGAGAGCAAAGTCTCCAACTTTGCTGATGATACTAAATTGTGTAAGGTAATAGAATCAGAGCAGGATGTAATTTCTCTTCAGAAGGACTTGGAGAGACTGGAAACCTGGGCAGGTAAATGGCAGATGAGATTTAATACAGATAAATGTAAGGTTATGCATTTGGGATACAAGAACAAAAAAGGCGACTTACAAATTAAATGGAGATATATTGGGGGAATCCTTGATGGAGAAGGATTTAGGAGTGCTTGTAGACAGCAGGCTTAGCAATAGTGCCCAATGTCATGCAGTAGCTGCAAAGGCAAACAAGATCTTATCTTGCATCAAACGGGCAATGGATGGAAGGGAAGTAAACATAATTATGCCCCTTTACAAAGCATTAGTAAGACCACACCTTGAATATGGAGTACAATTTTGGGCACTAATCCTAAGAAAAGACATTATGGAACTAGAGAGAGTGCAGAGAATAGCCACAAAATTAATAAAGGGGGTGGACATTCTAACTTATGAGGAGAGGCTAGCTAAATTAGATTTATTTACATTAGAAAAGAGGCGTCTAAGAGAGGATATGATAACTATATACAAATATATTCAGGGACAATACAAGGAGCTTTCAAAAGAACATTCATCCCACGGGCAGTACAAAGGACTCGGGGCCATCCCTTAAGGTTGGAGGAAAGGAAATTTCACCAGCAACAAAGAGAAAGGGTTCTTTACAGTAAGAGCAGTTAAAATGTGGAATTCATTACCCATGGAGACTGTGATGGCAGATACATAGATTTGTTCAAAAAAAGGTTGGACATCTTTTTAGTTGGGAACGTTATACAGTGATATACCAAATAAGTATACATGGGAAGGATGTTGATCCAGGGATTAATCCGATTGCCAATTCTTGGAGTCAGGAAGGAATTCATTTTTCCCCTTAATGGTTTTTTTTGTTTGCCTTCCTCTGGATCAATAAGTATAGATATAGGATAAAGTATCTGTTGTCTAAATTTAGCATAGTTTGAACTTGATGGAGGGAAGTCTTTTTTCAACCTCATTTACTATGTAACTATGTAACTATGTAACCTACCCTCGCCCGTTGCCACAAGCACATCCGCTCACAGAAGAACACCCGCTCCCAGAACCCAACCTATACGCTTGCATCGATACGGTGTCCGACATCATAATGTGCGAGCTGCAACCGGCACTCAGGGAGAAGTATAGGGTGATGAGTGCTGGTTTACTCCAAAAGTATGCCATGTTAATTTTTAAGCACCACGTGTCCTACTTGGTGTACTGCGGGTGGATCTACAAAGTGAACTACGGAGGAAATCGCGAAAAAAGGGCGCTTCCTGAAAATTTAAGAAGGACAATTGTTGAGGAATTGCGGCGTTTTTTTTTAATAACAGATCCTTTAATGAAAATCGTTCGAAACTCCATTAATGGCATTTTGCGCCATACAAGGCATCGGCCCTGGAAGGACAATATGGTGGGGATCGCATTTGCGTGACTGTTCAACTGTTGTATATTTTTTGTAAATGTTTTTTAAATGTTTTTTAAATGTTTTGACTTTCTGTACTTTAATAAAGGAGATGTTGCGTGTTTTAACTTGTATTAATAAAGAAATGCTTTTACTTACTGTACACAGGACCTGCCCAATTCCAGTCCCCGATGGCTGCAAACAGGCCCGTTTTTCAAGGTTATCCTTAAAACCGGGCCTGTTTGCGGCCCCCGAGGACTGGAATTGTGCAGGCCTGACTGTCTGTTCTCTACACCATTCTACTGTAAATGTTTTGACTTTCTGTACTTTAATAAAGGAGATGTTGCGTTTTTTAAATTTTATGAATAAAGAATTTTTTTTAATAACACCATACTGTTGTGCTGACTGTAAACCATACTAACATAATACATGTAGAATAAATGCATACTTTTTATTTTTTCGGATTTATTATACAGTATATATAAAAAAAAGTATTGTATACGGTCTGAAAACATCAGCATACTGTTTCAGGTATTCTATCCTAATCAATAACAATGGCCACTAAACTGTAGTCTCCGGTACGTGTTTTTTTTACTCAGATTCAGCAATGTGCAGGCATTGTAACACAAAGCGATATTATCCATCGAAATCCCTACATTTGCCGTTTTCCGCATGAGATCAAAAAGTTTTCTTTTCTGAGGAACAAAAAAAAAAGTAAAAGTTTTACTGTAATGGTCAGTCAGTCCCCTAAAGAATTTCCCACAGTCAGTCCCACCAATAATTTTCTCGGGAGGCGTCTCCTGTTCACATGCGCATGCGCCTACCTTCGATGTGATGACACGCATATGCATTTCAAGAAGGTTCCAATGCGCATGCGCCTAGCTTTTCACCAATTGTGCTGTATCTACTGTAGAAGCCGCTCAGCCAATGATATTGCTTACAGGAGAATCGCTTGACTTTTGAATCGCACTGATATTAATATTTTCAAAATAAAAAAAAACAGAATAAAATACAGCAACATTACTCACCATAGACTTTCCCAATCAACTGGCGCTGAGCCACTGCCAGTCCCGTATTCTTGATCATACACGTCGATTACAGGTGACAGCGGGACTACTATAGTCAGCTGATGAGGCTGGAAATCTCTTAGGTACATGCAAGCTTGCTCGAAACTGTATGCGAAATCCAGCTCAGGCTGCAGGTATCCGGGTGGGGACAGACAGCAAGGGTTGCTGGTCACCAGGTTTTCACTGACGGTCGGATCGTTATTGGAAGCTGCCGCTGTCGCTGTCGCATTGCTTGCAAGCGACTGACGTTTCTTAGTTGGTTTTAACACGACCTTTCGACTTTCGCCTTTTGCCGTCTCCATGATCATAGATACGGGAAAAATACGGTGATACACACCAATACCCTCCAATAAAATCGTTATCAATACGAAAAAAACATGGATCGCTACATAACTTTTTCCTTATTGCACGCTTCCACACATGAGCATCTGGCGAAAATTTGTAAAAGTCATAGTTTTCGATAAAATACTGATAAATTTGAACAACTGTTGCCATCTTATCATCTGTTGCATTGATCGCGGCCCATATTAAATAAGCGTATGTTCTGTCGGGTTTTTGGAACACGGACTGCAGTTGTGCACTCATCTCGGAACTCTCAGGACAATAGAACATAAGACACTGCGCATTTAGTTTTAATATGAAAAGCCTAAATTGATACATTATTGTAACTTCTTCCTTAAGTCCCATGGCCAATTTACAATGGACCACTGTGGTATTTTTTTTTAAACACCTGCAAGTCGACACATTACTGAAGCGCATGCGCATTACAATTCATGAATATCTGCCATCTGGCGGATACGCGAAGAATTGCAACCAATTAAATCCGAACCATATCAATAAACAAATCAACCGCGCATCAACCGCGGGTGTGAATGCAACATGAATGTGGTATAAATGCGGTCAGAATGCGGCTTGAACGTGGTGAAGTGCGATGAAGTGCGTGGCATTCGGAAAAAAATCCCCCAAAAATTCGGAGATGTTGGAGAATAAAAGGGGCGGCGGCTGTATATATGTTAATAAAGTTGTGATATGTATACCTTGAGAAAGCGCTCTGTGAAGCGTGAAACGTTGGTGGGTGCCCTTTTTTCCATGACCAATAAATTATTTTTTATGGGATACGCTCCTTTCTCTTCCCTACTTTTTGATACTAACAGTAGTGCTCCTCCAGTTTTCTTCCCTTCTACAATGCAAATGCTAACCCAAAATAAAATACCAATGCAAATCCCAAAACAAGCATCCAATAAAAGACATTTACATTGGAATAAAAAACTTCCAATTCAAATTCCAACCTAAAAAAAAAAAATACACAATGAAATAAAATACAATCCATGTTTTTTTTTCTTTTGATGTATTTACCCACCGAATACGAATCCAGCAGCAACAGCAGCCAATCCTGGTCCCCGGTGCAATGCTCCTCAAAAGCCACAATCATTCATTAAATTCTTTAGTTCTTTTCTTTGTGACAGGCAAAGGTAACCAGGCGTCATAATAAAGGTTAAGTCCTCTGGTTGCCCTTGGGCATGGGGATCCCAGTCAGCTATCTAGCACTATAAGCAAGGGGCCAGGTATCTTTACATGAAACGTTAAAGTTGTGATGATGAGGGGTTAACCAGGCTCACAAATGAAGGTTAAGCCAGTTTGGTTACCTCTGATCAATGTTTTGGGGTTCAAGAGGGTCAGCTCTTGAGCCTAACTGTTGTATACACATGCTATGTAATTATGCGACAATAAATAATTTTTGTGTTTTTGCCTTTCCATGGATGCCAGCAAGTTTCAAGGGGGGGTTTTCTGAGAAAGTTTTATCACAATGTGTCTAGGTTGTCATGGTCCAGAGTTGCTGGATACCCAAAATTGTGTCCGAGAATTATGCCTGATTCCCAGATACATACAGGCACATTTTCCGGCAATATCTCCCCTTGAAAATGCTTGCAGGGCTCACCGCTAGGGTTCCCTGCTTCAGCAAAGCCCAGAAAGGTAAACGGGGCATAGGGATGGAAAGAATCCCTATAACTCTGAGGGGTCTCTAGGTTCAGGGGGATACCCAATTAATGCCCAGGTCACTCAGATCAAGTATAAAGGTTAGGGGGTGCTCCAACTATATATAAGATAGGAGGGGAATTTTAAAGTCCAGTCCTATATTGTATAGTGTGTGGGGAATATAGGCTAATAGAAAATAAAGTGCAACTTTTTATTCTATTCCCCATAAAGAGAGACTTAGGACATGTAACAGTATATTTTTATTAACATTTGTGTTTGATGTAAAATGTACTATTGTGCACGGTATTATGAGCTGGGACTTTCAGAACCAATGTTCTGAGTGAGCAACTGGGCTACAAACTTGGTGCCAGTAAGTCTACTCAGAAATCGGACATGAAAGCCACAGAGGATGCCAGAGGTGTGAAGAACATTTGCTCAAGTACCCATGTCCTGGGATGAATGGAAGTCCTCCGGACTACCATTTGCCCCACCAGACTTGGAGGAGCCTAACCGAGTAGGTTGCATCTGGATAGCAAGTGGCTAAGGTGGTAAATTTGTGCATGCCCTTGAATGATTCAGAATCCACACTGGCCCGGCTTCACAAGACTGGCATCACTCTGATTGGCTCATAAGAAATTTCCCACAATGTGATTGGCTGTAGAATTTTGTGAATGAACTCCAAAATACTATAAGAATCCCTCAGCCAATACGGTCGTTAGATTCGTTTGAAATTTAAAATCGCCAAAGATGCTCTTGTGGACCTAGCAAACAAAGGTGAAATATTTTCTAAATTCAGCTTTTTGGGACCAAGGGCCTCATGCAGTAAGCGCCGAAAAGCCATTTATCGCCATTTTTTCGCAAAAAATGCCTCTCCGATTCAATAAGCGCCGATAAGCTGCCGAAAACACAACAAATCTGCATTTTTTCTTGGCGAAATTTTTTTATTGGCAGTCGGGTGCCTATAAGCCACTTTTCAACACTTATTGGCACTTTTTGAAATGCGCTCAATTCTAGTAGCCCCGATCATCTTCTCGCTGCTGATCGCCGCTCTAGAATTGAGATTTTTACGCCAATCCGTCCCGCCAACTAAAGTTGGCAAGTTGGTGGTGGAGAAGCATCGGGAAGGGTGAAACTTAGAAAAAATCAGGCCTTTTTCCTGCCTAGGATTGAAGCCGGGGGTCTCCGGAGCTGATACCCATTAATACCAGCACCGGAGCCCCCCGGCTTGCATCCGAGGCAGGAAAAATGCATTTACAGCCCACTTCATTAACTTAGCGGCTAATAAAATATTTTGCCCTTGGTGGCTGTTTAGGGCTTGCGGGAGGGGGGTTGCGGGTGGACTTAATCCCTTCATTACCTTAACGGTTAATACCGCTACGGTCATGAAGGGGTTAAGCCCTCCCACTACCCACCTGCAAGGCCTAAACACCCACCATTTGGGCTAATACCCACTTCCCCCATCCCCGCTACCCACAATGAAAACAATACACACTACAGCCCCACAATAGATAAATATATATATATATACAGTATATATATATATATATATATATATATATATATATATGATAACACAAAAAGACAGAGAAATCCTACAAAAGCACTCTGATCAAATGTAATAATAGCAACCAAAAAAGTTTATTGTGTCATGGACTGAAAAAGCAACGAAAACAAGGTGAAAAATATCATACAATTAAAAACACAAAGCAAACAGGGAACTTCAGTGAGGAGCTCTTAACCTCGCAGAATGTGTGAAGAAGAAACCCTTAACACAGTGGGAATGCAGTTGTAATGCAAATGAAGGAGATTAAGCCTAACACTCGCAGTGGAGATCAAAAGATTAGAATAGAGTCATGACCGGCCAGTCCCCAAAATAAACCACTGAAGGGTGATGAGACTCGAATAAGATTATGACATATGCCACACTTGAAATAAAAGTGAGGGATGTGCCCAGCATGAGAACATCCAAAACTCAGGTAAACACACATAAGCCAAAACATGGATGGTGCAATGCAACCAGTGATCATTTAATCCACACAAAAGGTATAGTGTTCAGATACCATACATATACTCCTCTAATAGGTAGTGCAGAAAAATAGCTGCTCAGGGGTGAGTAAACCAAACCATGAAGGATAAGAGAAACACACAAATAAACATCTCACATAGGTCAAAATAAATCCCCTATGAACTGCAAAAAGCTGCACATGAGGGAAGAAAAAGCATAATACAGACAAGGTATAAAGCATGCATGTGGTTAAAGGAAACCAACTCCCAATGATATACTAGCCTGTCTAAGGACTAAGCAGTTGAAAATAGAAGGCAGTGAGTGTAGAGAAATACTCTGGATGTAAATCAAAGTTCATATCACCAAGTGATCTCCTACGCCTCTGCTCCGGTCATGAGGATTCCTTCCACGATGTTAAAACAGCTTCTGTCAGACACCTCCGACGGCCGTTTTGCCACTGCTGGCTTCGAAGAAGCTTCGAAGAAGCCAGCAGTGGCGAAACGGCTGTCGAAGGTGTCTGACAGGGATGCCGTTTTGGAGCTGATTACTATCTTTTGTTCCTCACACAGTCTGACAAGGTTATTTAAGGAGGCTACTTAGATGTTTTAACATCGTGGAAGGAATCCTCATGACCGGAGCAGAGGCATCCAGAGTATTTCTCTTGTCGTCGCCATCTTTATATCGGGCACGTCGCATATGGGATGCTATAAAGATGGCGGCGACACTGGCACCAGATGCCCCATACCAGGGCCTGTAACTCGGGAAGCAGGGGGTCCCTGAGCCAGAAATCAATGCGGTTCAGCTCAGGGGACCCCCTACTCCCATACACTATTTTTAAAAATACATTAATGCTGCTTCATTACCATAGCAGATAGCTGCTACGGTAAGGAATTATTCTTTATTGATATGTGTGTTTTACTCATAGTGTAGATGTGCAGAGGGTCTCCGGAGCTGAAACGCTTTAGTTTTAGGTCCGGGGTTCCCTGCTTCCCGAGATACAGGCCGCTTTATGGGGTGCCGGTATCCCTCTGCTTTGTTTACATTCTGTGGTCACGTGATCGGGACATGTAAATGCAGAGGGATACTGGCACCTTATAAAGGGGCCTGTATCTCGGGAAGCAGGGGGTCCCCGGACCTGAAACCAATGCAGTTCAGCTCCGGAGACCCCCTGAAAATCTACACTATGAATACAATTTGATTGCAAATATTTTTTATTTTGTCGATGTTTTCTCAGAGAGAGTGGCAGATCTCTCTCTGCTGCAGGCTGATTTCGTCAGGGAACGGCTTATCGACAGGCAGACTGTCTCGCCACCGGCTACTTGGCATTTTGCTCTTGCAGGGATTCACCAGGGAATCGGCCCTTCCTGTATACTGCGAGGGCAACACGCCAAAATCATGCCGATTTTGAACCCCTGCCGAGAGCACTTTTTCGGTGCTTACTGCATCGAGCCCCATGTTCTCAAAAACGAACGTAGCGGTCTGGCTGGGATTTTAAGCCGATTTTAGTTCCATGACGTTTGGAGCTAAGTCCCGGTCAAGAAATTTCAAGTCCTCTGGAGAGAAGGGAGCACGTGGCGTCTGAAACTTCATGACAATTTGGGTTCCAGGGCATTTTGTGCTAAGTCTCGGTCAACTAAAGACTCTTGTTTAACATGCCAAATAGCTAGCAAAGTCCAGTATTTTACCCCAGATCCCAAGTTAGTGTGTCTCTTCTTATTTAGTTTGTGTTCCATTGTGTTTATGCCTCTTTATGCGAAAATATTTACAATTTATTTCTCTTTACCTGTTTTGCTCAATGTATAATCCTAGTAAAAAGGTGTAAATGCCTGGTCTCCTGTGACAGGCTTATTTACTGGTGGAAGAGGTAGGATCATTGAGCTTAATGTTTTAAAATCCTGCTTGGTCTTCTAACATAAAGAGAAACTCATTGATTGCAAGCTCTCAAAACAAGTTGCGACTTACACACGTTACACAATGCTAAGATAAGCACAGGCTCTCTCTGTCACTTAGATTAGTGCCACCAGGCAAAAAAAGACCGACGGTACCGGTCATAGGACCATCCCAGGATTGTCACCCAGTGTGAAAGTTATGGACTACCGACCTCTGGTCGGGTAAAGACAATGCTGAAGGAGGATCTCGAGAGGCATGAAGCTAGTATAGCTTTACCTGAGGTGTGTACAACATCTCCGGCAGTTGCAGGTGCCACTACACCAACCAGGGTATTAGAGGTAACTCCAGTCCTGGAGGAAGTGGAGGCAGAGGAGGAGGAAAGCGGCGATGATGAGGAAGTGGATGGTGAGCATGATGCCGGGAGTGGAGCCGTGGTAGTCCCAGTGGCTAGCTGTCTCCCAGATACAGGGATCACCACACTTCTTGCCAAAGGCGTCCCATCACAGCTTTGGCAAGTATGTGGATGGGACTGACAAGTTTGACATATATCTCAAAGATTTTGAAGATCAGTATCACTGGTTCCATATACCAGAACAGAACTGGGTTTTTCAGTTGTCACCGCTATTGTCGGGAATAGTCATGGAGACCTTCCAGGTGATCCCGTCACCAGACAGTGATGACTACAGGCATGTCAAGGCTTTGTTGCTCTCACAGTTTGCCATCACACCGGAGGCACACCGTGGTATGTTCAGATCAAGTGAAAAGGCTGCAAAGAGTCCTAGGTGGGCTTTTCGTCCACAATGACTCAATATGGCACTCAGTGGGTGGAAGTAAAATGTGATGATACACAATATCACAGTTTACTGGACCTGGTATTTTAAGAACAGTTTCTACAGAGTTGTCCCACTGAGTGCGGGATTGGGTATTTGACCGAAAGCCGGCGAGTTGCCATGCTGCATCCAACCTTGTGTGACGGTGCTCATCTCGAATCAGGAGGCGGACCCGCAGGGCTGAGGTAGGGATGCAAATAAACTGACCAGAGTTATGGATACTCTTACAGGACCGAGTCCTGTAAGAGTATCCATAATCGACATGGAAGCAGGGGTCAGGGCTGGCAGCAGAGTTGCAGAATCCTAGCGACAGGCAAAAGGTCAGGGCAGGTAGAAGACAGCGAGGTCGAGGTCATGGTCTGGGGTATGCAAAAGGGAAATCCAATGAACAGGGGAGCCACAGAGATAGGCACACCACAGAAATAGGCAAGCTACATGGAAGGCTCAGGAACGGGGAAGCCACAGGAAAAAAGGCAAGCCACAGCAACAGGCAAGCCACACGGAAGGTTCAGGATGGGGAAAGCACAGGAACTACAGTAGAAGGCTCAGGAACTAGAAGGCTCTTGAAATAAAAGGCTCAGGAACTAGAACCCAGGTTGGCCAGGAACACAGCTAAATGCATGTAATGCTCAGGCCAGGACTGGAGTCAAAGTCTGCCATTTAAGCTCTGTAACAGGTGCAGTCAATAAATCAGTAACCAAAATGTCCACAGCATCCAGGTAAGGGTGGGTTCCAGCCAAAGCCTGGACTGGAAACCTTAAGTATAAACCCTTCAGGAGAGACATCTGTGCGATCAGGACCTGGCTTGATCAAAGATCTTGGCAACCTGTAATTATTGCGGAAACATCTTGGACGGGTAGTAGATTTAAGGCAAGACCATTCCTTAGCGTGTACCATCTCTGAGACAGAAAGCAGTGGTACTGCAAGTTTTGATATACTGGTTATATCATAGGGAAGTCCAGGAAACAAAACAGGCATCATCAACACAATGGCCAAGACCTACTGCTCAGCAGTTTGCGCCCACACAGACACCAGTTCATGATGATAGTCAGAATTATAAGGCAAAAGTTCAGGTGGAGCAACTACATCCCTCTGATCAGCATGTAAACTTGTCTTAGACTCTGCCGAGGAAGCGGTAGACACCGAAGAGCGAGTGGGGAGAAGCATGCCCGTGCCCACAGTGTGAGCGCAAGAAGCAGTGACGTGCACTTCTGTGTTAGATCAGACCATATTCAAGTGGCCCATTATACGTGGCAAGACGACTGAACAACTGAAGTTTAAAAGGAAGGGCCCCTTACCCTAACAAAAATTATCTTCTCTCCTCAGGTAATATCCCATATCTGAATCCTGTCTGCTTCAACTCTTTGCTGTGTGTATTTCAGTATATGCAACTGAAACAATCTTAGTTAATATCCCATATCTGAATCCTGTCTGCTTCAACTCTTTGCTGTGTGTATTTCAGTATATGCAACTGAAACAATCTTAGGTAATATCCCATATCTGAATCCTGTCTGCTTCAACTCTTTGCTGTGTGTATTTCAGTATATGCAACTGAAACAATCTTAGGTAATATCCCATATCTGAATCCTGTCTGCTTCAACTGTTAATTAAATTAAGCATTGACACCTAGGCAGGGAACACCCTGTGTAGGAAACAATCTGTTTGAATGTGCCTCAGATGTGCTAATTAAGCAGACAGATCCACTGTCAGGTGACTTTTTAGGCCTATATAAACCCAGTCAGAACAGCTAGTCTGCCTGCAGCCCACATCCAAGTGGCCCATTATAAGTGGCAAGACGACTGAACAACTGAAGTTTAAAAGGAAGTTCAAAAGAAGTGAGGAAGAAGTGGACACCCCATCTGGCCCTGATTCCTGCATTTGAACTATGCTGGAAAGGAGGATATCATCAATACCAGACTGCATCATTACTGCTGTGATGCTGCCTTTACCATTTATATTTGCTGTGACTTCACTTCTTCTCAAATTATGCACTTCTTTTTACCAGCCTCAGTATGTCTCTAACTCCATTCATATATCTCCATCTCTCCTTCCTTCTCCACTTCTCAGCTCACATGAACTCCTTTCTTACCTGTGTCCTCTGACACCACACAGCTATATCCCCTACATTAAAACACACCCCTACAAATCATCCTCACACATCCTCTTCCTATCCATGCTTCTCCTCCTTGCTTCTGGGGATATCTCTCCCAATCCTGGTCCCTGCCTTATTTCTACTTGCTCTCGTCCTCGCCTGCCAAATGCAATCTCTACTCCTTCTGGTGTTAACCCCTCCAACCTCATACCCATCCCCTACCACCCTCCCTCCTCTCTCCCTTTCTCCTGTGCCCTTTGGAATGCTCGCTCCCTTTCTAACAAGTTCCTCTCTGTGCATGACTTCTTTCTCTCTCACTCCCTGCTTCTCTTTGCTATAACTGAGACCTGGCTCACTCAGTCTGACTCTGCTCTGGAAGCTGCCCTCTCCTATGGTGGCCTTTCCTTCTCCCACACTCCGCGCCCTGATGGCAGGGGTGGAGGCGTGGGGCTCCTGCTCTCCTCTCTCTGCCATTACCGAACCCTTCATATTCCCCCCTCTCTTACTTTTCCCTCCTTTGAGGCTCACACTGTCCAGATCTTCTCTCCTCTCCCGGTCCATGTGGCGGTCATCTATCGCCCACCTACCTCTACTCATTCCCCTTCTGCCTTTCTCTCTCACTTTGAATCCTGGCTCTCTTTCTTTCTCTCCTCAGACTCCCCTGTTCTTCTCCTTGGGGACTTCAATTGCCACATTGATGACCCCTCTCTCCCTTGGGCTTCCCGCTTTCTTTCTCTAACCTCTTCTTTTGGCCTTCAACAGTGGACTGCAGCCAGCACCCACAAGGATGGCCACTACTTAGACCTGGTTTTCACTAAAAACTTTTCTCTCTCTGATTTCTCTATTTCCCCTTTTCCTCTCTCTGACCATCACCTCATCTCATTCTCTCTATCTCGCTTCTCCCCTTCGCCACCTCCATCTACCCCCCGGTTCTGCAGAAACCTGCGCTCTATTCACTTACCTGACTTTGAGTCCACTTTAAGCTCCACCCTCTCCTCTCTCAGCTCTGCTACAGACCCTGACAACCTGGTCAGGAACTACAACTCTGCCTTGTCCTCGTCTCTTGATCTACATGCCACGCTTTCTCTCTGCCGCACTCGCCCTTCTAACCCTAGACCCTGGATAAATTCCCACACGCACATGCTGCGTTCCTCCACTCGTTCCTCTGAACGCCTCTTGAGGAAGTCTCACACTCTCGCAGACTTCCTTCACTACAAATTTATGCTATCCTGTTTCAACTCTGCCCTCTCGCAAGCTAAACAAGCCTATTTTTCTACACTAATAAACATGCACAAGTCTAACCCACGCCGACTGTTCTCTGTCTTTGATACTCTACTCAAACCACCCTCAGCTGCCTCTCCTTCCTCCATCTCCGCTCAGGACTTTGCTGACTATTTTAAGGAAAATGTGGAATCCATACGTCAGAACATCCCCTCTGTTTCTTCCTCCCATCCTACACCTCTTCCTAACTCTCCTCCTGCCTTCCTTGACTCTTTTTCCACTGTCTCAGAGGAGGATGTGTCGCTGTTGATCGCCTCCTCTCCCTCTACCACTTGCCCTCTTGACCCCATTCCCTCCCATCTCCTAAAACCTCTAGCTCCTACTATAATCCCTACGCTCACACACATTTTTAACTCCTCCCTCTGCTCTGGAACCTTTCCATCCTCCTTCAAACATGCAACAGTCATACCATTACTCATGAACAACAAGCTTGACCCTACCTGTCTTTCTAACTATCGACCTGTCTCCCTCCTGCCTTTTGCCTCTAAACTCCTTGAACGTCTTGTATTCTCTCGCTTGCTCCATTTTCTCAACACCTATTCTCTCCTAGACCCTCTACAATCTGGCTTCCGCTCTGCTCACTCCACCGAAACAGCCCTCACTAAAATAACTGACGACCTCCATGCTGCCAAAGACAGAGGTCATTACACTCTGCTCATATTACTCGACCTCTTTGCAGCATTTGACACCGTGGACCACCCTCTTCTCCTCCACATTCTCCATACTCTAGGTATTCGGAACAAAGCTCTATCCTGGATCTCATCCTACCTCTCCCATCGTACTTTCAGTGTCTCTTCTGCTAACACCTCCTACTCCTCTATTGATCTCTCTGTGAGGGTACCCCAGGGCTCTGTCCTGGGACCTCTTCTCTTTTCTCTGTACACACTCTCTCTAGGTGACCTAATAACATCTTTTGGGTTTAAATATCACCTCTATGCCGATGACACACAAATATACTTTTCAACACCTGTCCTTACACCTGCTGTACAAACCAAAGTTTCTGAATGTCTCTCTGCTATATCATCCTGGATGGCCCTCCGCCGCCTTAAACTCAACATGGCTAAAACAGAGCTCCTCATACTTCCTCCCAAACCTGGCCCTACTACCTCCTTCCACATTACTGTTGGAACTACAATCATTCACCCAGTAGCCCAAGCACGCTGCCTAGGGGTCACACTCGACTCCTCTCTCACATTCGCCCCTCACATTCAAAACATTTCTAAAACTTGTCGCTTTTTCCTCCGCAATATAACAAAGATACGCCCTTTCCTCTTTTGCTCGACTGCTAAAATTCTGACTCAGGCCCTCATTCTCTCCCGTCTTGATTACTGTAACCTCCTGCTGTCCGGACTTCCTGCCTCTCACCACCTGTCTCCCCTACAATCTATCCTAAACGCTGCTGCCAGAATCAATCTACTCTTTCCTAGATCTGTCTCAGCATCTCCCCTCATGAAAACCCTCTCCTGGCTTCCGATCAAATCCCGCATCTCACACTCCATTCTTCTCCTCACTTTTAAAGCTTTACACTCTTCTGCCCCTCCTTACATCTCATCCCTAATTTCTCGTTATGCACCATCCAGACTCTTGCGTTCTTCTCAAAGATGTCTTCTTTCTACCCCCTTTGTATCTAAAGCCCTCTCCCGCCTTAAACCTTTCTCACTTTCTGCCCCACACCTCTGGAATGCCCTTCCCCTCAGTGCCCGACTAGCACCCTCTCTATCCACCTTTAAGACCCACCTTAAGACACACTTGCTTAAAGAAGCATATGCATAGCACTGTGGATATTCTGAACAGGATACATAAAGCGTGCCCCCATGCAGACGCACTTACCAGAAATCCCTCCTACTGTCTCTGTACGTTCTACCTACCAATTAGACTGTAAGCTCCTCGGGGCAGGGACTCCTCTTCCGAAATGTTACTTTTATGTATAAAGCACTTATTCCCATGATCTGTTATTTATATTATCTGTTATTTATTTGATTACCCCATGTATTACTACTGTGAAGCGCTATGTACATTAATGCCGCTATATAAATAAAGACATACAATACAATACAATACCAAACATCTGCAGAGTATCTGTCCCCGTCCAAATTGTTTCCTATGTAGGTAGTGCATGCACGAGAAGAATCACACTGACACTAAGTTCAGAATGATAATGCTTCCTTTATTGTTACAGCCCGCGTTTTATTATATAGACCCTCAGGTGAGAGATTGTATGCAAGAAGGGGCTGTCTTATCTAATGGTTGTGTGCAAATGCACATGTCATTGTCTCATTGGTTCTTGTTAGGTCATGTCCTTACATGGTCTTGTTATTGTAGTTTAGTGGACACATCAGCTTTGGGTGTAGTTCCGGGTTGGGTGCCATCTTCCATACTTGATGGGAGGGGGAGCTGCGGTAGCCATTATGAGTAAGGATCATAGGCATAGCGAGGTACACATTACAGATGAAGAAATAGGCATTTTATCCAATCCATCACAGTCCCCTCTTGAAATGTCTATTTCTGAGTCTGTCCTATAGGTATACTAACTCATCTGTCTGGATGTGCCTGGGAACTCTTTTGTGCTGTACGTTAGACGAGTCATGGCTTGTCCATGACCCCCCTTGCCACAGACTTTGCACTTAAGGAAGTCAGATGCTGTCCCTATGGGTTTATACTATTGTACTTAACTGGGAGGGACTGTAACGGAGTAAATGGACCATCTTCCAAGGATGGAGTATTATTGTCTGACTGCAGAAAAAAGGTAGGAGTGCTATTGTCTACAGCTTTGGTCATAAACTTTTTAAAACATGGGAGAACACAGCAGACAATATTCCCAAGCAAGACAAAAATAATAACTATTGCGATGCCTATTTGGGCAAGAATCTTTTGCCACCCCGTTAGCCAACCAAAATATTGGTCCCATGGGTCAGTAATGCCGGAATTCCTCTTGAGTTCAACTGACAGTTCTTCTAATTTCTTAATGGCTAATGTGACTTTACCATTGGGGCCGGTGTTATCGGGAATGTAGGTGCAACAGGTTCCCGTACCCTCAATCATCTTGCAAACACCTCCCTTCTCAGCTAGAATCATATCTAAAGCCATTCTATTCTGGAAGGTCATATAAGATGTTGGAGCTAATAGGTCCGCAATACCTTGTAATGCATTTCTGGTGTAATTGACAAACCGTTGTTGGTTGTAATACACATAATTAATCCAATCAACGTTTTTATTGATGGTAACTATGGGAATCAGAGATTCAAATCCCGCTTTAACCTGGTCCCTGGCTTTAAACTGGTCGGGCAACCCCCTTTGGACCCCTATACAGTAGCATCAATATAAACATGAGGGTAAACTACCGGGGAGGGTGGAGCGTTTGGTGCGGTGGTGTGTTGTAGGGACGTTATTATCTGGGGAATGGTCTGCGAGAATATGTAAGGGCATAAGGACTTTTGCTAGGGCGCACTCTCTAGTCCAGTTCCCTTCTAATCTAGTCCGAATCTTTAGATCCCCACATATCCAATAGATATCGCCTAATGATTGGACCTGGTTCTGGACCAGTGTTCCAGAGAGATTACTATATTTAGAACAATATCCAAAGGTGAAATTACCCAAAAATCTACCTTTATGGTCGTGGTTAGCATAACAGGTGTAGTTCCCCTGGTATATTGTAATCCCTTCCCCAGGCCGGGGTGCCTCTGTGATTATTGGGTATTCCTTTTTCCAAACTTCACAGGAAGTGTGGTTAGTGGAGGTGTTGGTGAATAAACTGAGGAAACAGTCTTCACTGTCCTCTGGGATATTGAGGGGCACTGTGCCCAAATGGGGTCTAGCACTACCACAGACATAACTATTGGATCTATTATGACTGTTTGCACTATATCGCATCCATTCAAGCCAAAAATTGGTGTCAGAGAATCCAGTTTCTGTGGCCATAGTATCCTCAAATGTGGGGTTAGCTATTGCCACTATGTTTTCCAATGTATGGAAATGTGGTTTAAGGGTTTTTTTCTCTGGCTCGGGGGTTTTCGGGTTTGACATCTGCCAATCTTTGGAATTATACATATCCTGTATTTTGAACTTCCCATAAGCCCCCCTTGTACCTCCTTTTATCCAAGTCCCTAGAACATATACACCAGCGTCCCCGGGGCTAGGGTTTTCTATAGTTAGTGTGAGTTTCATTATTTTACCCGTCTCACCACTGACTAGACATGTACCGGTTTTTAGCAAGGTCATCCGACTAATTAGAGACTTGCCATTCTTGTCTTTCCTTGCTAGGCCATTTTGTGGTCGGTATCCCCAATCTGTTCCCGTGTTCCATCCTACTGCCCCCCAGTAATCACATACCTGTCCCCAGTAAGAATCCGTTACGCATACATAAGTGGACGTGGAACCGGGATTGCCGTATAGGGTACATTGCCAAGGTGTTGAGGGGCAGCTGACTATATTACAATAATCAAAGGAGAAGGTAGCTACATGAGTATTGGATGAATTATACCAAAACGTGACTGCCCCTTCATGTTGGTTGATAGCAACCTCTTGTGCCCCCCCCAAACCCAACAAGCAAAGGGCATATAGAATAATTTTCCTTCTGTGGCGTCCTCGTTGAGAGCTGGAACCTTCTTGCAATGAGAGGCATGTATCCAGGTGTTCTTGCCAGCTAGTTTGACTGATGTGGCTGTGGTCAACAGAACTTGGAAAGGACCATCATATCTGGGCTCTAGGGAGTGTTTCCTTACAAATTTCTTCACGAGTACCCAGTCTCCGGGCACGAATCTATGAGTCCCGGTAACTAGATCTGGATCTGGAATAGAAGAAAACACTCGACCATGTATATTGGTTAGTTCTTGCGCTAGGGCAGTTACATATTTGGTCAATACATCAGACTGCATCTGTAACTGCTGTGGGTAGTAACAACCAAGTCTGGGTGCAGTACCAAACAGTATCTCAAATGGGGATAGAGCATGTTCCCCTCGTGGGGTGTATCGAACACTGAACAAAGCAATGGGTAGACTATCTGGCCAGGGCATATTTGTTTCCTGGGCCATTTTTAACATTGTATCATATGGGTGAAAAAAAAGAACCCAGTCTTCCAGCACTCAATCACAAACAAATGTATAATTGTAAATTTAAAATACTTTATTGATGCCAAGAATAAAAAAATGGGTGTTAAAACGTAATTAAACGATGTATTGCAACAGCACGTGACAGCACGCGTTATTACAACATCCACCCACCCAGCTCTAGGTGGGTAACAATTGGACACAGTCACGTGCTGTTGCAATACATCGTTTAATTACGTTTTAACACCCATTTTTTTATTCTTGGCATCAATAAAGTATTTTAAATTTACAATTATACATTTGTTTGTGATTGAGTGCTGGAAGACTGGGTTCTTTTTTCTCCCATATGATACAATCAGTCTCCATCCAGTCAGCACCTCACTGTGGTTAGCATCAGCTGTGCGGGTTTCTCTTTTGTGTATACCATTTTTAACATTCTAGTTTTCAGTGTGCCATTCATTCTTTCTACCTTTCCGCTACTCTGGGGATGGTATGGGGTGTGGAAAGCAAGGGTGGTCCCTAGTGTGGACCAAATTTCTTTAGCTAACATAGCAGTGAAAGCGGGGCCTTGGTCACTTTCTATTACTTCAGGTACCCCATATCTACAAACCACCTCTGTCAGGAGTTTTTTTGCTGTTGTTTTTGCAGTGAGATTGGTGACAGGATAGGCTTCTGGCCATCCTGAAAACATATCTACAATTACTAAAGCATATTCAAAACGGCCCGACTTTGGCATCTGAATATGGTCAATCTGGATACGCTGGAAAGGGTATAAGGGCCTTGCAAGGTGTTTCTGCGGTGGTTTTTCCACACGTCCTGGGTTACACTTTGCCCAAATTGTACATGATTTGCAAAAATTACTAGTAATTGGGGTAATTCCAGGCGCCACATAGTTTTTGTCAATCAGTGCATTCATAAGTGTCTTCGAGAGATGTGCTGCTCCATGTGCCCATTGTACCACAGCAGGATACAGTGCCCGTGGCAGACAAAGTTTCTTTTTGTACTCGTAAATTCCTTCTTGGGGTGATGCACCTCTTTTCTTCCAGCTTTCCTTTTCTTCCTTTGTTGCAGATTCTTGCAACTTCTTCAGATATTCTCGATTCACTGGGAGGTTCTGCACTAACGGAACCATCCTTGTCGTGTCCACTCGATCTTCCACTTCTCGTATCCCGCTGGCAGCTTGTTTTGCCGCGGCATCCACCAGATGGTTTCCTCTGGCTTCTTCTGTGTTCAGTTTCTCATGGGCTTTTACCTTTAGGATGGCCACATGGCTTGGAAGGTGTAGAGCATCCATCAGAGCTTGTATGGCTGAGCTGTGTTTCACTGGTGTTCCTGCTGCTGTCAGAAATCCCCTGGTTTGACAAATGACGCCAAAATCATGTACTAGACCAAAGGCATATCTAGAGTCAGTGTAGATATTCGCCGTGTGTCCTTCTGCCAGTTTACACGCTGCAGTGAGATCTTGTAGTTCGGCCTCTTGTGCAGATGCTGTTGACGGTAGTGTGCTTGCCAGTAGGGCCACAGAGTCTGACAGCATAACCCGTATGGTAGGTGCCTTGTTGATCAGCATATCGAGAACCATCCACAAACAGGATTAGATCTGGGTTCTGTATTGGCCTTTCACTCACCGTGGGCAGATGAGCTGTTTCTAGCTTCATGAGTTCGAATCAATCATGGGGTGGGTCAGCTCCAGCTATGCTTTGTTCTTGTTCGTGTCCCTGCACATCTCCCCCCTCGGGAAGTGGAAGAAGAG
Organism: Ascaphus truei; assembly: GCF_040206685.1. Lineage (NCBI taxonomy): Eukaryota > Metazoa > Chordata > Amphibia > Anura > Ascaphidae > Ascaphus > Ascaphus truei. Next base: position 427,669,808 of record NC_134483.1, read on the forward strand.
GTGAGGGGTTAAGCACTTGGCACCGGAGAAGTGTGACATTGTCTGGAATGAGAAGCGAGCATTGTAACCTGAGGTTTCTGGCAGCGGACAGATGTTTTGGCTGTGTCTGATTGAGAATAGCAGCAATGTCATGTGGTGCCAGGAGAATGAGGTCATGCCCTAGAACGATATCCGAAGTTTTATCCAGCAGTGCTTGAGCAGCAAAGACAGCACGAAGACAGGATGGTCCACCACGAGCCATAGCGTCGAGACGGCTGGAGTAATAACCAATAGGTCGACATCGGCCAGCGTGTGGCTGTGTTAACACACCAGTTGCATGTCCATTTCATTCTGATACAAAAAGCTTGAAGGGTAAATCATAGTCTGGGAGGCACAAGGCAGGGGCCGAGGATATTACCTGTTTGAGAACAGTGAAATTCTTGGAAGCCTCTGGGGTCATCTGTAAGGGATTTGTTGTTAAGACATCATACAATGGTTGCATCAACAGCGAGGCTTCTGGAACCCAGGAGCGACAGTACGAAATAAGTCCAAGGAACGCGTGTAGCGGTTTCTGGCCTTGTGGCAAAGGTATGTCCAGTATGGCTGTGACTCGATCGCGAGTGAGATGTCTTGTTCCGTGTGAGAGACAATGACCGAGGAATACAATAGAGGTGGAGCACCACTGGAGTTTGGGGAGTGTCGCCTTGCATCCCTGATCCGCCAGATAACATAGTAGACTTTCGGAGGCTTGTTCGGCAGACTTGTGATCATCTGCACATAGGAGTAAATCATCAACATATTGTGACAGGGTTACAGAAACGTACTCTTTCTGCCACGTGTCTAAAATGGTGGCCATTGCCTTGGCAAACTGGCTGGGAGAGTTCTGTGCCCCTTGTGGCATTACGGTCCATGTATACTGTTGGCCCTCATGAGTAAATGCAAAACGATACATACATGAAGGGTGCAACGGAAGGCTGAAAAATGCGTTCGCCAAATCCACCACTGTAAAGTATCATGCTGTGGGCGGAACCCCTGCAAGGAGTGTGTGTGTGTGGGTTGGGAATAATGGGAGTGTCTAAAACAGTTGCATCATTTACTGCTCGAAGGTCTTGAACCATTCTATACTTATCAGGTTCACCCTTCGCGGTGCGTTTCTTTACAAGGAAAAGAGGGGTATTGCAGGGTGAGGTGCAAGGTATTAATGCGCCATTTGCAAGAAGGACCTTAACATGTTTCGTGATACTGCTGCGGCCAAGTTTATTCGAGCATTTGCCCGTTCTTGGCCGCAGCAGTAGCCTGGCGCGCGCCCGAGGGTGACGGACGCGCGCCGAAGCAGCGGAAGAGCGCCCTCCGATCGGGACGCTCTCCCTATCGCTGCCGGGTCCGCCGGGTCCCCCGGAACCCCCTGCCGCCGTCCCCCACATCGCGGGACACCAGGGCTCCCTCGGGGAGCCCTGGACGCGCGTGCAGGGGGCGCAGGCTCCCGAAGACGCGTGACCGCGCGTCTATGACGCGCGGCACGCCGAGGGGCGGCCACTAGCAAGCCGGGAAATCTCCCGGCTTGCGGATCTGGCCGATGCGCAATAAAGCGTGTCGGTAGTGTAGCATCAGCTTGTGCTATCTTTAGTGGGTATTGCGGTTTACGGGGAAGCGGAGCCCCTTGTTTGAGCTGTACAACAATGGGCGGTACCGTTAGGTGCCCGATATCCTCAGGGCCTGTGGACCGTAATTTGGACGGGATCCTATCCATGACAGCGGGCAGTATACTGGCGGTTGAGGGTTTGTCCGCTAATGCCAAAAGTATCGGAAGGGAACAAAGGGCAGAGGCATCTGACTGCCAGAGCGGGGAGGTTACATCAATGGTGCCGTCCTCGGAAAATATTATGGAGGCCTGTAACCTGGACAAAACATCAGCGCCAAGCAGATTAAGAGGGCAGGTAGAGGAAACTACAAATTGTGCAAATAGTTCAGGGTAAGGACCTATCTGCAGGGGTCGTGTTAATGGGCTAGAGCGCGGAGTGCCATCTACCCCCACACATGAAACATCAATATCAGACAAATAGGAAGGGTTGGGTATGTCTGCAGCTCTAATTATGCTCCTGGCTTCACCTGTGTCTACCAGGAAGGGGGTGAGGTGACCTTCTATGGGTATTATAACCTGGGCTAGGGGACCTTCTCCTTCCCGGGTGGCTACGGCTAGAAGGGGGGTTGACACAGGCTTGCCGGATTCCTAGCGGGGCTGGTCCCCACCATGATTGGTGGGCTGAAAGGGCATTTGACGGGGAGGTGGCTGGTCATCCGGGTAGTGATTGTCCCTGCCCTGATTCCACTGGGAATTACTGTTTCCGGGGTTATATTGATTCTTGCGGGGGCGTCTAGGTGCCGTGCAGTTCCTTTTAAAATGGCTCATACTGCACATGATTGTAACCTTGGCCATAAGTGGGGGGCAGAGATATTCTCCGCCAACATAATAGGGGTGGTTTTCTTCAGGGCCTGACTTGATTCAAGACCCTTCGCTACCAACAAAAGGGTATCTAGAGGGAGTACCCGGAATTCTGGTCATGCCATAATTAAACCTTTCCGAATGGGTGCCTCGAGTCCGGCTACAAATGCAGCAGATAACATATGACTATGGGCTTTGTTGTAGGGGGTAAAGCCTAAATCGGAAAAACCTGGGATAGTCTGATATGGAATTTCTCCACTGATTCCCCTTTTTCCTGAGTCACATCCTGTATATTGATGGCTTGGTCAGCCAGCTTTTCCCTGGCCCAGTCACGTAATTGGTCACAAAAGTCCACCCCGGAGGCATATGTATCATCGCCTGTCACCATAGCATCCGTTAGGCTTTTTTCCATTATGGGCCAGTATGCTTCCCCCGCCTTAATTTTGCATAAGCTAACCAAATCCCGTCGAGCTGCCGAGTACGTTTTTTGGATCTTGGCCACTCTACGATAAAAGGGCATAGGTTGTTTCTCCGGGTCTGGTAGGGTGGTTACCAGGGAGGAGGCTTGGGGAGGGGTTGAAGGTGACATACATTATTGGGGCACCTTCTACCTGCTTGGGCGTCTGCCCATATAACCTTGGGCCGCGGTCGGGTACTGGGGGGGGGTCTGGGGTTAGTGTTCCAGGTCATGTTCGCCTCCTGCGCAGCGGCCTGTGACTCAACATCTGAGTCAAAACTATTGGGCGCACTGTAGTGGACACTGCTTTTGGGTCTGTGTGATATTGTTGTGTTGGGGTAGACTTGAATCCCTCCCGCTGGGGCAGTGGTTATTTGGGGTGAAAGGGCTGGCATCAGGGGCATTAGGTGCGCAGTCGGGGTGTAATAGGAACTGCCCGCCTGCAGCACAGGATATAGTAGTGCTACATGGGCAGTCGAGGTTGGTTTGTCATCCGTGGGTGGGGTAGTGGGTTGTATAGGCGGGGGGGCTGTCGGAGCCGGGAGCCAAGGTAACAAAGGAGTGAGTACGGGTGAATCAGTCATACTGGGGCACTGCGCACCACAATTATAACAATCTTCCCGCCATTGGGGATTTCGGGTGCCACACCTCAAACATGTTCAGGGGGTTGGATCAGCACCAGCATAGGGTGGGGGTTGGTCTTTTCCAGGGGGGTTACTTGTACACTCGCCGCAAGGGTGATAGAGAAACACAACCTTCCCTCCCTTTTCTATCTCCTGCTCGGTCCATTTTTCTCTGTGGACAGCCATGGCGACATTAAACCAGGCTTCCGCTGTCTTCAGCAGGTTGTTATCACTCAAAATTCCTCTCTTTTCTTTCAATATTTTTCGCCACTCTTCTGGCTGCAATCTGCCTTTCCCTGTGCTAATTCCACATACTTTAAAGAGCCTACTTGCTTTCTTAACATACTCCTATCCCTCTCTCTCGGCCACTAGGTGGCAGGCTAAGACTCCTTTCTCTGTCTTACTCGCCTGTGCTCCCATGTTTTACACTTTATGGGCCACTCAACTTGAATCCGAGTTTCTTCACTCTCTCTTTCTCACTTTCTTTTTTACTGTAAAGCGTACGTTAATGCGGAAAACCAGGAGTTCGGGAAGCTTAACGTCTAAGGGTTGTCACCCAAGTAACTGTGGGCTATATCCTTCCTCTTTTCCTCTCAACAATCCCCACCCATCCTCATGAATTCCCAACACTAATCCACAAATACATTTTGGACATAACATACCACTTGATTACGAGAGAGAGGAAAAGGTTGTTCAGGAATTAGTCAGCAGAGTACCGCGCTGTTACCAACCGTAACGCGCACCTCAACACTCCTCCCTCCGCAACGCGCACAACGTGCTGTCACTACCGGGAAAATCGTGTTCCTCTCTGTCTGACTTTCCCTTACTTCCCCATTCCCCTCCTTCCACCAAGTTTATAACATACAATGACAAGACCCCTAGTCGGCCGGCAAAAATCCCACTCCACTTCGGGCTCCCACTTGAGGCACCAACTAAAACGTATAAACATATACCGGGTGACAGATAGTCTAGGTAACAGGTTCGAGTTTAAAACGGGCTCCGGGCATAATATCTACCTGTCTTTAGGTGACCTTCGGAGAGCCGTATGAGACACAGAAATAGATCAACAGCGGAGACAGTGCGTATCGGTAGATAATAAATGTTATCTTACCATACTCCAGAGGTGATCAATCTCCTGCCACGTCCGTATTTGGTCCACCTCGGTCCCTCTGTCCACGGCTGTCTGTTGGTTCACAGCCCGGAGCCCCACGTTCAGCGAAAGCTGTGTTAGATCAGACCAAACGCCTGCAGAGTATCTGTCCCTGTCCAAATTGTTTCCTATGTAGGTAGTCCATGCACGAGAAGAATCACACTGACACTAAGTTCAGAATGATAATGCTTCCTTTATTGTTACAGCCCGCGTTTTATTATATAGACCCTCAGGTGAGAGATTGTATGCAAGAAGGGGCTGCCTTATCTAATGGTTGTGTGCAAATGCACATGTCAGTGTCTCATTGGTTCTTGTTAGGTCATCTCCTTATATGGTCTTGTTATTGTAGTTTAGTGGACACATCAGCTTTGGGTGTAGTTCCGGGTTGGGCGCCATCTTCCATACTTGATGGGAGGGGGAGCTGCGGTAGCCATTTTGAGTAAGAATCATAGGCATAGCGAGGTACACATTACAGATGAAGAAATAGGCATTTTATCCAATCCATCACACTTCCGGCAAGGCAAGGAAGTCCAAGAGGAGTGTCTCTGAAATGGTTGTCTGCAAATCCACAGTGATTATACGCGTTACTGCAGAGGGAGCAGGGAAAGATATGCTGATCACAGAAGTGGGCGTTTTAGAATCAACAAGGGCTAGACTAGGTACTGAAATACAAAGAAAACAAAAGCACAGACGCACATAGTGAAGTATGTAAAATAAGTATATATATATATTGTTAGGGTAAGATATCTGCGTACATCAGATCAAAAAGTAATCAGCAATTCATGTGTAATGACATGGGTTACCCGACGTCACACAGCCACAGCTAGACCGCAGGAATTCCACTTTGCTGCCTTATGGAAGATCTCAGCCTGGGAGCACACCACCACGACACTTGGGGAACACCCTCCGCTCGTCTCCAGATTGCAGGTAAGGATCCTTTGCAGGTCAGGGCCGTCGAAAAACCGCCACTTTGTCCGGCTTGCCGCCGATGGGACGCCCTCAGGGGTCAGAACTGTTAAATTCACCGCCGGGCTAGTTCGTCACGTAACCCGTATGTACTTCACGACCGGCCGTAAAGTAAGGATGGCCGTAAAGGGAGATATCGCGTCACTTCAGTATTGCCGAGTTCAGCAAATTTTGAAAGACTCAAAGCTAATATCAGCACGCAGATTAGGAATAAAATAGTCTTGAGGGCTATAAAATCTATCCAATGCGTTCAGTAGCGTAAGCTACTTCATCAGGGATATTAGATTAATGAATTGCAACTATATAAATACCCTATGGCCACATCTGATAGGTCAATCAGAATGCATAATAAACCAATCAGATTTGTACTAATCAGCATCCCACATATGTAGGTATAATCAGGTCATTAATAACCTCCATGTTTATAAGGTTTAACGCCATCAGGTGTGGTCAGGATATTATTACAAAATACACTACAGTATTATTAAACAAATAGCACATAAATAAAAATAACAATATAGATATATATAGAAAATCACCAATATAGTCAATAGAAATAAATATGGCTCTGAAATAAAACAGACAATTAGTTAGTGCCTTGTCAAGGAGAATAAAACAAATGTTTAGAATATAACAGATATTTATAATGAACAAGTTCCAGATCTTACACATTAATTTTTTCAGACAAAACACTGAAAATTTATCTTAAAGACACGTTCTTTAATACAGACACCATAGGTCTATATTTTCATTTGGACCATTAATACCTAAAGTTTTGAGTTTTTGTATCCAGTATGTTTCCTGAACCGAAACATCCTTTATTCTATCACCTCCTCGTCTACTCCGAGGTATATGTTTAATCCCTTTAAAGGTTAGGGATGAGGGATCTTTATTGTGATGGGTAGAATAATGGCGACTTACGCTGTGAGTCTGTAGGGCATTTTTTATATTTCTCACATGTTCTTGGATGCAGAATTTAAGACTGCGCTTCGTGCGGCCTACATATTGCAAGCCGCACGGACACTCTAATAAATACACTACAAAACTGGTGTTACAGTTTATAAAATCTGTGATGTTGTACATTTTTTGGTTTTTACTCGACTTAAATGTTTTTCTTTCAGGGTGAAGGAATCTACAGATACAACACCTTCCACACTGGAAATTCCCTACTGCCTTATTGCCCAACCAGGATTGTCCAAATTTGGGATCCACAGATTTCCCAATGTCGCTTGGGGCTAACGCATCCTTCAAGCTGCGTGCCTTCCTATAGATAAACCTGGGAGATGCGCTAATATGACCACTTAGAATTGGATCTGTTGAAATGATTCCCCAGTGTTTTTTGATGACCCCCTCTATCTGTCTGTACATTGAATTATAGTTAGTAATAAAAGGAACTACTATTTTCTCACCATTTACATTAGTTGTTATCTTTTTGAAGTGAAACTTCCTTAGTGGCACCTCATTCAAACTGGGGCAAAAAAGAATTGTGGAGACAGAAATGAAACGGATGTGACGTCAGTGCTGGCAGTTGAGGCCGGGCTGTGTTCTGGCTCAGCCCGACCCCAACACTGACATCACACCCGCTCCACAAATCGGATGCGGCGGCGGCGGCGGCGATAGCCGCCGGCGCCGCTCCTAATGGCCACCGCACCCCCCACACAGCCGCTGACATGCGGCGGCGGCGGCGATAGCCGCCGGCGCCGCTCATAACGGCCGCCGTTCCCCGCCAGCTGCCTACTGCCGTGTCGCGCATGCGCGATGGCGCCAGTGACTCCAATCACCACGGGAGTGGGGAGGAGGTGGCGCGCAGCCGCTATCTGCCCCTGGCGGGTGCTAACTGGCGCCGTTACGCTGCCCGCTGCCATGGGCTGTGAGAGGAGGAGCCGCTGCTCAGCCTCTCTCCTCCCTCTTGCTTCCCCGAGTCCCGCTGCTCTCCCGCACGGCTGCTGACATGCGGCAGCGCTAGCCCCTGGCGCCGCTCCCCCGCACCCGCTCAAAATGTACTCGCCACAGCTCCTGACGAGTGCCGCTCCCCCCACCCACTGTGCCGCTCCTGACGAGTGCCGCTCAAAATGTAATCGCCGCCGCCACTCCGTGCTCCCCCACACCGGACGCTTACTCTGCATCTGATCTCAGACGCATAGGTTGTGGGCTATTTGCCCAAATTAAAGATGGCTGCCCTGCAGCAATTGCTGTGGACTGCATGCGCCGCAGATCTGTTGAGAGGACAAGGCGGAGACGCGTCTCTTCGGTCTCCAAGGTAACGTTTTAGTGGGCCGGGCGAGAAGGCGAGCTGCAGACCCCCACACAAGCTGACTGACCCCCCCAGACCCCCACACACACTGACTGACCCCCCCAGACCCCCACACACACTGACTGACCCCCCCAGAGACCCACACACACTGACTGACCCCCCCAGACCCCCAAACACACTGACTGACCACCCCAGACCCCCACACACACTGACTGACCCCCCAGAGACCCACACACACTGACTGAACCCCCCAGACCCCCACACACACTGACTGACCCCCCCAGACCCCCACACACACTGACTGACCCCCCCAGACCCCCACACACACTGACTGACCCCCCCAGACCCCCACACACACTGACTGAACCCCCCAGATCCCCACACACACTGACTGAACCCCCCAGACCCCCACACACACTGACAGACCCCCACACACACTGCCTGACCCCCCAAGACCCCCACACACTGCCTGACCCCCCCAGACCCCCACACACACTGACCCCCCCAGTCCCCCACACACACTCACAGTCACACACACTCAGTCACACTCACACGCACATGCACACTCAGTCACACGCACACTCAGTCACACTCACAGTCAGACGCACACTCAGTCACACTCGCAGTCAGACGCACACGCAGTCACACGCACACGCATAGTCACACGCACACGCATAGTCACACGCTCAGTCACACGCACACGCTCAGTCACACGCACACGCTCAGTCACACGCACACGCTCAGTCACACGCACACTCTCAGTCACACGCACACTCTCAGTCACACGCACACTCTCAGTCACACGCACACTCTCAGTCACACGCACACTCTCAGTCACACGCACACTCTCAGTCACACGCACACTCTCAGTCACACGCACACTCTCAGTCACACGCACACTCTCAGTCACACGCACACTCTCAGTCACACGCACACTCTCAGTCACACGCACACTCTCAGTCACACGCACACTCTCAGTCACACACACTCTCAGTCACACACACACTCTGTCACACACACACTCTGTCACACACACACACTCTGTCACACACACACTCTGTCACACACACACTCTCAGTCACACGCACACTGTCACACGCGGAATTCACACTGCCTGACCCCCCCAGACATCACACACACTGACCCCCCCAGACCCCCACACACAGTCACACGCACACTCAGTCACACACACTCAGTCACACTCACACTCAGTCACACTCAGTCACACGCACACTCAGTCACACAGTCAGACGCACACTCAGTCACACTCACAGTCAGACGCACAGTCAAACGCACACGCTCAGTCACACGCACACTCTCAGTCACACGCACACTCTGTCACACGCACACTCTCAGTCACACGCACACTTTCAGTCACACGCACACTTTCAGTCACACGCACACTCTCAGTCACACGCACACTCTCAGTCACACGCACACTCTCAGTCACACGCACACTCTCAGTCACACGCGGAATTCACACTTAGTGCAAATAGCTAATACAGGGGATGTGTGCCGAGCACGCGCATTCTAAGTCAAATTTATTTGCGTTTTGTCATTGACATTGTATTTTGATTTTTAATTAAAACATCACCAACACCAACACAAATACAATTTCTGTGACAAAAGTCAAAGAAGTTTCACTTACTATGCGCGTGCACAGCACACACAGCTTTTTATTCTTAGGTATCAGTATTTTACTACGGTTATTTTCCTAACTTTCTCTAGTTCTAACATAAGTTGTTTATAATCAGATCCCCGTTCCATAAATCTCAAAAAGAGAAATTGTGCTTGTTGCTTGAAATCGGCTTTGTTACTGCAATTCCTCTTAATTCTCATAAATTGGCCTCCAGGTATATTACTTATCCAAGATTTTTTATGGTTACTGGAGGCCAATAAGAGGTTATTCGTATCGACCTTCTTAAAGAAAGTGGATGTAGTAACACCCTCTTCTTCTGACGCTGTTAAGTTCAGATCCAAATAGCTGACACTCTCTGTGTGTGTGACATGGGTGAAGACCAAATTATGGTCATTTATATTGATATGTTGGATAAAACGATCCACAGATTCCTCATCCCCCTCCCACACACAGAGAATGTCATCTATGTAGCGACGCCATACCACTATATGATGTTGAAATGGGTTATTATGCCAAATAAATAACTCTTCCCAGTTCTCTATATACAGGTTTGCGAAGCTGTGGGCAAATCGTGTGCCTATTGCAGTTCTGCAAACCTGCAAGAAGAACTGGGAAAGGAAAAGAAAATAGTTATGGGTTAGCACGTATTCAATAGCTTTAAGAATAAACTATTCAGATCTGTAAGTTTGAAGTCTTTTTTCAGGTAATCATCAACAGCTGCAATTCCCTTAGTATGAGGAATACTTGTGTACAGGGCTTGTACATCGCACGTGAGCCACCTGTACGATTTTTTCCATTCAAATTTTGCAAATAGATTTATTACCGCAGAGGAATCTTTTAGATATGAGGGTAACTCCCCTACAATATTCTGCAGAAAGTAATACACATACTGGGATAAATTTGCGGTCAGTGAGGATATACCCAAAACTATAGGTCGTCCCGGTGGATTTATCAAGGATTTGTGCAGTTTTTGAAGGTGGTAAAAAACCGGTATTTTCGGTGAGTTATTATATAAGTAACCATATTCCTTTTCTGTGATCACGGTTAGGGATAGTGCTTCATCTAGGAGCACCTTAAGTGTTGTTAGAAACAAAGTCGTGGGTTCTGATGCCAATTTCTTATAAAAGACAGGGTCACAAAGGAGTCGGTGTGCCTCTTGTTCATAGACAGAGCGATCTTGTAAAACAACACCTCCTCCTTTGTCAGCCTGTCTAATAATAAGTTGATGATTATCTTGCAAGATTCTTAATGCAAGACTTTCGGCTTTAGTGAGGTTATGTCTGATGTTACCTGCTCTCCCATTATCATTAATACCATTAAGATCATTATAAACCATATCAAAAAAAGTATCCACATGGTTACCCTTTGATTGATATGGTTAAAAGGTTGATTGAGCCCTAAAGGTGGTATGAATACAAGTTTGTTCTCCATGTACTTGTTCTAAACTGGGGATTAATGGATTAACATTGGATTCCTTCTCTGAGTTAAGAAAATGTCTTTTGAGTGTAATATTTCTTATGAATTTGTGTAGGTCTTTAAAAAGTTGAAAAAAGTTTGCACCGCATGACTTAGAAAAAGAGAGCCCTTTACTTAAAACTCTTTTCTGGTCATCCGTGAGAATAACCGAAGAGAGATTGAAAATACCTCTATCAATCGGGATTTGTTGACTCTTTAGTATTCTTTTCGTTTGGACCCTGGATCCTCCTCTTTTCCCTCTTCGGGTAACGGTCTTTTTAACTTTGTCCCAAAGGTCACCTGTTTGTGGTTCTCTGTTGTTTTCAACTCTTTCTCTGGGGAACCGTGCCTTTGGAATCAACTCTGAGGACTATTCAATCCATTCAGAACTTTTGTTGGTGTATCCATCCATCTGCCAGGACTGTCATTCCATCCAGGACTGTCTTTGGAGTATGGTATTGTGGACATAAACTCATTAGCGCCGGGGACACTGCTTTTGTATATGTATTTTGTTTAGTAGATTTGGAACCGTCTATTGTTTGTCGTCCCCTTGACTGCTGATTTTTTGCACTTACACAGAATTTGTTTTAGTGTATTCACTATTTTTCACACAATATTTGTTGGATCGAGCGCTGATAGAGAGTGTATTTAGTTAGTTAGTTTGTTGTTCCCTTATATCATATTACAACATAATAAAATCGGCGAAAATTAAAAAATGTGGGGATGGAGTAGGCGTTTTTATGCACATTATAAATTTCCACATTATGCATATGACAAATAAAGACAAATTTAAACAAATTAATACATATTAAATGTATATAAAATATATATAAAACCGGCTCAAATAAATTTTTTCTAACTGAAATAAAATGACTTTAATAGCGACGATTGTGGTTTATCTTGGATAGAGAGGTAGAAAAAAAGAGGCAAAAAACCATAATTAATATTCATAGGATATTATCAAAAATAATACATTGTAGCAAAAATACATACTGTATATATTCCTAAATTATATTAATTATTTTAATTTCAAAGAAATACACCCAATTCAATATCAACATTAAGTCCCTTAGGGATTAGGGTTTTCATAGTGATGATCCAATATGTCTCCCTTTTGGTAAGTAAAATACTACGATCCCCTCCCCTCCAATGGGGTAATACATGTTCCAAAACTGTGAATGTAAGTCCTGTGATATTTCCTTGATGGTAGTTTATAAAATGTTCAGATAGAAGATGGGTAGTTAACTCTCTTCTTATGTTTCCTAGATGTTCTAGAATTCTAACTAGTACATCTCTTGATATTTTGCCGATGTATTGGAGTCCACATGGACATGATCAGTTTTACAGGTGACATGTTGTTTAATAGAATACTGTTCTTTTGTTACATGTGAAACAAATGTAAATGTATCAGTTGTCTTAAATTTACAAGCTTTGCATACTGTACACCTGTAAAAACCTTTGATTTTGGGTAACCAATTTATTTCTCCATTTTCCTTTATTTTATGGAGGGAGCTTGGTGCCAATTGATTCTTCAAATTATTAGCCTTTCTGAAGATGACTGATGGTACCTCTGGGACTATATCACCCAACAGAATATCATTCCTAACAATATGCCAATGCTTCCTTATAATTTTGACAATTTTGTTGGAATCCTTATTAAAGTTTGTTAAAAATGATAAACTACATTTATCCTTATTGATTTGGTTTAGTTTATTATTCTTATTTTTTGTCTCACTTTTTAACAGATCTTTTCTGTCTAGATTTCTGGCTTTAGTAAAGGCATTTTTTATATTGCAGGAATTATACCTCCTGTCCAAGAATCTATTTTCTAATATTTTTTATTGTTCCTCAAAGGTATTCAGGTCTGTGCAGTTGCATCTAACCCTTCTAAATTGGCCATATGGCACATTGCTTAACCAGATGGATGGCAACTGGAGGGTAGAATATAATTGTTACTGTCAACTTCCTTGTAGAAGGTTTTAGTTTTTATACATCCTTCTTCCACAAAAATTGTCAAATCAAGGAAATTGACAGAATGTTTACTATAATTACATGTAAATTTCAAATTGGAGTCATTATCAATGATGTATTCAATAAATCTAAGAAGGCTAGATTCTTCACCTCGCCATACAAAAATAACATCATCGATATTCTCCGCCATAGGACTAAATTCGCACCCAGCTCAGGAATAGACCAGATATAATCTTCTTCCCATATTCCCATGAATAGATTAGCATAGCTGGGTGCAAATTTAGTGCCCATGGTGGTTCCACGCTTTTGTAAATAAAAAGTATCCTGAAAACAAAAATAATTATGTTTAAAAAAAAAAAGGATACCATCTAAAATAAAATTAGCGTGTTTTTGGGATAAGTCCTTATCTTGTACTAACACTCTATCTATAGCTTCAAAGCGCTGAGTGTGATCTACTTTAGAACTGATGGAGAAAGCCCCAAAATCAAGAAGAGGAGGATCAGAAGAAAGAGGGGGAGAAAGAATTCAAAGATATGCCAAAAAGATGACAAAATAAAGAAAAATAATATTTTTAATCTAAGTTCTAAAATTTTAACTCATTCTGAGGAAAGTCTAATTGCCAAAGGTATAAAATTTGCCCCTACAGTGGGTCCCAATAATTATGGACTTTTCATAGATGCTCAAATAAATTTAAGAAAATTAACCATTAAAAGATTTTTTCAAAATAAAGAGGTAGAGATCAAAACAAAAGAAAATTTAACTAAAAAAGTTCCAGTAATACATGATGTAGAGGAAACAGATACACAGCTTTATTTAACTATGCCAACGGGAACCTACTGGATTTACAAACTTAAGACCCCCAGGGGTCTTATTATAGACATAGACCTTGGGGCGTTTATGTAACTTCCAGTGGGTTTCCCATCCTCCCTTATATATTTTTTTAATTTTAATATCATTTCATATAATGCATTTTCTTTTCTTGTCATTTACATCCTTCATTATGTAATTGAGTGACACTACTATATGACACTTTATGAGGCTCTTTTAGTCTCTACACCAGTGGTTCCCAAACTGTGCGCCGCGGCGCCCTGGTGCTCCGTGGCTTGGCTAGAGGGGCGCCGCGATCAGGGCCCCCAGCAGCGGGGAACAAGGGCTGCTAGTTAATGGGGAAAAAAAAAAAAAGAGAGAGAGAGAGAGAGAGAGAGAGAGAGAGAGAGAGAGAGAGAGAGAGAGAGAGAGGGAGAGAGAGAGAGAGAGAGACAGACAGACAGACAGAGACAGATAGAGACAGACAGATTGCAAAGTTCTAAGTCTGATTGAAGCTTTTACCAGGAAAAGCACTCTGTTTTAGATTTGTCACAACCAAACTGCAAGCAAGCAAATTCCTCTGAGAGGGAGATGCTATGGAATGAGCTTTTAACCATTTAAATGTGGGAGGGGGTAAGCTTCAATTAGGTAGGAGGTTGCCACCCTCCAATCAGCTAAGACTAGCTGGACATGAATTGTAAAACATACTGGACACCTAACAAGGTCCTATTGAACCCCCAAAATAACCACAACATATATATAAACTTATGAGTGTCACAGAGGAGTGCTACTGAGCATGGCAATATATATTTAAAACCAAAGACAAAACATAAAACACAGACAGAGCTCAGTGCACATCCAGTGAAATTCATATACGGTACAGTGCCTAAATATATATGTATATATATCTATTAAATAAAATGGTCTTTTAGTTTGACATTTTTGGCCCAAATTGTTGTAAGCCCCTGAGCCACTGCACGGCAGACCACAATTCCAGGGGTCCCTAACACTGATATAAATTCTTAATAACCTGTGCAATACCAGGAAGAATGATTTATAATAAATCTGTCAATATTAGTTGCAAAGTTCTAAGTCTGATTGAAGCTTTAAATAACCTGTACATTACCAGGAAAAGCACTCTGTATTAGATTTGTCACAACCAAACTGCAAGCAAGCAAGTTCCCCTGAGTGGGAGATGCTATGGAGTGAGCTTTTAACCATTTAAATGTGGGAGGGGGTAAGCTTCAATTAGGTAGGATGTTGCCACCCTCCAATCAGCTAAGACTAGCTGGACAAGAATTGTAAAACATACTGGACACCTAACAAGCTCCTACTGAACCCCCAAAATAACCACAACATATATATTTAAGCATATGAGTGTCACAGAGGAGTGCTACTGAGCATGGCAATATATATTTAAAACCAAAGACAAAACATAAAACACAGACAGAGCTCAGTCCACATCCAGTGAAATTCATATACGGTACAGTGCCTAAATATATATGTATAAATATCTATTAAATTAAATAGTCTTTTAGTTTAACATTTTTGGCCAAAATTGTTGTAAGCCCCTGAGCCACTGCACGGCAGACCACAATTCCAGGGGTCCCTTACACTAATATAAATTCTTAATAACCTATGCAATACCAGGAAGAATGATTTATAATAAATCTGTCATTATTATTTGCAAAGTTCTAAGTCTGATTGAAGCTTTTAATAACCAGTACATTACCAGGAAAAGCACTCTGTATTAGATTTGTCAACCAAACTACAAGCAAGCAAGTTCCCCTGAGTGGGAGATGCTATGGAGTGAGCTTTTAACCATTTAAATGTGGGAGGGGGTAAGCTTCAATTAGGCAGGAGGTTGCCACCCTCCAATCAGCTAAAACTAGCTGGACAAGAATTGTAAAACATACTGGACACCTAACAAGCTCCTATTGAACCCCAAAATAACCACAACATATATATATAAGCATATGAGTGTCACAGAGGAGTGCTACTGAGCATGGCAATATATATTTAAAACCAGAGACAAAACATAAAACACAGACAGAGCTCAGTGCACATCCAGTGAGATTCATATACGGTACAGTGCCTAAATATATATGTATAAATATCTATTAAATAAAATGGTCTTTTAGTTTAACATTTTTGGCCCAAATTGTTGTAAGCCCCTGAGCCACTGCACGGCAGACCACAATTCCAGGGGTCCCTAACACTAATATAAATTCTTAATAACCTGTGCAATACCAGGAAGAATGATTTATAATAAATCTGTCAATATTAGTTGCAAAGTTCTAAGTCTGATTGAAGCTTTTAATAACCTGTACATTACCAGGAAAAGCACTCTGTATTAGATTTGTCACAACCAAACTGCAAGCAAGCAAGTTCCCCTGAGTGGGAGATGCTATGGAGTGAGCTTTTAACCATTTAAATGTGGGAGGGGGTAAGCTTCAATTAGGTAGGAGGTTGCCACCCTCCAATCAGCTAAGACTAGCTGGACAAGAATTGTAAAACATACTGGACACCTAACAAGCTCCTACTGAACCCCCAAAACAACCACAACATATATATTTAAGCATATGAGTGTCACAGAGGAGTGCTACTGAGCATGGCAATATATATTTAAAACCAAAGACAAAACATAAAACACAGACAGAGCTCAGTCCACATCCAGTGAAATTCATATACGGTACAGTGCCTAAATATATATGTATAAATATCTATTAAATTAAATAGTCTTTTAGTTTAACATTTTTGGCCAAAATTGTTGTAAGCCCCTGAGCCACTGCACGGCAGACCACAATTCCAGGGGTCCCTTACACTAATATAAATTCTTAATAACCTATGCAATACCAGGAAGAATGATTTATAATAAATCTGTCATTATTATTTGCAAAGTTCTAAGTCTGATTGAAGCTTTTAATAACCAGTACATTACCAGGAAAAGCACTCTGTATTAGATTTGTCAACCAAACTACAAGCAAGCAAGTTCCCCTGAGTGGGAGATGCTATGGAGTGAGCTTTTAACCATTTAAATGTGGGAGGGGGTAAGCTTCAATTAGGCAGGAGGTTGCCACCCTCCAATCAGCTAAAACTAGCTGGACAAGAATTGTAAAACATACTGGACACCTAACAAGCTCCTATTGAACCCCAAAATAACCACAACATATATATATAAGCATATGAGTGTCACAGAGGAGTGCTACTGAGCATGGCAATATATATTTAAAACCAGAGACAAAACATAAAACACAGACAGAGCTCAGTGCACATCCAGTGAGATTCATATACGGTACAGTGCCTAAATATATATGTATAAATATCTATTAAATAAAATGGTCTTTTAGTTTAACATTTTTGGCCCAAATTGTTGTAAGCCCCTGAGCCACTGCACGGCAGACCACAATTCCAGGGGTCCCTAACACTAATATAAATTCTTAATAACCTGTGCAATACCAGGAAGAATGATTTATAATAAATCTGTCAATATTAGTTGCAAAGTTCTAAGTCTGATTGAAGCTTTTAATAACCTGTACATTACCAGGAAAAGCACTCTGTATTAGATTTGTCACAACCAAACTGCAAGCAAGCAAGTTCCCCTGAGTGGGAGATGCTATGGAGTGAGCTTTTAACCATTTAAATGTGGGAGGGGGTAAGCTTCAATTAGGTAGGAGGTTGCCACCCTCCAAACAGCTAAGACTAACTGGACAAGAATTGTAAAACATACTGGACACCTAACAAGCTCCTATTGAACCCCCAAAATATCCACAACATATATATAAGCATATGAGTGTCACAAAGGAGTGCTACTGAGCATGGCAATATATATTTAAAACCAGAGACAAAACATAAAACACAGACAGAGCTCAGACACAGACAGATTTATTATAAATCATTCTTCCTGGTATTGCACAGGTTATTAAGAATTTATATCAGTGTTAGGGACCCCTGGAATTGTGGTCTGCCGTGCAGTGGCTCAGGGGCTTACAACAATTTGGGCCAAAAATGTTAAACTAAAAGACCATTTTATTTAATAGATATTGAAACATATATATTTAGGCACTGTACCGTATATGAATTTCACTGGATGTGCACTGAGCTCTGTCTGTGTTTTATGTTTTGTCTCTGGTTTTAAATATATATTGCCATGCTCAGTAGCACTCCTCTGTGACACTCATATGCTTATATATATGTTGTGGTTATTTTGGGGGTTCAATAGGAGCTTGTTAGGTGTCCAATATGTTTAACATCATTTCTTACCCTGTATGTATATATCGATCTAGACATACATACATACATACATACATACATACAGTGGCAAGAAATGATATACCAAAAAAAAAGAAATACACATGTTAAAAAAGCTTTTAAAAAAATTAACAAGTTAAATAAAATACATTTCTTTAGTTCACATACCATTACTTGACACACTCACCGACTACCATTGAACAGCTTACTCTCGAACCAATCCACCAGGCACAGGAAACCATAAAATAACAAACCATAAAATAATAAACATTAAACTAAAAATCCAAAACAATCCACGGGTCTTCTATTTGTAATCCATCTTCATCTGTATTCTTCTTTCTTCTATCTGCGGCTCACTTCCAGGGTCTTCTTGTCTTCTACGGCCACGCCTTGGCCTTCTTCTTCTGTAGGAGGTCCTTCTTCCTCGGCGTCTTGCTTCAAAATGAGACGACATAGGCTTTTAAAGGCCTATGACGTTACATTTTCATCATGGTTCCCACGGCCCTGATTGGGCCATGAAAATCATGTGTTTTGGCCGAGAAAAAAAAAATGATGACGTCACTTAAAGGCAATGAAAGTACAGCCAATCAGAATGGCTTTGCTTCAATTGCCTTTAAGATGACGTCATGAAAAGAAATATGGCCGTCCTCACTTGGTACGGTATCCAATCGTGAGTTCCCCAGACCCCCGTGGGAACAACCCGAGGCCCCGCAGACACCTGTGGGTCTTACCCGGGGCTCCCAGACATCCGCGGGCCTTCTGTGGGGACCCAATTGTGGCCCACGGTCACCCAAGGGGACCACCTGGGGGCCATGGCGCTTGGCGGGACCCACCAACAGGCCTCCAGAACCTGTTTGAAACGAGCTGCTGGTACCCTGTAGGTCTGTCAGGTGCCCCGCCAGCCCGCCGGGGACTCGCGTGGGGCTGGGGTATGAACCCTGTATGTAAAACGATAAATCATGTATTTATGGTGGGGCACAGGGGGTGGGTAATGTATTTAATAAATAGAATGATGCTTATTGTGGGGCTGTGTATTGTTTTTATTGTGGGTACTGAGGGTGGGGGGGGGGTAATTTCCCCAAAAGTATGTGGGTAGGCCTCCCTTGTGGGTAGTGGGTGAGGGTGGTTAGGCCTCACTGGGTGGGGGTTTAGTGTGGGAGGGTATGTAGGCATCCCGAGTGGTGGGTGAGGGTGGGTTAACCCCTTAACGACTGTAGCGGTTAATAACCGCTATGGTGATTAAGGTGTTAGGGGACATTACATTGGATGTTTTCATTCTTGTGTCTGTTTTACAGCAGCGGAGGGGGCATGGGCAGGATGGCCTTCATCATGGCAGCCGGACAGACATGGGTGAGTACTATATGTATTTAATGTATTGATTGGTGTTTATGTATTTAAAATGGGCACATTCACTATTATCCATTTGTGGATAATAGTAATTGTGGCCATTACTATACTGTATGTGTTAAGGGGGGGTATTTCTATATAAGTACAGGTAAACCCCCTTATAACGCGCCCCGTTATAACGCGAAACGGTTATAACGCGGTTTACACGTGGCTCCCGTTTTTTTTTTTGCTGCACACTGCACACACTCCCAGCACTCACTGCACACACACTAACTTCACACACACTCACTGCACACACTCACTGCACACAGCTCTCACAGCACTCAGCTCTCACAATACACTCACATGTCAGCAGCCCACCCCCCCTCACATGTCAGCAGACCCCCCCTCACATGTCAGCAGCCCACACCCCCCCTCACATGTCAGCAGCCCACCCCCCCTCACATGTTAGCAGCCCACTCCCCCCTCACATGTCAGCAGCCCACCCCCCCTCACATGTCAGCAGCCCACCAGCCCATTTTTAACATGTCAGCAGCCCACCAGCCCGTTTTTCACATGTCAGCAGCCCACCAGCCCGTTTTTCACATGTCAGCAGCCCCCGTTTTTCACATGTCAGCAGCCCCCGTTTTTCACATGTCAGCAGCCCCCATTTTTCACACACACACACACACACACACACACACACACACACACACACACACACACACACACACACACACACACACACACACACACACACACACACACACACACACCTTTAAAAATCAAAAAACTTCTCGACACCTGCCCATCACCCCCTCCTCGGTACCAGTGGTAGGTGCCCGGGGCAGGAGGTAAGCGCAGGTGTCACACACACACACACACACACACACACACACACACACACACACCACACACACACACCACACACACACCTCTTACAGCAGAAGCAGCTGCAGATCTGGCTGGGGGACACATGCTGCAGTAGCAGATCTGGTAGTAAATATACACACGCTGCAGTAGCAGATCTTGCTGGTGGCTGGGAGGACACATGCTGCAGTAGCAGGTCTGGTAGTAAATATACACACGCTGCAGTAGCAGATCTGGCTGGGAAGACACAGACACAAGTTGCCACGCAGCGCAAAACCAGGGGGCTGGGAGGGAGAGGGAGGGGGCTGGGAGGGAGAGGGAGGGGGCTGGGAGGAAGAGGGAGGAGGGATGAATCGCCGCCATTTTTTTTAAACTTTTTTTTATTTATTTATTTAATTAACTGGCGCCCGGCTAGAGTCATCACGGGCCGCACAGAGAGGCCAGACCGGCCGCATGCGGCCCACATGTTGTGCAGACCTCTTCTTTCCTTCCCTCCTCACTCCCTCCCTCCCGATCAGGTGCACGGCGGCCATTTGTTTTTTAAAATTAGCGTGACCCCGTTACAAACGCGGTGGTCTCGGGGTGGACCCCGAGGACCGCATTATAGCGGGGTTTACCTGTATGTATGTGTTTTGACATTAATTTGGGGGGGGCACATAATTGGTACTGCAGGCCTGCGGGTAACACTAGAGGGCCCCCGCCGGCCTATAGTATCATTGATGTTCATATATGTGTATGTTAGGGGTTGTTGGGGTTATATATATATATATCTATATATATATATATACATATATATACTTATTTATTTATATTCATTTATTTATTTAGATATATTTATTTATTTATTTAGTGTGGGGCTGGTGTGTGTGATTATTTTTTATTGTGGGTAGCAGGGGTGGGTAAAGGGGGTTTTAGCCACAACGGTGGTTGTTTAGGGCTTGTGGGTGGGTAGCGGGAGGCCTTAACCGCTTCATGACCGTAGCGGTATTAACTTCTATGGTCGTGAAGGGGTTAAGTGCATCCGCAACCCCCCCGCAAGTCCTAAACAAACAACAAGGGCCAATTACCCCCTTCACCCACCCCCGCTACCCACAATAAATCTGGCACGGCGGGTTAACCCCTTCATTGCCTTAGCGGTTAGTCACTAAGGTAATGAAGTGGGCAGTACATGCATTTTTCCTGCCTCGGATGCATGCCGGGGGCCTCCGGAGCTGGTATTAATGGGTATCAGCTCCGGAGACCCCCGGCATCAATCCCAGGCAGGAAAAAGGCCTGATTTTTTCTAAATGTCGACCTTGCCGATGCTTCTCCTCCACCAACTTGCTAACTATAGTTGGCGGGCTGGATTGCCGAAAAACTCTTCATTCTGGAGTGCCGATCAGCAGCGAACAGCTGATCGGGGCTACTTGAATTCAGCCGAGTACAAAAAGTGCCGATAAGTGGCTTATCGGCACCCGGCTGCCGATAAGTTTTTATCAGCAACAAAAATTGCCGATAATTCCATCTTATCGGCTCTTACTGAATCGGGAGGGCAAATTTGCCGAAAAAATGGCGATAAACAGCTTATCGGCGCTTACTGCATGAGGCCCTATGTCTGGATAATTAAAATCCCCCATTATGCAAACATGACCCAGTTTTGATGCCTTTTCATTTGCAAAAGTATTTTAGCTTCCTCAGTCTCACAGATATTTGGTGGTTTATAGCATATTCCCACAAACATTTTCTTTATACTTTTACCTCCACTGCTAATTTCTATCAACTGTACAAAGTCTCTACATTTTCATCATTCCCTTCATAAACATCATCCCTTATAATAGGTTTTAGATTCGGTTTAACATATAAACATACTCCACCTCTCCTTCTATTTGTTCTATACTTCCGAAAAAGGGAATAACCCTCTAAATTAACTGTCCAGTCATGAGTTTCATCCCACCTAGTTTCAGAATGCCTATGATATCATACTGCTCCCTTGTAGCTATTAATTCAATCTCCCCCATTTTATCTATCAGGCTTCTTGCATTAGTAAGCATGCATTTCAGTGTTTTTTTCAGCCTGTACTATTATCTTATCTGCTCCTTCCTTTCTGCGCCCACTTTGTTTAGTCTTTAGAAGTTTTCTAGTATTATCTGTATTTACTATGGGTGTCTCACTGCTTGTCAAACTCGCACTTGCCCCCATTCTACCTCCATACCACCTTGTATCCTCCTCTATTCTATTTATTTCATTATCTGTTTCATTCCCCTCCCCCCTCCATCCTAGTTTAAAATTTCCTCCAACCTTTTTAACATTCTCCCCCCAAGCACAGAAGATACCTCTTCATTGAGGTGCAATCGGTCCCTAGAATATAGATTGCACCTCTCAGAAAAGGAGTCCCAGTGCTCTAAAAACCCAAACCCCTCCTTCCTGCACCACTTTCTTAGCCATGCATTAACCTCCCCGATCTCTGACTCTCTCCCTGCGGTATCGCATGGCACTGGTAGTATTTCAGAAAATACTACCTTGGAGGTCCTTGCCTTAAGCTTTTGGCCTAGATCCCTGTAATCATTTTTTAGGACCCTCCATCTTTATCTAACTTTGTCATTGGTGCCAACGTGTACCAAGACCGCCGGGTCAATCCCAGCCCCCCCAACAATCTGTCTTCCCGATCCGCAATGTGCCAAACCCGAGCACCCGGGAGACAACAAACTGTACGGTTCATGCGGTCACGGCAACAGATTGCCCTATCTACCTTCATAATAATGGAGTCCCCTACCACCACAATCTTTCTTTGTATCTGAGCATCCTGAGTCCCCACTGTGCTGGAGGAACTATTCCCCTGGCTGCTAGAGGAATTAGTCTCCCCCAGCCTTGCCATATCTGCCCCAACATTCCCAATATATTCACTCAACATGGCAAATCTATTGGCATGTGTCAGCTCAGAAACGACCTGCCTCTCCCTATTGCCCCTACTTCCCCTTCTAACTGTCACCCAGCTTCCTACCTGCTCCTTACTAACAGCAACCAAGCTACCTACCTGCTCCTCACTAACAGCGCCACCACTGCACCACATTCTCCCCCCTAGCACAGAAGATACCTCTTCATTGAGGTGCAATCCGTCCCTAGAATATAGATTGCACCTCTCAGAAAAGGAGTCCCAGTGCTCTAAAAACCCAAAACCCCTCTTTCCTGCACCACTTTCTTAGCCATGCATTAACCTCCCCGATCTCTGACTCTCTCCCTGCGGTATCGCATGGCACTGGTAGTATTTTAGAAAATACTACCTTGGAGGTCCTTGCCTTAAGCTTTTGGCCTAGATCCCTGTAATCATTTTTTAGGACCCTCCATCTTTCTCTAACTTTGTCATTGGTGCCAACGTGTACCAAGACCGCCGGGTCAGTCCCAGCCCCCCCAACAATCTGTCTACCCGATCCGCAATGTGCCGAACCCGAGCACCCAGGAGACAACAAACTGTACGGTTCATGCGGTCACAGCAACAGATTGCCCTATCTACCTTCCTAATAATGGAGTCCCCTACCACCACAATCTTTCTTTGTATCTGAGCATCCTGAGTCCCCACTGTGCTGGAGGAACTATTCCCCTGGCTGCTAGAGGAATTAGTCTCCCCCAGCCTTGCCATTTCTGCCCCAACATTCCCAATATATTCACTCAACATGGCAAATCTATTGGCATATGTCAGCTCAGAAACGACCTGCCTCTCCCTATTGCCCCTACTTCCCCTTCTAACTGTCACCCAGCTTCCTACCTGCTCCTTACTAACAGCAACCAAGCTACCTACCTGCTCCTCACTAACAGCGCCACCATCTGCACCACTAGTCGAAGCAAGGGCCTGCTCAGTGAGCTCTAATTCCCTTTCAAGATTGCCAATGTCCCTCAATATTGCAAGTTGCCTCTTCAGATCAGCAATCTCTGATTCTAAAGAGACCACCCGCTCACACCGGTATGCTCCTTGGAACAGCTGCTCCAAGTGCACATACATGTGGCAACATGTGTATTGAGTGGCATTTTCAATCCTGCTCATTCTAGCAACTATGAAGTTTAGAAGTACTAACAGTAAACTGTACTTCAATATACTATACCCTTTTTAACCGCTTCTTTGTTCAAACTGCTTCAGGTTCTAACTGCACACACTTTAAAAAAACAGCACTTCAAATCAACCACACGGATCAGTCAGTACACGCAAGCTCAGAATTCGTTAGAAGCCTCTGTTTAAATAGGGACACCCACCAGGTGTGTTAGGCCAGCCAATTAACCAACCACACCCACTCTGCCTCAGGCAGGAGATAGGGGGGGAAAAAGTTACAGGCTTCAAATTACAGCACACTAAAAATAAATTAACCCACTGCACACTCCCAAAAAACAGCCACCCCTGCTAGTATACCCAGTACTTCCCTTTCCTTCTGGTTCTAACTGCACACACTTTAAACAACCAGCACTTCAAATCAACCACACGGATTGTCAATACACGCGTTAGATCGGCAACTTGCGATCTGGCCACAGGACCATTAAATCAAGACTGCATTTCTTGCGCTTGCAGGCAAAGGACAATTTATTTAGTTCCCTTAACCCAGTAAGTGTTGTTTTAAGTGTATTCTGCAGATGTCGTGTGTTTGTCTATTAAGGAAATAAATCACAATTTATTTTGCAACTTGTTCTGTTCAATTGAGTACCCAGAAATATAAATGTGTTGGTAAAGTTGGTGTCCATCGTGACACCGTTTACCTTGGAGGTGGACACATCTGATGTTGGAACTGGAGCCATCTTGTCTCAAAGGAAGTCACCTTAGGCCAGGCTCTACCCTTAGCATTTTTGTCGAAAAAAATGTATTTGGTGGAACAAAGTTATGACGTCAGTAACCGGGAACTTCTGGCTATCAAGCTTGCTTTTGAAGAATTGAGGCTCTTGTTGGCAGATACGTAGAGTCCGATCACCATCTTAACGGACCATGAGAATTTACTCTACATAGAAGGTGCTTGTCTCTTAGGTGCTCGTTAAGCTCATTGGTCATGTTTTTTCCTTTTTCAATAACATAATTTCCTTCATACCAGGTTCCAAGAACCTGAAAGCCTTTCTCATCAGTACCTCCAGGCTGACAGCTGCAAGGGGCTCAGATTCATCAGCATACACCTCCAATGATAGCACAAGCTCGTTTTTCTCATTTTTGCCATATCAAAGTAATACTCTTTATAGTGTATATGTTTGTTATATACTGTAGAGGACAGCAGAGACATACCACCACCGGACCGGTCTCTACTTTCTAGTCCAGTAACTTCTGGTAAACTAGTCAATAATTTCAGGTTGTTTAGCATTACTCAGTAACACCCTTTAAAGTTCATGTTTGCACTATTTTTCAAGCTATAGTACTCTTACAAATGAGAGCACTACACCTTCTGACAATTTTGTGATGACTTAGTTTTACAATTTGCCCAAGATGGTTAATTGATATTTTGATGGTTTGCTCCATCTTTCAAGCTACACTTGATTTACCTTTTTGTTTTTCTTGATTTTATTTTTTTTAATGGTAAAGTATGAATTTTTCTGTATTATTGAAATAAAATGTTGTGTACTTGGGAGTATGGGACAGGTAGAATATCTAAGGATAAGTCAGGCCAATTCAATTTGTCCTTACTCCAATTCCCTTTGATATGAATGGTACCAAGAACAGCAGTTTTATGCACCAGCTGACCACTAAACCACCTGTAGATGTGTGCATGCCATGGACTTCCAAGTCTGTATCTACAACCACATGTAAGCAAAATCTTTCTAGTACATATTATTCAGCTTCAGTACATCCACACACAAAGCTAAGCCTAAAAATTGTGTGAATACAGCACTGAACAAAATTTAATTTGAATACAGTGGTTGCAGTTGGAAAGAGAGAATATCAATATATACCCATATTGTGCCCTTTACCAAGCAATCCTCCTTTTCCCTGACACAATATAGAGTGCTACGTTAGGTAATTTTGTCAAAACATCACAATGCCAGCAAAAGATTTTAAATCTTTAGAATATTAATGTATGCATTATTTTATTACATAATAAATATGATAATCTAATATTTTCATCAAACGACAAAAACAACATTACTTTGCATGAGATTACAATTACTGTCAGCCAAAACTGCCCCTGTCACTACTGTAACTGAATACAGTAATGTATGGAATTCAAAGCTTGAAATTATTCCAGAAACACTGTTCTTAATAATAAATGTGTGTCTTTATTTTATAAGAAAGGCCATTTGTTTTTACCTTCAACTTATAGAGCCTAAAACCAATCAGGAGTATTACTACTTATTAGTTTTAATGTCATCTCTTTCTCTGTGATGAAAAATGCAACTGCCTATTTTAATATATACTGTATGAAGTGCAACATGAAGTCTGTAGATTGAAAAGTTAACCACCTTTTCTGAAACAAATTTATTAGGCTAATCCCACATTTACATGTTCAATTTATTTCATCATACCATTAATAAATGTAATATTTGCATCTTTGTGCATGTAATACATTTATTTTCAGCAAATTAACTGTTTGCTATTGGAGATATCAAAGATTTGTATTTTTACGTAACTGTTTTCTAGTGTTTCAATATAATCATTTCATGACTTTACACAATTAAACAAATTATTATAATAATTTTTTTTTTCATTTTTAGGTTTCTTTTACTAAGGTTAAATGTTTATTAAGTAATATTGTTTGTTTTGACTATTATCCTTGGTGGTTAGTGTTTTTTTTGATGCTTTATTATCGCTATTTACAGATGTAGCAGAAATTAATGATTCATGAATCCAGACAACTGTGGGATGCGGTAGCATTAGAGAAATATCTAGAACAAAAAATGATTCCCCGCGGTTTAAGAATTTTTAAATCACCAACTACCGATTTCAATAATGACCAATTTGTAACAGAGTGGAATAGACTGCTAGATAACTGCTCCTTTGAGTTAATGAGATTTCTCATCTCAAATAGGAGACAGTTACTTCGTAGACTAGACAATGAAATTACAGAAATACAGGAATATCTGGAGTCAGTGAATAGTCAAGAAAAAACATTATATGAAGATAAAATAGATAAAAAGACAAGACAGGCAGAGAAAGATATTAAAGAAAACAAAAGAATAAAACATCAAAGGGATAAGATAGATTATGCCCAAGGTAAATACAGAAATTGGAAAAAAACATCACTCCAGGAAAAGCCCCAGAATGTCTATAAAGGACGTAATAGAAACAAAAAAACATACTATGAAAACAAATATAGAGTATCATCTAAAGATGTACGTGACACATCTAAGGATAGAACACCATCTAGACATCAGAGTAGAGATACCAAAAAGGAAAACAAAATAGAAAAATCAAATAATAGAAAGGAGGAAAGAAGTGAGAACAAACATCATAAAGAAGATGATAATATACAACCTAAATATCATATCAATTCCCCTTTCCATCAACTAAGAGGGCTACATATTGATCAGACCAACCAAAGGAAGAAAAGCCCCCCCCCCCCCCAAACACCTCATCATCAAAAAAACAGGAGAGTCCAGAAAAAGGTACCAAAACAACTAGTGGAGATAAAAAATCAGGAGGTACACAAAAATCTAATCAGGAAAAGAAGACAACGTTTTCATTTTTAGATTGGAAGAAAGAAAGGGACAAGGAGTTCCAGAGGAAACAACCAGAGAAAAAATGGGAATCTCCAAATTCGAGAAAAAGAAAAATAGGAAAAGAGGTAGAAGAGGGGGGAAAGAAAAGAGTAGCCAGAGCAACAAGCGAATAAAGGAAGCTAAAGTCCTCAAAAAACTATCTAAACAACAATTGAATATATTTAACATAAGTAAATATGAACTTACTAAATATGAAAAACAAGTTTTAAGCAAGGGGCTAACTTTCGCTCCAACTTGTGGTCCAAATCACTTTGGGGTACACGTGGATGTACAAAAATTCATTCGAAAGTTAGCATTAAAAAGATTCTTTGCGAAAAACACCAATAGATCTAATACGATTCAAGATGATAGGACAGACAAAAAATCAACAAAATTTAAACCTAGTTCTACATTTTACCCAAAATTTGCGAGGGGTAATTTAGTTGAATCGTTTGCAGAAATGGTATCAGCGGATATAGAAGAATGTATTAATGAAAAAAAGATAGGGAGGGAGAATCTGAGCAAACATGAGAAAGAAGCTATTACACAATTAGAAAATAATGATCAGATAGTAATCAAGTCGGCAGACAAAGGGGGAGGCATCGTAATTATGGATGCCTCCTACTATATAGAGGAATCCAGACACATATTGGAGGACAAAGATACCTATAAAATGTTAGAGAGTAATCCTACACTTCAGAACCAAGAAAAACTACAAACTATATTAGAACAGGCAGTCATAGATGGAGCAATAGGGGAAAAAGAACAAGAATTCATTTATAATATTTACCCTAGAATACCTATATTCTACATGATCCCGAAGATACATAAAGATCTTGCTAGACCACCGGGTCGCCCGATAATATCCGGGATAGGATATCTGACATCAGCTCTATCAGAGTTCATTGACCATCATTTGCAATAGTATGTAGTGAAGTTGCGTTCCCACCTAAGGGACACCACCCACATCTTGCAAATATTAGGGGAGGTTCAGTGGCATGAGAACTTCATAATAGTAACGGCGGATGTAACTTCACTGTACACTGTAATTACCCATGTAAAGGGATGTGAAGCTATATCATCAAAGCTGGAACAAGATATCACTTTATCACCAAAATTAGCACAATTTTTAATGGTTTCTATAGACTTTATATTAAGACACAATTATTTTCTTTTTCAGGATCAATTTTATTTACAGGTATGTGGCACCGCCATGGGAACCCAATTTGCCCCCAGCTATGCGAATATTTTCATGGGGAAGTATGAGGATGATTACATCTGGTCCAACGCGGAGCTGGGGGCGTATTTGGTCCTGTGGCAGCGCTACATAGATGACGTTATTTTCATTTGGAGAGGTTCTGTTTTTGAGTTAGATCAGTTCAAATCACATCTCAATAATAACGATAAGAACTTGAAGTTCACTTTCAAGGACAGCAAAGATAACATTGAATTCTTGGACCTCCAACTATATGTGGAAAATAAGATCCTACAGACAAAAACCTACTATAAACCAGTGCAGGCAAACAATTATCTCCTGGCCAGCAGCAACCACAAACCGAATTGGATAAAAAATATCCCGAAGGGACAGCTGGTCAGGATCAAACGTAATTGTTCGGAAGATGACATGTTCGAATTACAGGCACAAGATCTAAAAGAAAAGTTTCTAGATAGGGAGTACAACAAACATCAGTTAGACCAGGCAGTGGAAACTGTAAGAAATATGACCAGATCAGATCTATTAAAATACAAACCCAAAGATCAACATAATGATAACAATACAGTAGCGTTTATAACACAGTATAACACATTAGCACCAGAGATAAGAAAAATCTTTGCGAAATATTGGGGTTTATTAAGACAGGACGAAATTTTGAGTAAACATTTAAAAGAGAAACCTGAAATATACTTCAGGCGAGCCAATAATCTCAAAACATATTTGTCTCCAAGTTGTCCTTTTAGTAAACATACTGCTTCCAAAACCAACATAAAAGGGTACTACCCATGTGCCAAATGTACAGCATGCCAGTTTAGCATTAAAACAAAACAGTTTTCATCTAAGGTCACACAAAAAGAGTACCAAATTAGAACTCTAATTAATTGCCATAGCCAGTATGTTATATATCTCCTAGAATGCCCGTGTGGCCTCCAATATGTGGGCCGCACGGGTAGAACACTACAGAGAAGACTGGGAGAACATATTTATAATATAAAAAGGGGGTTTGAATTCCATAATGTGTCACTACATTTTAAAAAGGTACATTCTCAAAACCCTACAGGATTGAAATGCCATGGCATCGAATGCCCAAACTTCAGTAGGAGAGGTGGGGACAAAATCAATTTCATTTCAAAAAGAGAGTCATTCTGGATTTTCGAGTTAAAGACTCTGAGCCCATTAGGTTTAAATATTGAATTTGATTTGTCAGCTTTTCTAAAATCATGATAATCTAATCCAACTTCAAGTTGTCTGCCGACTTGATGAAGGTATTATTATGATCATCATCATAAGTATCATTCACTTTAATAATTGCACTTAAACAATTGCACGTATCACTGTAATATGTATAATTAATTACACACGATAGTAGAAAATTATCATAAGTTTATAACACATAAAGACTAAGTATCCACCTTTATTTCACGTAATAAAAATAACTACTTAATTCACGTAACAATTTAATAATTATTTAAACAACTAATTAATATACACACTTAGTTTAGAATAAAGATATTAGTTCAATGTCATTGTCAATATATATAACACGTTACTCACATTATCACTATGAATAATTCACTTTAATCATGGTCGGCTCAGATTTTCCCTCCCTATGATATTTAAGATCATATTTAAAATCATGGTTAGAGTACATCTTAAATCATATCCGCCTAAGATAGCTCTGCAACATTTTTAATTGCAGCTAGTATTTTTAATTGCAGGTAGTATTTTTCATATTATTGCTTAATAAGATTTGAATGTTTATTTTACAATATTTTTTCATTATAATATTGTTCTATTATTGTTTTATTATTATTGTGTTCACTAATATGTCCTACTGCTGCGGCCGAGTTTATTCGAGCATTTGCCCGTTCTCAGCCGCAGCAGTAACCTGGCGCGCGCCGGATGGGTGCCGGGCGCGCGCCGAAGCAGCGGAGGAGCGCCCTCCGATCGGGGCACTCTCCCTCCCGCTGCCGGGTCCTCCGGGTCCCCCGGAACCCCCTGCTGCCGTCCCCCACATCGCGGGACACCAGGGCTCCCTCAGGGAGCCCTGGACGAGCGTGCAGGGGGCGCAGGCACCCGATGACGCGTGACCGCGCATCGGTGATGCGCGGCACGCTGAGGGAGTGCGGCTAGCACGCCGGGGCATCCCCCGGCTTGCGGCTTTAGCCGTGCTGCAATAAAGTGTGCCGGTAGTGTATTGTTGGCTCATATAATACATCAGGATAACATGAGACAATAGTCTACAGTAATATAGATCCAACAATATGTAGAGATTGATTAATTGTCATTGAAACTTTGCTTCCAAATTGCATAAAAGTCTTTGAGATCACACAAGACTATTTAATTTAATCAGATGGGACACCTAAAAATAGGGGATAGTCTTCACCAATAATTACCAATTGCAATACTGTATAACTAAACAATGGTCCTTTAACCCATATGTCTTGCTAGATCACAGAGAATTTTGTGCATTTAATGTCTAGAAATTACGTTATTGAGCATTTAAATATCATCATTTGTGCCTCCATAAGAACACTTGTAGAGGGCAGATTGGTTGAATTACTCTATTAAGGATTGCGCCAATAACAAAGCGCTTTGAATCATGAACTGGGGTATTTAATAATATCAGCTACAAGCAGCACTTATCCCTGACGAAGAGAGACATTATTTGTACTTTCGAAACGCGTTGGAAGGTTTGCTGGTACCGCTGAGCCACTGTAGCCGAGGACCGTCATCACGCCGTGAGGATCGTGTGTATTCCAGGAAGCAGCGCACACAGGAACACTGAATCGGATCCCCGGCAGCAGAGACGACTACATCACAAGGCGAACGGCGAGATCAACGGCCAAGACCACCAAAACCAAGTGCTTTTATACTACTTACCTGTGGTGAGTAGGTTTTCAATTTTAGACCAGGCGGAGCAAAGAACGGAACTGTTGGATTAAGTTCCAAATCACAAGAGTACGGATAGTGCCTAGGCACCAGTCCATCATTCATTTTATCACATTTAATGTATGTTTATTAATTGTCATCCATGTTTTTAACCTTGTTATTTTAATAATAAATTGCTCCCTTTTTGTATCATCCTGTTATCCCTTGGGTAATACACCATTGCAGGTTCCCTGCATGTTTTGTCTTTTTCTTGTCTCCTTTTCCTGAGGTCAAAGCTCATCAGGAGAAATTACAAATCCACTCATCTCAACCTCACCTCAGCGCCAGAAAAGATCATTTCCAGCCTGTTATTGCTCCCGCTGTAGAATTGCAGCAGGACACACGCAACGCACGAGTGGGGGCAGATACCATTTAATATTAATAGATGCAAGTGCAGTTAAAATGTGGAATGTATTACCCATGGAGACAGTGATGGCAGATACAATAGATTTTTTAAAAGAAAAAGGTTGGGCATCTTTTTAGAAAGGAAAGGTATACAGGGATACACCAAATAAGCTAACATGGGAAGGATATTTATCCAGGGAGTAATCTGATTGCCAATTATTGGAGTCAG
Source organism: Ascaphus truei (assembly GCF_040206685.1). Taxonomy (NCBI): domain Eukaryota; kingdom Metazoa; phylum Chordata; class Amphibia; order Anura; family Ascaphidae; genus Ascaphus; species Ascaphus truei. Next base: position 427,702,355 of record NC_134483.1, read on the forward strand.
GAAATAATTTATTTTCCCCCTTATGAGATATGATTGGATGATATTTCACTGGGATTTTTTGTTTTCCTTCCTCGGGATCAATACACTGTAAGTATGGATATAGGATAAATTATCTGTCGTCTAAATGTAGCATACGTTGAACTTGATGGACGTAAGCCCCGATCAGCTTTTCGCTGCTGATCGCCACTCTAGAATTTAGATTTTCATGCCAATCCGTCCCGCTAACTAAAGTTGGCAAGTTGCAGGGGAGAAGTATCGGCACAGGCGCAGTGACGGCACTTAGAAAAAAAAAAGAAAATGTGAACATCTATGTTTTAAACATGGAGTCAATGGAAAACAAGAAAAAACACAAAAGCGCACCAAGATGAGAGATAGATATTGTATTAGCAACAAATAATAAAATTAGTAACTTACATATAAAATTTCTTTAATAATCCCCGATCTGGTGTCTATCACAGGAGTAGGGCATCACATAGGAAGTATGAAGGGTAATCTCAGTTCTGAGAGATCAGACCCGCGCGCTGGGGCTGTCTCTGTTCACTCTCCTGTCCTCCACGTGTGGTAGCGTGGTGCAGAGTGTAGCACACATGTGCAGGAACCGGGGCCTTCAATAGGTGTCCTTAGGATGCCTGTCCGTTTTTGATAGCATAGAAACGATCGGAAATAAGCAGGAACGGTACACTTGAGTGTGTACTGGTGGTGGGTAGTAAAACCGCCAGCCACAACAGTCGCGACGCGTTTCGTTTAACAAAGTAAACTTCTTCAGGCATTATCTGGGACACCTGTTTATAGGTCTAATTCTGTGCGTCATTGGTTAATACCTAATGGCTGCATGGCCAATCAGGCTCATATACTGATAGGGGCGGGCCACAATAGGAAGACCTCCCTGTTAGTGCATTTAATCCAGTAATGAATTACACTAATTGAGTATATATATAAGTGTAAATAGAAAGGTAAACAGACCTTAAAGGGGAGCCAAAATCATGTGTCCCAAATAGTCAAGTGCAATAAAATATGCATAGTAGTAGCATAAAAAACAAAGTATATGTGCATACTGGATAACAACATTAATAACATTAGATGACATATAAATAACTTTTAAAATATGGGAAATAGAACAAATGGAAAGGTGGGTGGGGGGAGGGGAAGAATTGAAGAAAAAGTGGGAAAAAAAAAAAGGAGGTAGAAAAAAAAAAAAAAAAAAAAAAGGCTTATAAGATGAATAAAAACCACTGTAATGATAAAGTAGCTAAAAAAATCAGATAAAAAACAGATAAAAAAGGTATTAGACCAATGTTTGTATCAAATTGCAGTATGCATGGTTTCACCTCAAAAAAGGGGTTAATTCCACATAGTCGTTCAAGCCCCCCGGGTACTTGGATTGGAGGGTAAATATCCAGAATTGCTCCCTTTTTGCAATCTGAAGATCTATGTTACCAGCCCGTACATTAGTTGTTATATGTTCGATGCCCATATATTTAACCCCTATAGTGCTACACTGATGGACATCCTTAAAGTGTGACAACAGATGTGTCAATGGTTTATTAGATGCCAGTAGCTTGGGAATATTAGTGATATTTCTGAGGTGCTCCATCACTCTAATTTTGAGCTGACGTTTAGTACGGCCCACATACTGTAAACCACATCCACATTGCAGGATATAAATGACATAAGTGGTTACGCAATCGATGTAGCTATTAATTTCATATCTAATATCTGTCGCTTTAGATTTAAAGTAATCCTGAGTAAGCATTCGTGGACAGATTTTGCACCTATTGCATCTGTGGTTACCTTTAATGCCTAACATCTCCCTAAGATCTTTCTTTTTGTTTGAATCACTGCCTTTGAGGAGACTAGGGGCCAAGATACTTTTTAGATTGTCGGATTTTGTGAACACAATCATTGGTCTTTCTGGTAAAGTTTTTGCCAAGATTGGATCCATCTGCAAAATGTACCAGTATTTGTTCAAAATATATTTGATCTTTCTATGAGAACTATTAAATTTTGTTACGAAATATGGTGCGTGTTTCTCATTCTTCCTTTTATTATTTTTATGGTCTGTTTCACTGGAATCTGAAGTGGGCAATGTGATAAGAGAGCCATTAGTCACTGGATTCTCCAATGGTTGAACTAGTGTCTTTCCAGTGGAAACACACTTTTTTTTACCATTGGGTTTACTATTCTTAGGTTGAATCAGTTTCTTCCTATTAATGTTTAATGCTCTTTTGTAGGCTCTATCTATAAGAGTCACATCATAGCCCTTTTGAAAGAAACGCTCAAAGAGTATTTGAGATTGTACCTTGAACGTTTCTATATCAGCACAGTTACGCCTAATGCGCAAAAACTGGCTGAATGGGATGTTATTAATGCATCTCCTTTCATGTCCACTTTCTGGGTGTAGAAAGGAGTTAACATTAGTGTTCTTAAAATGGGTTTTCGTGTGTAACTCGTTGTTAATTTTTTCCAATTTTACATATTCTTGTTTTAATTGGTTTTATTTGTGCATTACTTGTTATTGTTATATTATTGTACTGTATTTAATAGTTTTTTAACATGTTTCGCCCTCCCCTCCTACCCATTCCTTTTCCCCCCCCTCCCATTGTTCCTACCTCTTTTTCCTTTTTTCCCTCTCCCCTCCTACCTCCACCTCCACTCTCTCTGTCTTCCCCACCCCTGTCACCATCCCTATACGGACGTATTATGGCTGAATCAAACACCAGCCAATTTCTGGATTGTCTTAAAAACAGGTTTAACAAACCAGAGCTGTTTAGTAAGATATTCTCAGATATACCAATAGAAGAGGTGGCAACACCATGTTTAACTTCCCTAATGAATGAATTACATAAACTTTTGGAAAAAGAAACTAAGTCATGGCTAGAAATGGCCACATTAGAGGAGTACATAAGGGTGGGTCGCATACCAAGGGGACTTAGAGTCCTTAAACCCTCCACATATAACACAGATAGTCCTGAGTTTGTCAAGGAATGGGAAAGGATCCAAGACCATTGCTCACTGGAGCTAATGCGGTTGTTAATTCTAGAGAGAAAGAAAGAAATCATTGAAATAGATGGCAAAATAACACAAGCTAAGAATGAAATCTTGGAGATCCCCTGCCTTGACAAACTACCCCAATTGACTAAAGAAATGAATGTCAAACTAAGGAGATCAGAAAATCAGATTTTGATCAATAAAAACAAAAAATTCCTTAGAGATAAGAGGGACTATGCACTTAACATTCAGCGATGTTGGGATACAGGAAAGGAAATAACTGCAGACGGGGACCCTACTATACGTGACACTAATCCATCTAATGTCACAGCCTTTAACCAAACTAAAGGACCCTTACAAACCCAACATACTAACCCAAAAACTAATGTTTCTATCCCAAGGACACCAAGGGACCCTAATTTCTATGCGAGACCCACCCATGAAAAACATACTAGACGGCCATCCAAATACCAGAGGAATGAAACTATGGATCACTCCGCACAGGTGAACCACACACATAGACCACAACAATCTAACCCTCATTATGCCAAACAAAATAGGAGGTATAGCAATAAATCACATACTCCGCAAAATAGGAGAGATACTAGTGCCCCTAAGAAACATACCAATTTTAGGGAGAAACATGCACATATCTCACATGCCATACCGTTGCAAAACAAGTATGAAGTTTTGAAGGATTCAAATGAGGGAATAGAGAATGAGGATTTTTTAAACAGGTTGGAAAAAATGAGAAAATCAATATCAACTTGGGACTCCAACCATCCGCCTCTATTGGGAGCCCCCCCAAAAATCACAAGGAAAAGACAGGATTCAGGAGAGGGCATAGGGGAATTAGGACAAAGGGAGGAAAAACAACACTCCCCTCTCAAACTTACCCAGATGACCCAACATTGAGATCTAAGGGCATCTTTAACTTATCTAATTCCCGTATAGACCATACATTAATGAATGTTTTAGGCAAAGGCCTTTCATTTGCCCCTACACGTAGAGTTAACAATTTTGATCTTTACATTGATTTGCAGAAATTTAATCGCAAGTTAACTCTAAGTAGACACTTTATTTCGGATCAAAGGGGTTATCAAACCACCCCTGATACCATCAATCCTATTGTACAGAAATTGTCTACAAGTGAACAGACACAACTAGTGGACTTGATGTCACTTATGGATGAGGGCATTACCAATACCAACGAAAGTATATCTATACAACATTCATTATTCAAACCCAATTCTGTTTTTCACCCTTATCATTCTAGGGGACATCATATTGATATATTCTTCTTATGTAGATTATTTTCTTCAACCTTTAGTACCACTATTACCTTCCCATCTACTAGACAACACTTCACTTCTCACTATTCTTTCAGATTTCACATGGAAATCTTCTTATCATCTAGCCACTCTTGATGTTCAATCACTCTACACCTCTATTCCACATGAAGGGGGTTTGGATGCTATTGATCACTTTTTGGCACTACACAGCACTTTACCTTTTCTCCAACGTAGGTTTATTCACAGTTCAATTGAATTTATATTGAAACACAATTATTTTCTTTTTGAACACGAGTTTTATTTACAATTGTGTGGCACTACAATGGGGACACGTTTTGCACCATCTTTCGCAAATTTGTATATGGGATGGTGGGAATCGGCCAACATATGGGGCATTGATGTATCTGCGCCGCAGTTGATTATGTGGCGCAGATACATCGATGATGTGATTGGTATCTGGGACGGTGATGATACCTCGTTTGATAGCTTCGTTGCAAGGTTGAATGATAATTTGTTCAATCTCACTTTCACCAGTGAAATAAGTCCAAGTAAGATCATCTTCTTGGACTTAGAAATTTACATAATCAACAACGAGTTACACACGAAAACCCATTTTAAGAACACTAATGTTAACTCCTTTCTACACCCAGAAAGTGGACATGAAAGGAGATGCATTAATAACATCCCATTCAGCCAGTTTTTGCGCATTAGGCGTAACTGTGCTGATATAGAAACGTTCAAGGTACAATCTCAAATACTCTTTGAGCGTTTCTTTCAAAAGGGCTATGATGTGACTCTTATAGATAGAGCCTACAAAAGAGCATTAAACATTAATAGGAAGAAACTGATTCAACCTAAGAATAGTAAACCCAATGGTAAAAAAAAGTGTGTTTCCACTGGAAAGACACTAGTTCAACCATTGGAGAATCCAGTGACTAATGGCTCTCTTATCACATTGCCCACTTCAGATTCCAGTGAAACAGACCATAAAAATAATAAAAGGAAGAATGAGAAACACGCACCATATTTCGTAACAAAATTTAATAGTTCTCATAGAAAGATCAAATATATTTTGAACAAATACTGGTACATTTTGCAGATGGATCCAATCTTGGCAAAAACTTTACCAGAAAGACCAATGATTGTGTTCACAAAATCCGACAATCTAAAAAGTATCTTGGCCCCTAGTCTCCTCAAAGGCAGTGATTCAAACAAAAAGAAAGATCTTAGGGAGATGTTAGGCATTAAAGGTAACCACAGATGCAATAGGTGCAAAATCTGTCCACGAATGCTTACTCAGGATTACTTTAAATCTAAAGCGACAGATATTAGATATGAAATTAATAGCTACATCGATTGCGTAACCACTTATGTCATTTATATCCTGCAATGTGGATGTGGTTTACAGTATGTGGGCCGTACTAAACGTCAGCTCAAAATTAGAGTGATGGAGCACCTCAGAAATATCACTAATATTCCCAAGCTACTGGCATCTAATAAACCATTGACACATCTGTTGTCACACTTTAAGGATGTCCATCAGTGTAGCACTATAGGGGTTAAATATATGGGCATCGAACATATAACAACTAATGTACGGGCTGGTAACATAGATCTTCAGATTGCAAAAAGGGAGCAATTCTGGATATTTACCCTCCAATCCAAGTACCCGGGGGGCTTGAACGACTATGTGGAATTAACCCCTTTTTTGAGGTGAAACCATGCATACTGCAATTTGATACAAACATTGGTCTAATACCTTTTTTATCTGTTTTTTATCTGATTTTTTTAGCTACTTTATCATTACAGTGGTTTTTATTCATTTTATAAGCCTTTTTTTTTTTTTTTTTTTTTTCTACCTCCTTTTTTTTTTTTTTCCACTTTTTCTTCAATTCTTCCCCTCCCCCCACCCACCTTTCCATTTGTTCTATTTCCCATATTTTAAAAGTTATTTATATGTCATCTAATGTTATTAATGTTGTTATCCAGTATGCACATATACTTTGTTTTTTATGCTACTACTATGCATATTTTATTGCACTTGACTATTTGGGACACATGATTTTGGCTCCCCTTTAAGGTCTGTTTACCTTTCTATTTACACTTATATATATACTCAATTAGTGTAATTCATTATTGGATTAAATGCACTAACAGGGAGGTCTTCCTATTGTGGCCCGCCCCTATCAGTATATGAGCCTGATTGGCCATGCAGCCATTAGGTATTAACCAATGACGCACAGAATTAGACCTATAAAGGACCCCTAAACAGGTGTCCCAGATAATGCCTGAAGAAGTTTACTTTGTTAAACGAAACGCGTCGCGACTGTTGTGGCTGGCGGTTTTACTACCCACCACCAGTACACACTCAAGTGTACCGTTCCTGCTTATTTCCGATCGTTTCTATGCTATCAAAAACGGACAGGCATCCTAAGGACACCTATTGAAGGCCCCGGTTCCTGCACATGTGTGCTACACTCTGCACCACGCTACCACATGTGGAGGACAGGAGAGTGAACAGAGACAGCCCCAGCGCGCGGGTCTGATCTCTCAGAACTGAGATTACCCTTCATACTTCCTATGTGATGCCCTACTCCTGTGATAGACACCAGATCGGGGATTATTAAAGACATTTTATATGTAAGTTACTAATTTTATTATTTGTTGCTAATACAATATCTATCTCTCATCTTGGTGCGCTTTTGTGTTTTTTCTTGTTTTGCTGATATTGGTATCACCATCGGGGTTCCGGTGGAGACCACATTTGGAGGTGGGGGAGACACCTCATAAACACAGAAGCAGCAAGAGAACTGAGAGGGATCAACAATCCAAGCTTAAAGAGCCAGAGCGCGGACTGAACTTTTCATTAATGGAGTCAATGGAGCTGAGACATATTACTTTGTATTATTGTTTCCGTGATCTTGCTCAAAATAAACTTTTAGCTAACATACAGTGTCGATCTTATTGACTTAATCGTGTCACCGCTTACGTTCATTATTTCTTAACATATTACTTGTTAATGTTAGTTTTATTTTCGTGGTACATGAATGTTTATGTTCTGCTGGGTCAAGGGATAGTCCTATAGTAAGCTCTTAAAGGAACAGATCAGATAATATGAAATATGTTTGTAAAGTGTCCTACTGTATATTTTATTTTAATAGGCTAAAAACGTTGTGAGAAATAATAATGATCATGCCCTCCATTTAGCTGTTCACTACATGTTTACAATGTATAAAGCATTAGCAAAGTTACACATTGTTCCAATTCGTAATGTTTACATTTTGTTGGGGCCATCCCTCTTTTTAGCACGGAACTAATTGCCCACTCAATCACATTGCAGGAGTACATTGGACACAATGCAGTGCAATCATTGAATGTTACCTGGTCAACTATAGGTCGATTATAGGAGAATGGTATGCGATTCAGTTAAACTAATCACTTGCAATTGTACAGATGGATTGTATTGATGCATATCAACATTTTAATTAGGTTATGTAAAGATGTGACAATCCCATGAAAACGTCAACATGTTGCAATGTATGTTGTCAATGTTTATTTCATGGTTCTATCCAAATCAGATTGGGGACTGTTGCGTAAAGAACAATTATATGCATTGTTAATCTCGGTTTCACTTTGTAAAAACAATGTTTATTAAGATTTACGGAACATCTTAGTAAAATATCATTTTATAATGATTTACACACATAATTAAGACGTATTAGTTTTTGGGGAAACACGCTTGGATTTTATAATTGCAATATGTTTCTTTCACACCAATCACTTATTGAAGTCACGTGCCATAATCACATAGCTATTTAAAGGAGGACAATTACACGCGCATTAAGAGGTACACATCTCAACATGCTAAGATTGTTGATGAGAAGGCGGCAAATTCTTTTGGAGGAGAGGAGAGCAGAGGGACAGGATGTCAGAGGGACAGGAGAGGACAGGGACAGGAGAGCAGAGGGACAGGAGGGACAGGAGGGACAAGAGTGGAGAGGGAGAGGGAGTGGGAATGGGAGAGGGAGAGGGAGAGGAGGAGAAGGGCAAGGAGACGAGTGGAGATTTGAGAGGAGAGAGGTGGTGCCTCGTCCACATGTGTACCGTGAGCGAATTATTTTAGATGGGATGAGTGAGGAGGAGATCATTAGTCGGTATCGATTGAGTTCAGCAGCAATATTATCTCTTTATGAAGAGATACGAGAAGATTTACTGTCCCAGCCAGCTTTATTCTAAAGCGAGCCGGGTGTATAGCGGGCTAACCGCGGGGCTTCTCTCCGTTTAAAACGGAGTTTCCCGCGCGGCGGCCGCTTCAATAGATACGCGCTAATGGCGCTTACTATTGAAAGCGCCCGAGGCGCGGGAAAACCAGCCAAAAATAGCCGAAGATAGCCGCGCGCCGCCCACAGTTGTTTTAAAACTGCGGCGGCAGCCGCATTAGTTTTAAGCTGGCCGGGACAGTAGATTTTGTAACAGCCAGAGGTTGTGCAGTCCCTGGGCTTGTTAAAATGCTATGCTCATTACATTATCTTGCTTCTGCATCATTTCAGACAACTGTGGGTATAGTGGGCGGCAACTGTGGGCAAAGTGGGCGGGGTCTCGCAGTCATCATTCTCGCGGGCCTTTAGCCAGTTTCTATTTGCACTGACTAGACGCGCTAGGAATTATATTCATTTTCCTAGAGAGCATACAGAGTGGCTGGAATGAGAAATTGCCTTTATACCATAGCCGGGATACCATGTGTGATGTGAGCAATCGATTGCACCCATGTTGCCTTGATCCCGCCTAGTCAGAGTGAGCATGCTTACCGTAATCGAAAGCACTATCATTCCCTCAATGTGCAAGTGGTACGCGATGCCACTATGAAGATTATGAATGTGGTAGCCAGATTCCAGGTTTCTAGCCACGATTCCTCTATCCTGAGAAACTCACCAGTTTTCCATGCTTTCGAATTAAGGTATTTTGGTCATGGTTGGCTGGTGGGTGAGTACATATTATTAAGTGTTAATAACACTAATTTTGTTGTATTTAATGTCACTTGGGACGCACTTATTAACAAATTTATATTTTGTGGATCCAATTGAGCAGAACAAGTTGAGCAAAATAAACTGAGATTTATTCCCTTGATAGGCAAACACACGACAACTGCAGAATACCCTTAATAATTACACTTACTGGTATAGGAACAGGGGATAATGTCCAGAAAGTTGCAAAGCACCAGAAGATTGTCTTTTAAAATGTAGTCCTTTGCAAGGGCATAAATTGCCAGCCCAATCCTTCTGTCAATGTGCAAAGTCTTTTCTGGTCCATTGGGGTTAATCAGAAACCCCCCAGCAATCACAGTGTCCTAACGCAGAGTTTTGTGCTTTGTTCCGATGTAATAAGACTCTTTGCGTTCCAGGAATGTGCTGCTGCTCTTCTCCGCTATTAGAAGCATGTTGGAAATCTGCTCACATGGTATAATGACAAACGAAAGACAATGGGGATAGCCTGGGTGGCATGTATATAGGATTTGAAAGCCTATCTCCAACATACCCAACCAATCCCCCTCATGGGAAAGTTCTCATTCCCCAATCCCCTACTTGCCCACAGTTTGGAGAGTGGGCACTCTAGGGATTTCCTGTTCACACAGAGTCTGTGCAACAATGCCACCTTGACTACTTAGCATAGGTGCACTCCCCTCTTTACCTGGCCCCTCTCAGGCTGGGAGGGAAACTCAGGGTGTGAGCTAGCACAAATGGTCAACAGGATTTCCTATTTAGCATCCATCCTGGCCAATTTCACACCTCCTGACCCTGGGGCTTTCATATGCAAAACTTCCTGAGACTCACAGGGACTGCCCCCAGCATGTGGTCTTTGAAGCTTGCATAGGAAAGTGACCCAGTTCATAGGTGTCAAAACATTTGGTTCTTGTGTGCATTTTAATGACAGGATAAAAAAAACCTTCCTCCTGCTTGTCTCTTAAAACCTGCAGCAAAAATACACTTTATTGATCATACCTGGTCCCCTTATCTCACAATTATATTTTTCATATGTGTGTGCTTGGGATGAAATATACTGCAGCACATGCAATCCTGCCAAATGGGGACAACAAGGGACAGAGGGAAAAATAAGACATGTACAGTGCATGAAAAATTAACCCCTTCATCCCCAATATGAAATAGGGGTAACCAGCTGAGCACACTGCCTTTATTAATGCGCTGATTACGCCCATTTTCACCATATGAACATACAAAATCGCTAGCATCAAATAAAGGATTTACTTTGTCAGTATACTATGGATGTGTCATTTGAGATAAACATTACATCATACTGATTTCCAGACATATGTGCATGTTTGCATAAACTCTCATATATGTCTAAACATTTAACATGTCATATGTAATTTCACATGTGTCAAAATAGTTTGAAAATCTTTTATTTAATAATGTTTCAACATTGTATAATGTTTGTGAATATTTTTCCACGCTGTATTTTAGGTGGCTCAGGATACGGAATTAGGCCTTGGCTTTTAACACCAGTGCCTAACCCTCAATCCGCAGCAAAGGAGTGATATAATCTTGCCCACATCTTTACAAGGTCTGTAAGCGGACATTTGGGCTGCTCAAAACTAGCAGCAATTGGGTATAAACCCGTTGAATGACCGAGTCTCCTATGCCACTGTATTGTGAACCCGCAACCGTCCCTTAAATCTTGGAGCAGACACCAATAATACATAAGCAATATAAAGGCTGTTTGAGCCAATGCAGTGATAGCACAGGACAGTGGGCTGGTTAATCCGGTGGAAGTACAGCGGAGCCTCTTCAAGAAGAAACCCCAAGGTAAGTCACGATCCGGTGCCACTTAGCCTCACCTCCGCCTGAATACTATATGGATAGCAAAGATAACCTGGTGTTTACTCACGACACCCGTTCTGCGGTCCCGCTTGGATCACTCCAGTCACCATCACTGTTCCTCGTGGTGTCGGCGTGCTCCCAATCTGGATATGACGTAAGATGAAGAGGAATTGGTAACCGTGGTCACAGCACTCCACACAACCAACGCATTGAAAAAATGTAAAAAACTTTATTTAAACTACACAGTGAGCATCAGTAGCACCACTCTGACACGTTTCGTCTATAGATAGACTTTATCAAAGAGTGAAGATCCCTGCACCGTACCGGAACTTATCAACTGGCACCTCCCTAATTAAACTAGGGCCTCCCCTTCATGCAAATTAAATCAGATATGAGCGTCATGCCTATTAAAGGAACCGAGTACTTGCATACCCAAATACATAAAACACAATATATACACGTAAACACCTGTTACCATTATAAAAACTGGGATTACAAACACAAATTCTGAACTACTCACTTAATAATCATAATCCATAGAACAACACTATATCATTCCATATACTAAAATACGTTGATGTGGACAATTCATTTCCCTGATTGACTTTATACCTATAACACATGTATCCATATAAAGCATAATATATCATGAATACATAAGGGATGGTAAGGTGAACCATTGTTGTTATTATTAGCACTACTAAATGGATGTATATCAAACATACCCCATTGGGAAGCAACATAACAGATAATACATGTTTAAACAAAAAATGTTATTTTTCAGAAACCTTCTAAGCGCAGCAAAATACCTAAACTGTGATGGCATACTACACCCTGCACAGTTCACCACCCATCACCCAACCAGGAAATGTTTAAGTTCCCACTCCTGGTTGATGCCAAATGGGTGGAGAGTGCGCAAGGTGTATATCCAGTACATTTCACGCTGATTAAGTATGCCCTCCCTGTCACCTCCTCTTTTGTGTGGGGGGACATGCTCAAGGGCCACAAATGTGAAGTTATCAATGCCACCTCTGCTACATTTCGAAAAGTGTCTTGGTACTGGATATGAAACATCATTTCTTTTGATTAAGCGTACATGTTCTGCAATACGTGTTTTTAAAGATCTTTTTGTTCGTCCAACGTACCGCATAGTGCAGCCACATTGCAGCATGTAGATTGTAAAGCTGGTATTACAATTTAAAAAGGTTTTTATAACATGGGTCTTTTTGTTATCATCATAACTTACAATTTTAGTATTGCATACATATCTACACATGGAACAATTTCCACATGAGAAAAAACCTTTAGGTATCCCTCTTATATTTGTATATTCTGATCTTGTCTGGAATAAACTTGGTGACAAGTGTGACGCTATTGTTTTCGCTTTGCGATAGGTAAATTTTGGACCATTTTGGACAAGGGTGGGGCACTGGTAGTCCTATCTACGATACAGTACAAACAAGAGGCTCTAAGGCAGTTGAATAATACTAGTCATTACAAACCCCTCACAGGGGATCCAACAACGAATTTTTCTTTAGAACTTAATGAATTGATTGACTTTGGAAAAATTCTATGTGTAATAGATAAAAAAGAAATAGATTATCTGAGCTGTCGACATCCCGTGATTCCGGTATTCCACCATCTCCCAAAGATCCACAAGTCACTGGTTGACCCTCTGGGCCGACCTATAGTGGCTAGTATTGGATCTTTGGGAAATGGGTTATCGCGGTATGTGGACAGCTATCTTAAACCATTGGTGTTCCAACTACCATCATTTATAAAGGATTCAGCGGACGTCATGGTCGATCTAGGGGACGTGGTCTGGAAATCACACTATAGATGGGTCACATTAGACGTGGTTTCTTTATATTCGATTATACAGCATGCACATGGGTTATCAGTAGTTGAGCACTTTCTTAAATTATCACTTTTATCCACTTCACTTTGCACCTTTCTTTTAGAATCCATCACTTTTTTATTGACACATAATTATTTCTTATTTGATTCACGATTTTATTTACAATTATTAGGCACTGCAATGGGCACGAGTTTTGCACCTTCTTATGCAAATTTATTTATGGGTTTTTGGGAAGCACAGTTTATTTATCACTGTAACAATTTATATTGTTCAAATATTATATTTTTCAAACGATTCATCGACGATCTCTTCATGATATGGGACGGAGATGAATCATCACTTAATTCCTTTGTTAATGTATTAAATAATAACGATTTAAATATTAGATTTACTTATGAACAAAATATTAATTGTATTAGTTTCCTAGATCTCCTCCTCTTCATCGATCATGACATGACTATCCAATCAGAAATATTCCGCAAACCAAATTCTAGGAACACACTACTCTCCGCCAAGAGCTGCCATCAACGTTCGCTGGTTAAGAGTATTCCCAAAGCTCAATTTGTAAGATTACGAAGATTATGCTCAGATAATGAGAGTTTCATCACGCAATCTAGAGAACTATCCAATAGATTTCTGGAAAGAGGGTATACCCATAGAGATATCGAAGAAGCATTTGAATCAGCTGGTGCTATGGACAGATCAACATTGCTTAAAAAACAAAGGAGGTTGAAAAATAACTCTTCTATTATGTATGGCGACAATTGTCCATTTTTTATCACCACATATAGCCGTCAAGCTCAAAGCATATGGGATATTGTTATGAAACACTGGACCACGTTAGCTTTAGACAAAGATATAACAGAGTTTGTAAAAAATGGTCCAAAATTTATCTATCGCAAAGCGAAAACACTAGCGTCACACTTGTCACCAAGTTTATTGCAGACAAGATCAGAATATACAAATATAAGAGGGATACCTAAAGGTTTTTTCTCATGTGGAAATTGTTCCATGTGTAGATATGTATGCAATACTATAATTGTAAGTTATGATGATAACAAAAAGACCCATGGGAGGGCATACTTAATCAGCGTGAAATGTACTGGATATACACCTTGCGCACTCTCCACCCATTTGGCATCAACCAGGAGTGGGAACTTAAACATTTCCTGGTTGGGTGATGGGTGGTGAACTGTGCAGGGTGTAGTATGCCATCACAGTTTAGGTATTTTGCTGCGCTTAGAAGGTTTCTGAAAAATAACATTTTTTGTTTAAACATGTATTATCTGTTATGTTGCTTCCCAATGGGGTATGTTTGATATACATCCATTTAGTAGTGCTAATAATAACAACAATGGTTCACCTTACCATCCCTTATGTATTCATGATGTATTATGCTTTATATGGATACATGTGTTATACAGTAGGTATAAAGTCAATCAGGAAAATGAATTGTCCACATCAACGTCTTTTAGTATATGGAATGATATAGTGTTGTTCTATGGATTATGATTATTAAGTGAGTAGTTCAGAATTTGTGTTTTTAATCCCAGTTTTTATAATGGTAACAGGTGTTTACGTGTATATATTGTGTTTTATGTATTTGGGTATGCAAGTACTCGGTTCCTTTAATAGGCATAACGCTCATATCTGATTTAATTTGGATGCAGGGGAGGCCCTAGTTTAATTAGGGAGGTGCCAGTTGATACGTCATGTCCTATATAAGTTCCGGTACGGTGCAGGGATCTTCACTCTTTGATAAAGTCTATCTATAGACGAAACGCGTCAGAGTGGTGCTACTGATGCTCACTTTAAATAAAGTTTTTTTACATTTTTTCAATGCGTTGGTTGTGTGGAGTGCTGTGACCACGGTTACCAATTCCTCTTCATCTTGCTCAAAACTAGGTTCAGATGCTTAGATAGAAGTGGTGGGGCACTACAATACAAGCCCGAGAAATTGTCAGACATTGTGATTTGTTGCTGCATTTTGCACAATGTTGCCCTGTGACATCATATTGAAGACGACATACGTGAGGGCCTGGAGGAGGAGCTTCCTTTCCATCTGGCAGGTGACAATGAACAAACAACCTGTGGTGTGGAGACACCGCGTAATGTGATCAACACATATTTCTCAGGTAAGCAATAACCTACATGTTCATAGTAATATATATATATGTGTATATATATATATATATATATAATATTTTTACACATGTCATTGTCATAAACATTAATGAATATATATATATATATATATATATATATATATATATATATATTCATTAATGTTTATGACAATGACATGTGTAAAAATATTATTATCATAGTATAGTGATGCATATCCTCCTCCCACCTTTATCATCTCTGCAGTTTTGACAATTCCATCTGGCAAGGGTATGTGAATCAGCAACACGTTATATACAAATAGATCATAAATGCTGTATTGTGTGTGCCTGAGTGAAGAATGTAGTGCACATTGTATGAAATATGTAGTGTTTTCTATGCCTTAAAGACATGGAATATTTATTTAACAATAAGTGTTCATGAAAACATTATTGCCAAAAATGGTCACTTTGAGTCACACATTTCTATTACAATGATGTATAGCATATTGTGTGTTTTAGATAACATGGTTCATATATATTATGAATTTTCATAACACATTGTAAAGTCTAACATATGTACATGAAAATGAAAATATATCATGTGATGCTCATTAATCATATTTTTCTTCTCATTTCAATTTTTAATAACTGTTACTCAAATCACTTTTCATGGAACTTCCTTTATTGAAGATCTTGATCAACAGGGCCAAACAGCGCGACAGGTATTGTGATAGTATGTTTGAGCATTACATAATGAACATTTATTTTCATTGAAATATGTCGGTCCTGTATTGTGTCCCTGCTCTTGGCTTGATTGTGGGGTGTTGGACAGTGTCTCTCAATGTTATTAACTACATTGGATAACCTGGGACTATGATCACTTTTTGAACTCAAGTCATGCACATGTGCGATGGGAACAGTCAATGCATGTTTTTATCAATAAATACCATTTTGGGAAAGAAATCATTAGCATTGCTATATATGTCATTAATTGTTCACTCTCTTGATGTTTCATCTTCATTCATACATTCTCACATGTGTATGTTGTAGTTCCAGATTTCTATTGTTTTGTACAAAATATTAATTGTAACAAACTGTTTTCCGCATTCAAACAGTTATTATGAAATGTTAATATTTGTATTAAGATTTCAAAACACAATGGTAATGTTTGAAGGAACATTTGTATTATATCAAGTGTTATTATTATTCATGTAATCCTCCTTGTTAAAAAGTTTTCACATCATCAGATTCATGAAGTACAAATGGTCATATTAATTTACATGTGAAAATGTTGTAATGTTTAAGTGTGTGTGTCTGTGTATAATGCATGGATTTGTTACGCAATGTATATTTACATACATTATTGTTTTGTAAAATGCAATGCTTAACTTAGATGTTTATGTGGTTCACGTATAATGTATGTTCATTCACATACAATTAAATATTCTCCATCTTGTGTTTTTGATAGTAACACAAAGGTTACAGTGGTGGCCGCCTTCAGTCTACAGCGGACGCCTCCGCGGTTATTTTCAAAATGCGTTCAGACGCGGGCTTTTTTTTTCTTTCCAGCGCCGCAGGTGCTTCCTTTGTTCAGCGCCATTAGCGCTGATCGGGAGAAACGGCCGCGCGCGGCCGCAAGATGCGATTTCTTTAGATTAAGCTTAGCCGCAACTGTACTATCTTCGTAATTGTTAAATAACATAAATGAGATAATGTATGTTATGTTGACACTACAATATAGAGCAAAAAAATAGACTTACACATCAGTGTTTGTAAAACCAGAAATCAAATTTTTTTTGGAAATGTCATATTATATGTTTCATTGTAATCCTTTTGAATCTAGATGATGATAAAAGTAAAATTTTGTTGTATAGACGGCTCACATCGGGTAATAACTTATTGTGTTAACGTCTTGTGTCCACGTCAAATCATACATTGGTCCCATTGATTCATAAACGACATCTCTTAAAGATAAAGAACATAATGTTGCAACATTACACATTTATCTATCTTTAATCATGATAACGCTGTAATAATCAGCATATGATTGGAGAGGTTCACGCATAAGGTACATATATGCTTCAACTTCAATGATCATTAAAACAATAATGTTAGGTTTTAAAATACGCTGTTCGCCTTAATATAGATATGTGAGTTTATGTGCCTACGTCACATAATGTCTGTTGTGTGCGCACGTGAGTAAGCTGCGGTCCCAGTGATTTCACCTGCGCATGCCGAGGCGTGCGCTGTGCGTACAAGCCACGTCCCTCGATGGTGCTGGGACCAGTATGTACAGTTGCGCGGAAGGTGCATCTATGCAATAGTAAAAAAAAATCATAAACACACGTACATATAGTAACGTTGGCAACCGAGGTGTGGCCACGCTCCCAGCGGCAGTTCAGCCAATGAGCGCAAACCAGACGCGTGAGGTCACGGCCATGCACCAGCAAACAGCCGCAACCACCCCTCCCGTGGCAAACACTCACTCCCCCAGAATGAAGATCGTGCTAGAGCGCTGTGCATGCACCACCCCACCGGCGTGCGCGCTTGCCACAGTGCTGACTGACCGTAGCAACAAGCTACAGTCACAGGCACCACTCTGGAACATGTGCACGGGGGGGGGTGGCGCCTTAGTCATCGTTGGAAGTACGCATTGTGACATGACCATGTACCCATGGCACATGCCGGAGCGACGTACATTGTTTTGATATGGTAATCGGTAAACAATCAATTGTATTTCTACATGTGTGTGTGTGTGTGTGTGTGTGTGTGTATATATATATATATATATATATATATATATATATATATATATATATATATATATATATATATATATATATATACAGTTAGGTCCGGAAATAATTGGACACTGATACAAGTTTTGTTATTTCGACTGTGTACCAAAATAAATTCAACTTACAGTTAAATAATGAATATGGGCTTAAAGTGCAGTCTATCCGCTTTAATTTGAGGGTATTCACATCCAAAGTGGAGGAAGGGTTTAGGAATTACATCTCTTTAATATGTAGCCCCCTCTTTTTCAAGGGACCAAAAATAATTGGACAAATGACTCAAAAGCTGTTTCATGGAAAGTTGTGGGCTATTCCTTCGTTATTTCATCATCAATTAAGCAGGTAAAAGGTCTGGAGTTGATTACAGGTTTGGCATTCACATTTGGAAGCTGTTGCTGTGAACCCACAACTTGCGGTCAAAGGAACTCTCACTGCAAGTGAAACAGGGCATCCTTAGGCTGCAAAAAAAAAGAAAATCCATCAGAGAGATAGCAGGAACATTAGGAATGGCCAAATCAACAGTTTGGTACATTCTGAGAAAAAAAAGAACGCACTGGTAAGCTCTGCAACACAAAAAGGCCAGGACGTCCACGGAAGACAACAATGGTGGATGATCATAGGATCCTTTCCATGGTAAAGAAAAACCCCTTCACAACATCCAGCCAAGTGAAGAACACTCTACAAGAGGTAGGCATATCATTATCCAAGTCTACCATAAAGAGAAGACTTCAAGAGAGCAAATACAGAGGGTTCACCACAAGGTGCAAACCATTCATAAGCCTCAAGAATAGAAAGGCCAGATTAGACTTTGCCAAATAATATCTAAAAAAGCCAGCCCAGTTCTTAACAGCATTCTTTGGACAGATGAAACTAAGATCAATCTGTACCAGAATGATGGGAAGAAAAATGTATGGAGAAGGCTTCAAACGGCTCATGATCTGAAGAATACCACATCATCTGTAAAACACAGTGGAGGCAGTGTGATGGCATGGGCATGCATGGCTTACAATGGCACTGGGTCACTAGTGTTTATTGATGATGTGACAGAAGACAGATGCAGACGGATGAACTCTGAAGTATATAGGGATATATTGTCTGCTCAGATTCAGCCAAATTCAGCAAAGTTGATTGGACGGTGCTTCACTTTACAGATGGACAATGATCAAAAACATACTGAGAAAGCAACCCAGGATTTTTTTTAAGGCAAAGAAGTGGAAAATTGTGCAACGGCCGAATCAACAACCTGATCTCAACCCGATCGAGCATGCATTTCCCTTGCTGAAGACAAACTTAAGGCAGAAAGACCCACGAACAAACAACAACTGAAGACAGCTGCAGTAAAGGCCTGGCAAAGCATCACAAAGGAGGAAACCCAGCATTTGGTGATGTCCATGCGTTCCAGACTTCAAGCAATCATTGCCTGCAAAGGATTCTCGACAAAGTATTAAATATAAACATTTTATTTATGATTGTGTTAATTTGTCCAATTACATTTGAGCCCCTGAAAATCCTCTGTCAGCATGGGTTGCAGATCTTTGATTATTTTTCGTATTCCCTCTAGACCACATACAACCCTACCCTAGAGGGAATACGAAAAATAATCAAAGATCTGCAACCCATGCTGACAGAGGATGCGACATTAAAAGAAATCTTTCCCAAACCTCCCATTCTTGCATTCCGGCAACCACCAAACCTCAAACAGAAATTAGTCAGCAGAAAACTTCACAACGATTTTAAAGACATGAATAACGGCACAAAACCGTGCAGCAACACACGCTGCAAACTCTGCAAACATATTTGCCAGGATCCCACAGCCAGTCACAACCATAGAACATTCAATGTTAAAGGATCATACAGCTGCACATCCAGGAATATAGTGTATATGATTCAATGCAAC
Source organism: Ascaphus truei (assembly GCF_040206685.1). Taxonomy (NCBI): domain Eukaryota; kingdom Metazoa; phylum Chordata; class Amphibia; order Anura; family Ascaphidae; genus Ascaphus; species Ascaphus truei. The sequence goes on from NC_134483.1 coordinate 427,722,126, forward strand.
AAATGTGACCAAGGTTGCTACATTGGGGAAACCAGCCAAAAATTACAAGGAAGAATGAATATGCACAGACACTCTATACTCCATCACGAAGAAGGAAGATACTGCTCACCTGTGGGACATCACTTCTCACAACCAGATCATTCCATAAATGATTTAAAAATCAAAATCCTCAATGGAATGTTTAAAAGCACCCAAGAACGGAAAACATTTGAGCTCAGAATGATAAGACTCTTTGACACCAAAACCAAAGGACTTAATGTGGACATGGGTTTTCTCACACCCTACCAACATTGTCTGTAATTATCCTGCTTGCCTCTATTCTTATCCACACTTTCTCTCCCCCTCCCCCACAGCATCCCTTCCCCTCCCCACCTTTCTTTGACACTGTCCCCTGGCTTCAAACACTTAACACCCGACCCTATCTACTAAATATCTGTTTGTTTTTTTTTGTTTTTTTTCTCTACACTGTTTTAGCATTGATTCGTGTGTAAATCAGTATTGTTGACCTGAAGAAGAGAGGAGAACTCTCGAAAGCTTGTATGTATGTATGTATGTCTTTATTTGTATAGCGCCATAAAATGTACATAGCGCTTCACAGAAGTAATACATGTCATATAAATAACAAATATAAATAACAGATCATGGGAATAAGTGCTTCAGACATACTGTAAAAGTAACATTAAGGAAGGAGTCCCTGCTCCGAGGAGCTTACATATGACATAAATTGTTAGTCCAATAAAAAAGGTATCACCTAATACTGAAGAAATCATTTATTCTGCACTATATATATAGATATAGATATATATATATATATATATATATATATATATATATATATATATATATTTATATATATATATATATATATATATCTATATATATATATATATATATATATATATATATAGATATATATATATATATATATATATAGTCAGGTATGGAGATTAGCACTCACGGTTTTGTTGCAGGAGGCAGATGCTTGTCCCATAGAGAGTATGTAGACATATGGAGACCAGGGGATCCTGATAGCCAAAAAGAGACAGCACACTGCAGGTATGGTATCAAAAAAGTGTATTCAGTAACACAAGGGCGGCCTTGTGTTACTGAATACACTTTTTTGATACCATACCTGCAGTGTGCTGTCTCTTTTTGGCTATCACGATCCCCTGGTCTCCATATGTATATATATATATATATATATATATATATATATATATATATATATATATATATATATATATATATATATATAGATATATATATATATATATATATATATATATATATATATATATATATATATATATATATATATATATATATATATCTATATATATATATATATATATATATATATATATATATATATATATATATATATATATATATATATATATATAGATAGATAGATATAGAGTGCAGAATAAATGATTTCTTCAGTATTAGGTGATACCTTTTTTATTGGACTAACAATTTATGTCATAGGACAAGCTTTCGAGAGTTCTCCTATAGATATATATATATCTATATCTATATAGATAGATAGATAGATAGATAGATAGATAGATAGATAGATAGATAGATAGATAGGTGTGTGTGTGTGTGTGTGTGTGTGTGTGTGTGTGTGTGTGTGTGTGTGTGTGTGTGTGTGTGTGTGTGTGTGTGTGTGTGTGTGTGTGTGTGTGTGTGTGTGTATATATATATATATATATATTGTTTTATTGTCATGTTATTTCTGTATTTGTGTCATTTGTACCACTAGTAACCAACCTTTATTGTCTTTATTAAATTTTCCCATCAGTCTGAGGTTGCGGCAGCTCGCATCCAGCTCCTCCTTCAGTTTGGGTAAAACTGTGGGATTATCTCTCATTGTGCCCCCTCCCTCTGGTGGAGATTAGAGGAGTGGCACTCGGTAGTAAGGCGTGACTCTGGCTTTCACTGTTACCCCTCCCACTGGTGGAGATTAGAGGAGGGTCACTGGGTGTTACCTCATGATGTGGACTCTTCGCTGAGCCAGTCACAGGGCAGGGGGCCGTGGCTCCTGCTTTCGCGCCACTTCCTGCACATAGGCGGGGCTCTAGCTTTCGCGCCAGACCTGGCCAAATCTCTGCAAATACTCTGCTCACAGTCTTTTTGCACGCAGTAGGTGCGTCATCCAGACTCGACGGGAAATGCCATTTTAGCTTCTTCGCACCGCACGGTGCACTATCGCATATAGCAGCCGCCATCTTAGGTGAAACCACAATTTTCACTATAGTGCAACCCTCACTGTTTGGCAGGGAACTCGCTCTCTTGTGAACACTGCAATACATGTAGCCTCTGGCAAGTTGTAAACTCGGCATACCCCAGGCTAGGCAAAACTCTTTCTGTAGTACACTGCGGTTCATAGTCTGGCTACTGGCTAGTAGTACTATGGGCTCTTCCCTGTGCAGTACTCTTGTGTCTCCCCCTCTTGGCTGCCAGTATCATGGATCCTATCCAGGGGTCCCTCTTAACTGTGTTAACCAGGCCACCCCATAGGCATCCTGACTACCCGCCTCAGGTTTGACTAGAACAGGAATAGCCTTGTCTCCAGACCTATTCACCCTTTAGGGCAGTCTAGGGCATGCTTTGCGAGGTTTTTTCATGCTCCTGACTACCCCTAGACTTCCCCCTTTCAGCAGCACTTGTTCTGGAAGCATACTTTCAATCTTTCTGTTTTGCATTTCTGAAAGCCTGTACTGATTATCTCAGCAGTGCCTTCAATTGTAACGGGTATTCCCCCACCCAATCGCAAATAGGGTCTCCTAGGGGAAATGCTGTTCTGGTTACAAGGCATAATAGTGTGGCGCACCTGCTGGCTTACAGGACTCCTGAGTCTCCCGCTTGATGGTTTTATGGGGAAGGTCAGGACAGGCTTCTGGGGACATACCCAGTACGTACTCATGGTGACAGTTCCTCCATCTATTGCAGGCCCCAGGATATGGGGTGGAATCCCTGGAATAGAACGTCCCACTCAGGGATAAGAGATTCCAGTCTCACAACCGCTTCTTTATAAATCAGGAACACATTATTGCACCAACAGCATTCACTGGAACAGCATACACAGCAGTACAGGAACACAGTAACACAGCAGTACTGCTGTGGCAGAGTTTATTCGAGCATTTGCCCGTTCTCTGCCGCAGCAGTAGCCTGGCGCGCGCCCGAGAGTGACGGGCGCGCGCCGAAGCAGCGGAAGAGCGCCCTCCGATCGGGGCGCTCTCCCTACCGCTGCCGGGTCCGCCGGGTCCCCCGGAACCCCCTGCCGCTGTCCCGCGATCACGGGACACCAGGGCTCCCTCGGGGAGCCCCTGGACGCGCGTGCAGGGGGCGCACGCTCCCGAAGACGCGTGACCGCGCATCTATGACGCGCGGCACGCCGAGGGGCGGCCACTAGCAAGCCGGGAGATTTCCCGGCTTGCGGTACCGACCACACTCGAATAAAGTGTGTCGGTACTGTACTTCTCAGGATGACCCTGGCCTTTCACTCCCAGTCATGGCCATGGAAGCAGGCCTAGCTCTTCCACTACCCCCTATCAGAGTAGTGGGAACTGTCTACCAGCCTCTCCCACGGGGAGGGCCTCAAGTCTGCCAGGTCCCTGACAGCTCGGTTAGGTAAGACTCAGCTCGTCTCAGGGTAGGAGCAACTGACTCAATACAGGAAATGCAGATCATTAAGACAGATACAACAAGAGCCCGCCCCTGTCCCTTATTGGACACAGGCCTGACTGCACTGCTTTCTCTGCCTCACTGATCTGCAGTGAGTGGGGAGAACCCATCTTAACTCCTGGCAAACCTGCCCTTACCAGTGATTATTGCACAGAAGGAGGACAGAATAATAGCCCAAACCTACCAGGGCTATATATATTAACAAAAAACAAATCAGCGCTGGAAATGGCACTAGGTGAGTTAATAGAATATAGTAATTTAATAATAAAGTGTAAAGAAGTATATCAAGCACTGGTCAGGAGAATCAATCATGGGATGCAGCTCTAAAAAGATATTGGAATTGAAAGAAAGAAAAGGAATTGAAAAAAAGAAAAAAGTGCAATCCCATGTAGCTGTTAAAAATGTAAAGGCCAGAGGAGTGAGTTACCCCTTTCTTTTGTGCCCGTGTATACATAAAGTAAGAGAAGGCGATATGGACTTTGCCTATTACTCGCTGCCAGAAGGTTTCCTGGATGTACTCACTGATGGGATCACCAGCTTGCGGTGTTTGGGCCCTGATTGTGCATGCCTAGGAGAAGAACTTGTTTGGGGGGCTATTTTCTTTGTGAATGGGGCAAGCCATCTTGTGTCTAGCCCGCTAATGCCTACCATTGGGGTGTACCAAGCCCCGACGACTGAGACAAGGCCCAAGCCGGTTCCAGAGACCGCAACCCAAATGCTACCTGGTGAGGTGATCGAACATGATGAGGCCAGAGCCGGTCCTCTGGTGTCAGCAAAGCCTGATGACCCAGCGGTTATGCTATGCGATGTGGGCCATGTCAATGCTACCCATGCGGAGGGCCCGTGCGCCCCAACAAACGTTCCAGGGGGTCCGTGCACCCCAGTTCCAGAGGCGGAACTCACGATGGTGGAACCCAAGGAAGAGACAGTGACTGCCCAGGGAGGATTGGGATCGCTATCGCTGGTGGCGCAGAAGCGGGATCGCTTCATGCCGATTGCCGCCAGTGACTGCGAGGGGCCCCAATGTCATTTCCCTGTGGAGTTGTCCCTACCTGCGTTGTCGGACGACGAGCATGATAGCAGTTCAGCGGGGGTGAGGCACCTACCTGCGGACCCCTACAGCGGTGCTGCAAGAAGAGAGCCACTTACCTGTGATGTGGAGCGGGCTCCGATGGAGGAGGCCTTAGAAGATGCCCCGACCAAAGCTGCGGCGGAGGAGTCCAGGGATGAGGCCCATCCCAGCGCCTACTTCCACATGAAAGACAGCGTCGAGCTCCCAGTACCCCGTCCTGCGGATGACGTACTTCCTGTGCGGGATCTGACACAAGATGACGCAACCTCGCGAGAGGATGATGTCACTTACAAGGCAACCTCCGGAGCGGACTGGGACTGTGCTGCGACCGCTCCGGTGAGTAGCGCCCTCTCCAGGCGAGAAATGGACCACTACATTTACAGAGTGGTAGACCAAGGGAAATGTTGGCCTGTCGTGGCTGCGTCCAAGCAGCCAACGTCCCCTGCGGTAGGGGACTTTGCCCCCGACACTGTTGCTTCCTATACCCCAGTCTCTGGCCCTATTACCCCTGCCATTGCCCCTGTCCCATCTGGTTCGGATTCCAGATACAGTCACCACGGGTCACTGGGTGAACAGGGGGTCCCCAAGCCATTCACAGATTACAAGGACTGGGTGGGTTTGGTTCAGGACTCTGGGGAATTGGGTAATGATGTTGTTCATATTGTGCCTGTTGCCCGGGTAAAACCCTATGTACCTCCAGTGTCTGACAGAGTTGTCAGAAATCACCAAAAGTCATTACTTTATTTTCACCATTCAGTAGAGGGGGGAATTGAGTTTGAAATGGGTTCCACTGATGAGGACAGGGGATATAGTTCTGATAATGAAGAAAGGGTGCCTTACATCTCCAGGAGATGCCTTAAGAAAGTGTATGGGCATGATCCTCTCCGACCATTAGCACCCATGTCTAAATTATGGGATGATTGTAGGTGTCCAGTATGCCACCCCGAGTGTTATGGTACTTCTGCTCTAAACCCAGTGGACCATGCTGTGCACAGGCCACCCTAAGAGGGTATAGCTAGTACAAGTAAATACATATCCTGAGGGTAGTAAAGGAACCTGATCCCAGGTATTACTGTTAGTAGCGGATTCTCCACGTTGGGAGTAATCCTAGTTCTTTTGTGTCACCATCTCAGAAGGGTGTATAACCTGCAAATGTAATAACACTGTATTATGGTGAATAATATGTCATGTTATTTTGTTTTGTACAGGTTGTTCACCTGCAGGATGGACAAGCAAATTTAGGTCCAAGTGGGAACCTTTGGATTCCACCAGAGGGAGAGTATAGCCCTGGTAGGTTTGGGCTATTAATCTGTCCTCCTTCTGTGCAATAATCCCTGGTAAGGGCAGGTTTGCCAGGAGTTAAGATTGGTTCTCCCCACTCACTGCAGATCAGTGAAGCAGAGAAAGCAGTGCAGTCAGGCCTGTGTCCAATAAGGGACAGGGGCGGGCTCTTGTTGTATCTGTCTTAATGATCTGCATTTCCTGTATTGAGTCAGTTGCTCCTATCCTGAGACGAGCTGAGTCTTACCTAACCGAGCTGTCAGGGACCTGGCAGACTTGAGGCCCTCCCCCTGGGAGAGGCTGGTAGACTGTTCCCACTACTCTGATAGGGGGTAGTGGAAGAGCTAGGCCTGCTTCCTGACTGGGAGTGAAAGGCCAGGGTCATCCTGAGAAGTACTGCTGTGTTCCTGTGTTCCTGTACTGCTGTGTATGCTGTTCCAGTGAATGCTGTTGGTGCAATAAAGTGTTCCTGATTTATAAAGAAGTGGTTGTGAGACTGGAATCTCTTATCCCTGAGTGGGATGTTCTATTCCAGGGATTCCACCCATATCCTGGGGCCTGCAATAGATGGAGGCATTGTCACCGTGAGTACGTATTGGGTATGTCCCCAGAAGCCTGTCCTGACCTTCCCCATAAAACCATCAAGCGGGAGACTCAGGAGTCCTGTAAGCCAGCAGGTGCCAGCAGGTGCGCCACACTATTATGCCTTGTAACCAGAGAAGCATTTCCCCTAGGAGACCCTATTTGCGATTGGGTGGGGGAATACCCGTTACATATATATATATATATGTAGAGGTATCAGTACCGTGTTAGCCGAGCTTCAATAATCAAAAAATAAATAGACGATACCGTTCTGTGGCTAACGAAATGCTTTTATTTGTGCGAGCTTTCGAGTTACACTGATCTCTTCTTCCGGCGATGTTACAATGAATGAAGCAAGCAAAGGGTATACTTAAAAACAGTGTCTTATATTCTAAAGATACTCTTTAAAAGCAGTTTCCACTATTTTGAGAGTAAACAGCAACAGATGTGTTTTAATGTATGTTAATTATGTTAGTTTTTAGCTGACTTCTTATATTTAGCTATTGTGTATATGTTATCATATGTGCTATGTTACGCTTCATCCTGTCATTTTGCGCATGCATTGTGTATATTATGCAGATGATGCTGTCATATTTTTAACATAGATTAGCAATGTAAATGAAAATATTAAACAATGTTTACCTTTATTGTAAAACTCACAACTGACATTTCTGGAATCCATTGCTCCAGGCAGACACACCTGGATCACCCATGGTTGAGTCAATCCTTGAAACCTGAGGCATATACATCTTGGTAACACCGTCATGTGGCTCCGCAGCGGTTTGAGGATACAACACGGGCTGAGGCAGGTACACATCTTGTCTGTTTTCACATAAACACTCGTATTGTGCATGGAAGTTTTGACAAACACCGTAGTAGTTATGTCCATCTTGCATCTCGTATTGTGGAAGACACGGTGCTGGCATGTCATCAGACACAACAGTCTGTGAACGTTCATTGTTACGGGGATTAGGAAAGAATAGGCTATTTAGCAGCAGATATGTTCCATGTTCTAAGGTAATCTTAAACTAGGAAAGTACTTCCCAACAGCTGTACCTCTGGCCAGTTCGTGGGTTCAGTCGATGAAAACATTCATTTGCCGATAAATTGAAACGGACTGAAGTTTTCCAAGTTTTCTGATTAGCTGCTGTTTGTAGTATGGATATTTATCTAGGATAAAGCCATACATTTCAGTAACTGTAGCACGTTTATCTTCCTGAGATTCAATTGCTTGAAAAATCATATATTTGTATGATTATACAGGTTTGCTCAGCAATGTACTTGCAGCAGCCATGTCTCCTCCATTGTATTTCCTCTTTTAAAATGAAAATGTACAAGCATGTAAGCTAAATTTGTAAATTGTTAAATTTTATCTGTGTGAAGTATTTTTCAAGGTTAAAATACAAGAGAGACTTTGTACGGCTCGCAGTCGCCCACAACAAGATTCTTGAAATAAGTGTGTGAGATCATTCTTTAAACCAAAATATTTTTCTCATTAAACGCAAGTTTAGATCATGTTTATACAATTATAATGGCACATCAAAGTTGAGTTTGAAATACAAATGGAACACTATTTGTGTGTTAATGAAGCAACATTGATATAATATACATAGTTATACACACACATATAAACACAGTTATATATACACACATTATATGTATATATTACTGTGTGCTAAAATATATACATACACACTGTAACTCTCATATCACATATATATATATATACATTTAATCTACACATAACGATTTAACAACATTTATATATCACAGTAAAAATATTTTACAGTTAGATATATTTAGACATATATTTGTACATTCATTGTGTGGTATATCTATATCTAGAGAAACACACACTATAGAGACAGATGTAGAGAACTATATATTTTGATATATACATGGATAAGTGTGTATTTATATATATATATATATATATATATATATATATATATATATATATATACAGACAGACAGACAGACAGACAGACAGACAGACAGACAGACAGACAGATAGATAGATAGATAGATAGATAGATAGATAGATAGATAGATAGATAGATCGTTCTCTCTATCTACACACAACATAAATCCAGAGATGTATAAAAGTACATAGAACTGTATATCTATCTCTATATATACATATATAAATAGCTGTCTCTCTGTCTCAATACAAAGAGAGATATCGACATATAGAGATCTAAATACATTTTTATATCTGTGACGGCAGCGGGGTGCCAAGCGAGTTATAAAGGGGTCACCCCCATTAGACACCCCCTTCAACCATCTGTGAAGTGAGGGGTTAACCAGAAATGTACTTGTAATACACATGGTCCCCTGCTTCACAACCAAAATGTATGTCCCTTTGGTTATCATGTTCCCACAATTAGAGTGATTACATGTATTTTTATTCCCCGGCCTCAGGGCAAAATGTGTTCTCTTTGCTGGTTGTATGTATTGTTCCAATTATTGGTGTTTGTACCCCTACAGTGTATGCACCAACCACATACACTGGGATCAGGTCGGGAAGGAAAGGGTTAATTGTAGTTATAGGTTTATGGCCCTTTGTTCCCCTTCCCGCCTTTTCAATCTCCTTTTGTAGCCTGTCCATAGGCCGCCATTGGAGCTCCATGCAACCCTATGGAGATTTCACAGATTTGGGCCCGATACTTGAGAAGACCAGCAGGTGGCGCCAGAGAAGAGGAGCGGAGCTTCTTCATTGAAAGTGAATGGCGTAATGTTTTCAACGGGGATTCCTCTAAGCCCGCTCTCCAAGAACGAGTTGGATGAATGCCAAACCGCAGCATCCGAAAATGGCTACTGTTTCATTGAAAAGAGCTTGATCTCTCAATTGGCGTAGGAACTATGCTACGGCCAAGTTCACCACCAATTAACGTGTGTAACGTTTGTTCTAGGGCAACCAGCAATAAAATTATTTTTGCCCCTAGCTCATACTGCACCGACACACTTTATTCGAGCAAATACCCAGTATGTACCTGGCAGATACCTGGAATGCGCCGCTCCTCACCTCTGACAAGCCCCGTTGCGTTTGCCTTCCCAGCCTGGGTTCATGCCTGGCTGACGGGCGGCTGATCTGTTAAATTATAATGATTAGGATTTAATAGGCTGCAATGCTTCGCGTGTCTACCAGATGGCATAAATTCATGAATTGTAACGCAGTATATATATATATACTGTGCAGTATTGCAGCCAGCGGGAATAAAATGCTTCAATCCCTGCCTGGAAATAACCCAATGCACTCAGGCAGAAAACAGTCACAAACCTCAATACACCCGGGTATACCCGAATTCGTGGGACTAGCCGAGCTCGAATAAAGTGTGTCGCCAGTGTAGGAACCACCTTACTCGACCCCAACCGGGTCTGACAGGCAATGGCGGTGAGAAAGGGTCGTGCTGGCCATGAGGGTCCCACCATTGACCGCAATGGCGGAGAAAAGCTGCGTGGCTTTCAAACACTAAGGGGCCTATGCAGAGAGCAGCGCTATTTCGAAATTCGCCATTTTTTGGAGAAAATCGCGCAGAAAGCAGCAGAAAATGGCGAGTTCCGAAAAACGCGCCAATTTTTCTTTTCTATTTGTAAAACTCGCCTCGCGGCTGGCGAGAACCTCAATCTCGCCAGTTTTAAAAATATCCGTATGCAGAGAGGCGCGAACGGCATCTAGCGGCTGTTCGCGCCAATAAAATGGCGCGATTGTCTCCTTTTTGCCTCGCCAAAAAAAACTGGCAAGAAGCTGCCGCTCGCGGCCATTACAAAGGGAAAAAAAAGGCGCAAATTTGTTTTTACACGTTTCTGAAGCGCGCATCTCGCCAATTTAAACTCGCCACACGCATCCATGTTAAACATAGCAGAATTCGCACTTTTCTGCATATGGAGAATAAAACTCTCCAAAAAAGCTACTTTTTAATAAATTTGCCAATTTTAAAATTCGCTGCTCTCTGCATAGGCCCCTAAGTCAGAAAGTGTGAAAAGTGTAAACAAATATCTCTGGTTCTGTAAGGACTAGAGGGCTGAGATTTGGCCACCATGTAGTCACTGCTCCGGAATGATTGCATGGCAAATTCCAGCCCTCTCCAATCAACAGAACGGAGTATGGGTGTTTAAAATGTGATTCTGCCATTAACTTCAATGGCAGAGAAATGCAATTTCTAAAACATGTCGGGTTAAAATGTATTTCTGTAACTACGGTTCGGCGAGCTGAAAATTGGCCACCATGTAGAATCCTCTCTGACATGAGGATCTGGCAATTTGTAGCCCGCTCGGCCAAGCCAAACGGATAATTTAATATAGATATATATATATATATATATATATATATATATATATATATATATATATATATATATATATATAATGGTGAAAATATTCTGTATTTGGTGCCTAGTAAAAAGCATGCAAAAGATACTAGCCCCTGCAGTATGTTAATGATCAGGGGGCGACCGTATGTCTACACCAAGTCCCCTGATCAAAGGCTACCCCACCCTGATTAAGTATGCAAGGGCGGAGAAGAGCAGGACATGGGTACTTGTACTAAGTGCCATACTTCACAACTCTAGACAGAGTTTCCCGGCCCAGACCCCCAGAAGGTAGACTTTAAGTTGCCATCTGATTAGTGTGGGGTGCTGAAAATGGGTCTCTGGCCAGAGGGATGTGCGCATGTGCCAGCTACCTGGGGGAAGGTACCAAAGTGCTTCCCACGTTAGCTGGCAAAGAATAATTGGGTGCAGATAATTGTAACCATTATCTGAGACCCAATGTTAGGTATAGAGCCCAGATCCTTTATAACTGAGTGTCAGCTCTATGCCCAATGTTGTTCGTATTGTTCGTGATTACTTCTAACTGATACCTGATGCCTTGATGAATTGATAATCCTGATCCAGATTACTTCATTGCCCATTCCCTAAGTGTATATATCCTGTGTGTTATTTGAACCATATTCTGTGTTCACCTTCCCTGAAGGAATAAACATTCTTCATCATATTACGGTCGCATTCAATTAAACAGTTATTTTGGTGTATATTATAACCCTGCACAAGCTCCCGTGACAATATCTCTCATATATATATATATGGAGCTTCTGCTTAAATAACACAATATTGGATATCAAATGGCTACTATACTTGTTACACCGTCGTCACGGTGTGGTAGCCAGATGCAGAAGACACACACACTTTACCGTAAAGTCATATTAAAAACATGGTAGCGGTTCGACAAAGCGCCTCCGTGAAACGTATGTCAGGTGGGAGGCGGGACCAGACTGACGTCATGATGTTTGCTTGCTGGGATGAGGGTGAGAGGCACTGTTGAGTGCCGGTTCAGCCACGAGTCGCTACTGTGCAGGTCTGATCTTTACACACCTCCTGAACCGCTACCATGTGTTTAATATGACTTTACGGTAAAGTGTGTGTGTCTTCTGCATCTGGCTACCACACCGTGACGACGGTGTAACAAGTATAGTAGCCATTTGATATCCAATATTGTGTTTTTAAACAGAAGCTCCATGTTTGTTGCCACTTGCAACTTTCAGAGTAGCAGCCTATTGGATACAATTGTATGTGCTACACTTGCGGCTTCCACCCTACCCACTGATTGATTGCTCCTCACTAACCACTTATTGCTGTCTTAAAGTGCATTTCTTTAGCTTAATATAGGAGGCCATAACTTGGTACGGACTAGATCCGTGCCTCAGGGCCATTTTAACCCACTTTGTGGGCCACTTTGCACTTTCTGCACAGAGATGCACTATATTAATGTGTATATGATAGCCATTGCTGCTATTTTGTGATTATTACTCTAGGTGCTTTAAGATTAATTGTAAACCTAGGGTTTGATGAATGTGTTAAATTTGTATCTTGGTCTGGCATCATCTTGCGCCGACTGTGATTTTGTAGGAGCATACATATATATATCTCGTATATTCTAATCATCATGACGGTCAGTTTCTTGCTACCTGTCTAAACAGCACAGGTTTTTAATTGAATTGTTTAGTGCTGGACCTAGGGGCCTTCTGATAAGCAATGGTGAGCTATCTCACTACTATTAAGTAATTACTTGCTAGTGAATTCCCCTTCGTTCCAGTTTATGTTTAGTGATTTTCTTTTGGTTTGTTTTATATGTTAGGTCACTGTTGTTTACTAATATTATTTGTTTATATGTATCACCATTTATTTTAACTATTATAATAAAGTATTAACTATTAACTTTTATTCATCATATCATTTATTACAATGAGTGCTTGTTAAAGGGTGTTTCTTCTTTTTTCCATTTCATAACTACTCCCATTCCCCTTTGCACCTTTGTTATTACTCATTAATTTGTATATTAGGCTGATGCGAGAGTCACCTTCCCTCCCTCTTCCCCCCCCTACCCTTCCATTATTCTATAAAACATAGCAGAAAGAGGCAACCTCATAGGAGGAATAAGTGGAGCACTGCAGGTAGGGTAGGGCGCATGTAGAAACGGCACACCATAGATAATAAAAAATCTAATTTATTAAGTGCCTGGAGACATCACAAAAAGGAGCAGAGTTGTTCACTCTGACGCATTTCGGGCCGTGGCCCTTTGTCAAAGAGAATAACCTGTTCTGGCATATGTGTGTTTAAATAGAAATAGTACCTGATTGATGCTGTCCGAAACCGGAAGTGACGCAAGCGTAACTCTGTATCAGTCTCACGAGATCTTCCAGTAATCTGGGGACCTTGGTAGACGATCCGAGTTGTCACCATAGCGCCATCTGGTGGGGAGGACCAATAAGTAAAACCCAACACAGATAGCAGAAAATCAAGTGTGAACCATAACAGCAGTCGCTATAGTGAATGGCTTCAGAGATAGATCGATCTCTTGTATTGACCAATATATATATATATATATATATATAGTCAACAATGAGGTCTATAGTCATTCAGATATAAGGAGTAATCACTCTATTGGATAAAAGCTGATGTGGTGCACACAGGAAAAATATTAAAAATATGTTATAAGCACAATAATATACAATCTGTAGAGGGATATATACGCTGATAAATGAATAGCATATAAACATATAACTCAGAATATAGGAGTAAATATACACTGTATCTATATAGTATCATAACATAACAATATAGCAATAAATTCCTCTCAGTCTGAGACAGTACATAATCATATACCCGACCAAAGATACTATTGAAGCATCATCAATTTTATATACTTATTTTGTTGTGTATATATGAAGTAAAAATTAATCACATATCATGAAATACCCCAAAATAATCTATGACCATAATAGAACTTAAAGACTTAATGACATTTGATAATGATATCTAAACAAGGGCATACACTACCGACACACTTTATTGAAGTGTGGTCGGTACCGCAAGCCGGGAAATCTCCCGGCTTGTTAGTGGCCGCCCCTCGGCGTGCCGCGCGTCATAGACGCGCGGTCACGCATCATCGGGAGCGTGCGCCCCCTGCACGCGTGTCCAGGGGCTCCCCGAGGGAGCCCTGGTGTCCCGCGATCGCGGGACAGCGGCAGGGGGTTCCGGGGGACCCGGCGGACCCGGCAGCGGTAGGGAGAGCGCCCCGATCGGAGGGCGCTCTTCCGCTGCTTCGGCGCGCGCCCGTCACACTCGGGCGCGCGCCAGGCTACTGCTGCGGCACAGAACGGGCAAATGCTCGAATAAACTGTGCCGCAGCAGTATATACATAATCGATTTCAAAAATTGAAAGTTAATTAAAGAAATTTGTTACCAAAACATTCTTATATCAATTGAGTATTAGATCGTTTGACAGATGTGTGATAAATATACAATATGTTGGTTGGATGGACAGACATATACAATACGAGATAGACTAAATATGTATCATAATATGTATATAATAGAACGAGGGATGAACACTGGGAGATCCTTCAATGTATCTTAAGTATTCACTCAGTACAGAAAATCATTGAGCTCCCAATCAGTGTTCATCCCACGTGGGGACAGTGATCCTAGGGAGTAGATCCAATACATTTCTCCACGATTCAAGACAATTTCTCTATTCCCCCCCCTGGTAGGTGGTTTAATATTTTCAAGAGCACTAAATGTGAAGTTACTTATATCTCCGGAGGGGCATGTTGAGAAATGCCTAGACACTGGGTATCTATCATCCTTCTGTTTAATGGACCTAAGATGTTCGGAATACTACTTATATCTGAATGACTATAGACCTCATTGTTGACTATATATATATATATATATATATATATATATATATATATATATATATATAGTTATACGTTACCGTTCCAAGGATTGGTAAACGGTTTCTGGATGAACAGGGTTTCTGGATGTATTTTTGCTTTCACTAATACACTTTGATTTTCAACATTGAGTGCTGTCTCTTGTTTACCAATCCTTGGAACGGTAACGTATAACTACATTCTCTATATGGGACGTGCACCTGTGGCTTACCAGCACCTATTGGAGTGCCAACTGCCTTATCTGACTATATATATATATATATATATATATATATACAGTGCTCGACAAATAATGATAACCACTCTCCCATGGCGAGTGTCTTTAGGCCGCTGGCGAGCCGTGCTGCAGCTCTATGAATTCTCCTGCTCGTGCCAAATTTTTTTTTTTTAAATAAATAAATAATCCCCCTCCCTGATTGGGTTAACGCGGGGAAGAGGGCCGCGGGGAAGAGCCCCTTCAAATGATCTCCTCCCCCTCCTGATATCCTCCCCCTGATCTCCTCCCGTGAATCAGGGAGGGCCCGGCCGGGCGCCTGTTAATTACATTTGTTAAAAAAAAATGGCGGCATTCCCGTGGTCCCGGCGCGCATGCACAGGGCAAGCAGGGTGTCCTGACCTCTGCGCTGCCTGTGGGCCTGCTTCCTGTTCCCCCCCAGCAACCCAGAATCCCCCGCACCCCCCCCCGCTCCCCACGTGGGACGGAGGGGGAAGCCCAAAACAAGCGCCGCGCGCAATCCTGTGCCCCCGCACCCTCACCCCTCCGCTCCCCACGTGGGACGGAGGGGGAAGCCAAAAACAAGCCCCACGTGCAACCCAGCCCCCCCCCCCTCCGCTCCCCACGTGGGACGGAGGGGGAAGCCCAAGACAACCTCCGTGTGCAATCCAGCCCCCCCGCACCCTCCCCCCTTCCCTCCCTACGTGGGATGGAGGGAGAAGCGCCAACACAAGCCCCGAGCGCTACCCAGTCCCCACCCGCTCCCAACTTGATATGGAGGTGGAAGCGCCAACCCAGCTTCCCCCGTGTGCGCCTCCTGCGCCAGGCCGCCTCCTGACCATAATCTCCCCCTAATCTCCTGCCTCCGATCCCCACTTGCTGCCCGGGGGTGTCCGGGGGAGCATGCTGCGACGACGGCCGCTTCGGGGGGGGAGGGGGTTTGCCTGCTGCCTTGTGGAGGCCCCCGCTGCGATGTGTGACCCTCCCCTGTCTTGCAGAGGCCCTCCTGCCGTGTGGAGGGCCCACTGCTGTGCGGAGACCCCTCTGCTGCCACGTGCGACCGCGTGCGTGTGTGTGTGAGTGATAGACTGAGTGTCTGTGAGTGTGTCTGAGTGAGTGTGTCTGAGTGAGTGTGCCTTTGAGTGAGTGTGCCTGTGAGTGAGTGTGCCTGTGTGCCTGTTAGTGTGCCTGTTAGTGTGCCTGTGAGTGTGTCAGTGAGTGAGTGTGTGAGTGTGTGTCTGTGTGTGAGTGAGTGTGTGAGTGTCTCTGAGTGTGTCTGTGAGTTTTCTGAGTGAGTGTGTCTCTGAGTGAGTGTGTCTCTGAGTGAGTGTGTCTTTGCGTGAGTGTGTCTCTGCGTGAGTGTGTCTCTGTGTGAGTGTGTCTCTGTGTGAGTGTGTCTCTGCATGAGTGTGTCTCTGCATGAGTGTGTCTCTGCGTGTGTGTGTCTGTGAGTGTCTGTGAGTGTCTGTGAGTGAGTTTGTGTGTCTGTGAGTGTGTCACCCTCTCCCTGTGTTGCCCTCACCTTCTCCCTGTGTCGCCCTCTCCCTGTGTCGCCCTCGCCCTCTCGCCCTCGCACTCTCTCTGTCTTTGTCTCTCATTCTCTCTGTGTGTGTTCTCTGTCTCTCTCTGTGTCTCTCTTTCTCTGTCTCTCTTTCTCTGTGTCTATCTTTTTTGTGTCTCTCTTTTTTTGTGTCTCTCTTTTTTTGTGTGTCTCTCTTTTTTGTGTGTCTCTCTTTTTCTGTGTCTCTCTTTTTTTGT